>NC_044250.1:14922226-15275351 GCF_003957555.1 Calypte anna
GAAGCCCAATGGCACCTGGGGGGCATGAGGAAGGAAGTCAGGAGAGGTTCTCCTCCCCCTCTACTCTGCTCTAATGAGGCCACATCTGGAATATTGTGTCCAGTTCTGGGCTCCTCAGTTCCAGAAGGACAAGGAACTGCTGGAGAGAGTCCAGAGCAGAGGCACAGAGTTGCGGAAGGGAGTGGAATATTTCCTGGTGAGGAAAGGCTGAGGGAGCTGAGGGGCTCTGAGCTTGGAGAGGAGGAGAATGAGGGGTGAGCTCAGTGATGTTTATAAAAACGTAAGGAGTGAGTGCCAGGAGGATGGGGCCAGGTTCTTCTCAGTTATATCCAATGACAGGACAAGGGACAATGGTTACAAACTGGAGCATAGAAGATTCTACATACAATATAAGGAAAAACATTTTCCTTGTGAGGGTGACAGAGCCCTGGCACAGCTTCCCAGGGAGGCTGTGGATCCCCTTCCCTGGACACATTCAGAACCCACCTGGAACACTCCCACATGTCCTGCTGGAGGTGATCCTGCTTCCCTTCCAACCCCTCACTTTCTGTGATTCTGCTCAAAAGGATTTTCTAGGACAACAGGTCATGATTCAATAGCACTTCCATTTTTGCTGTTTGAGGTCACTCTGTTTGTTTTGAAGTCATTCTCATTCAGGTCTGGGAGGGAGCAGGAGTTGTTTTTTTGGCTACAGGTTTTGTTTGAACTTTAACTGAGCGGTGCCTTTCTCTGGCAGCTGGCCAGGCAGCCCTGAGGAAGGGGTTTGTAAGGGCAATTGGAGGCAAACCTGGCCACATCCCTCTGGGTGCAGGGACAGACTGGTCACACACCAGTGTCAGGATGGCCTCACCCAGGCTGGGGTCACCACTGCTGACCTGCTGCCTCTCCCTGCTCACGGAGCTGTGCCAGGAACAGGTACAGGGAACTGGTCTCCTCTGAGGGTAAATACACAAAGTTCCATGCCAAACAAAGTAATGACAGGGAAGGGACAGCCTGGGTCTTGCCCTCCTCTTGCCATGCCACGTGGCTGTGTTTTTGTCTGTCAGGTCCTCAAGCAAACAGAGTGACACAACACCAGGCATGCACTGAAGTGATTAATACAGGAATTAACTTCATGCTCTGCACCCCATGTGCACCTTTCCTGCTCAGATCTCCTCAGCTGCTCTGCAGGAGGAGGGGGATGGTGAAGTCACAGGACAGGAGGGTGTCTGAATGCTTCCAAACCATTTGCATGGGCAGCATTCCTACCCAGCTCCTACACACCCTGTCTGTCAGTGTGCTCAGCAAATTATCCATCCCTGAATCTATTCCTTTTTTTTTTTTTTTTTTTTTTTAGCAATAGCCTTGACAGCCATAGCCTTGGCAGACACAAGCAAAAGAAGGAAACCTCTTACAAAGGTTTAAAAGGGCCTTTTCACCCAGTCACCAAAGAGAAGATTTCTTGTTCACCAGCTCCTTGCTCAGCAGAAATGCTGGTTTCAAAACCATGTCTGGCAAAACCTATGATGCAGGGGGAAGAATACAAATTAACTACTTGTGCTTGGAAGAGCTTATTCCTGTTTGAATACTCTGTTAAATCCTCTCTCAGAACTGACAGAAATCTGATAGAGTGCTTAGAGTCAGAATTAAATTGTGTTTTTGTCTGTTAATGTGGAGACCTGTGATGACAAAAACTTTTGGTTTACATGGCTGATGAACTAGAATTATTTCTCCTAAGAGAGCCAATTGCTGAGGTAGATATATATTGTGATACTTTTAAATCCCAAGCATGCCCAGAAATAACACATCTTATCTCTCATGTTACTGATTAGGATCTGAGAGAAAATCCTCTAAATACAGTAATGACTTCAACACCAGCAAAAAATTGCTCCATTTCCCTGAAGTCAGCATGGAAGGGCTGGGAGAGGATCCCACTGACTGACTCCTCCTTGCTCATAGTGCTGGTTCTGCTCCACATTGCACTGGTAACTGAAGAGCAGCTGAGGAGATCTGAGCAGGAAAGGTTCCCATGGGGTCCAGAGCACTTCATGCAGTTAATTCCTATATTAATCACTCCAGTTTATGTCTGGTGTTGTGTCACTCTGGTTAGTACCACACAGCTCTGATCCCTGGAGCTGATGTTTGCTGCCACTGAATTTCTTGCTGGCAGCATCAGGGCTTCCAGGGAGCTGGGGTGCAGATTCCCCAGTGATTTGAGGAGAACTGAGGGTGCTGTGGCCACTCTCATCCTGCTGCCCAGATGAATCACTGTGGGCATTACCTGAGGAGTGGCTCATGCCACCTTTTGGTGATGTGAACAGCTGAGATCCCCCATTCCCACTGGAATCAGAGAGATCCAATGTGCTGCTGCAGATCCCAATGCTCCTGCAGGGTGTACAGATTTGCCAGGTCCATGTCAAAGCCTGCAGAGAGGCTGAGGCAGATCTCCACCTGGTCAAACTCTGTCCCAAAAAGGAGGTTTGTTTGGAAGAGGACTGGCAAACTGAATTCCTGTGGTAGATCAGGCAGCTTCTGCAGGGAAAAAAATATGGCTGGAGAGCATCTGGGAACCAAGAGAAGTTTGTTTTAGCCACAGCAGCTGGACTGATACACCAAGAAGTTCCTTAACACCAATTAGCTTGTCAGCAGGTGGATAAAAGGCTTCCTTGCACAATTCAAAGCAATGCTCTAGTTAACTACATATCTAAGGAAAGGGTTTTAAATTGCACGATGGGCTGAGGAATTATACAGCTTGGGCTTCTCTTTCCTGGCACGGGCAATTATAAGGAACAGAGACATAACTGAATTTGCTGCATCCTTCACTCTGTGAAGCACAGGGAGGCTCAGCCCCAGCCAAAAGCATCCACTGAGCATGCATGGGATGTGCTCATGGCAAGAAGAGAGTGCAGAGAGCAGCTCAAAGCCTTTGGTTTTCTGCATGCACTGTGGCATCATGGAAAGTAGGAAATATAGTAAATATGTCAAAGTAGTAAATGCCAAGTAGAGTGTAGTAAAGGTGCCATTTGAAGAATATTTTGTTGGACAAATTGGATATGAGGAAGGAGACCTTCACTGAGGGGATGGAGCAGGGTCCCTACGGAGGTGGTGATGGTACCAAGATTGTCTGTGTGTGAGAGCACTTGGGCAATGCTGTTAGATGGCTGGTTTAACTCTGAAGTTGCCCTGGGTGCAGTCAAAAGTTGAACCTGATGTTCCTCATGGACGCCTTTCAGCTCAGGATATTCTATGATTCTAATGATTCTGAATTCAGTGAATAGTTAGGTACTGGTGATTTACTTCCAAACTTTTTTTGATTTAGCCATGTCTCATGTGGTGTGCTGCTCTAAGCTTTGATTCCAACCACTCCTCGTGCAAATATTATTATGAGAACGTTTTTACTCTGAAAGCTGAGATATTGCATAGATTTATCTTCTTGCCTTTTAAAAAGGAAAGCAATAAGCTAATCTAAGAGACAAAGGTATGTCAGGCTTCCTATGTTTAAAAGTTCGAGCTCTTCTGATGTAAATGTATTTATCTTAAATTGTTCAAAACAGAAACTTCATTTCTGCCATGTAAACTTTTTCTTAACAATGAATGTAGTAATTACAGAGCCACTCCAAACTGAATATCCACAAGACTTGGAGATTTAGAACAGCTGGTTTGTGTTATTCACAGTCCACTTATTCAGACTGGTTGGAATGGAGCAGGGATGCTCTTTTCTCCATTTGCTGGCTTGGGGCTTGGTAAGACACGAGTGCCCAGGAGACTTTAGAGAAACTCATACATAGATCTCTAGCTGTGAAATGTGCTCAGGAGGAGCTGAGTTTGTCCTGCTCAGAACAATTTGGGTTCAGCACTAAGCAAAGAAGCTGTGTTGCAGATTGCTGGTGGAGATGTGGCTTTTGTTAGTGTAAAACCAGAAGAGAATGGGGCACTCTTTTTCCCCTGAGCTCCCTCCAGCTCATGAGGGATTCCTAATTCCCAAACCACGGAAGACAGCTTTACAGTTTGTCATCAGATGTTTCCTACACCTCAAAATCCTTCTGGATTTTTTAGTTAGCAGCTCTTGTAGCCCCTACATGTCAGGAAAAGAAGTGCATGTTCTTCTCTTCTGCTGCTTTCAATGCCCCATTAAAAATATTTCTTGCATCTCACTCCCCCAAGCTCAGATGTTAAATCTCCCTGGGGTGCAAGTAACTGAACAACATAGGAGTTACACACAATAGGATACCTTTAATTTTAGAGCATAAAAAACCATTCTGGTGTTGTGTCAGCATCAAAAGGGAAGGGAAATGCTCTGTTCCCATGAATTCCAAGAGCAGACTTGGATGTGACTCTCAAGGAATGCAGAGGGAGTGGTGCTCTCAGAGCAGCTCACTGGCACCTGTGACACTGGAGCAGCCTCCAGACCTCTCATGGCAAGGAATATTTGCACCACTATTTACTTAGGACTCAGGCAGGGTTTGTGTGAGAGAGTCCTGGTGTTGCAACAACTGCTGTGTTACTCAACCATCTTCCCAGATGACTGGTTAATAAATAACAATCAAGATTTGTAAAATCACTTGTACCAAGTTTTCATCAGCTTGAAAGGGAGAAAACTGAGCTACCACATAGTACTTAATTTGGAAATCTATTAAATACCTGTCATGGAGCACAACATCCTCTGGTTAAAGAGGCAACTGGTTTTATTCTGTTTTCAGAGGGCTTCTAATCTGGATTAATTGCTCGATGACCATTTTCTAGTTGTCCCAAGCAGCTGTGTTATTCCTCTGTGTCAAAATGCAAAGCAGAATTATTTAATTACAAAATGCCACAGCAAAACAACCTCAGCAGCCTGCAACACTATCCCAATAACAATCATCAGTGAGCTTAATTCTGGGGTCTGAAGAGCTGCAGTGTGCAGCTTTGAAGTTTACATAGATCACAAAATCACTTTGGCTTTTTATAAATGTTCACCTCAGCTCCTGGGCATTATCACTCATTGTGTCTGAATGAAGTCCATTTATCTGGATGATGTATAGTGTTTCACAGAAAAAATCACTCATTTTATGCCAATATGGAAATAAAAGGATCATTGAAAGTCTAAACACTTGTACAATAACCAGATATTGTCAGTCAAAGACACCAGGGGTAACAACTGACTCTGCAAATGCTATTTGATCTTTTGGAAGACCTTTTTTTCTCAATAAATTTGAATCAATTTTTTAATTAGCACAAGAAATAAAGTGATGTGTTTCCTTCTATAAATGGAAATGATGAGTTAAAATGCCTCAGACAGGCTAAGAAATCCTCAGTACCTGGCTGAAACTGAAAACATTGTTTTCTAGGTTTCAGGCTAGCATACATGAAAATCAACATTTATGTGTGTGTGAGTGTCAGTGTCAGGAAGAAGAAGACATCTCCCTGAAATGCTTTACATCTCTTGGCTCTGCTGATCCTGCTGTATTTACCCACGTGTGTGCTTTAAGTCCAGTGACCACTCTTTGGCAGGCAGCTCCCCAAGAAGAATCATTCTGCTGCATATTTGGAAACTTTTTCTTAACTTAATGACCTTTCTTTAACCTCAGGCCAGGCTGCTGGTTGTTATCACCCAAATATTTCTGGGTGAGGTGGAGCTGAAGGCATTGCCCAGAACCTGGACCTTGCAGCTCCATCCCTGCACTTGCTGCAGGTTTGGCTCCCCAAAAATAGGGAAACTTCTCCCTACCACCTCCTCATTCCAGCTCTGCCCATGATGAAAGTCTGACAGCCCACAAGGAAATAAACATCTAAAAATCATTCTGTGGCTTAAGTGATAAACTCTGACAGGATGCCATAAAAACTACCTCAATTACTCAAGGACAATCTGTGTCAGAGCTGAAACTACAATGTCTGGAATCCATATCTGGAATCCACCCTTTTACAGACTAACAGAGGGAAGAAACTGTAGAATGCTTGAATAACCAGCAGTACTGGAGTTGCAAGATCCATCACAAATCAGTTATTTCAGCTTGATATTAGTCCATTGCTATGTATTGCTGCATAATGAGCAAAAGGGGAGAAAAAAAAATATAAATTATACAAGTCCAAGTAATTTTAAGATTAGTCTGTTTTCTACCTTGGGTCAATAACATTTTGAAAGGTTTTTAGAAATTTACACACATTTTTATTTTACTGCTGGCTGTTGTTAAATCAATATATTGATGTGAGGTTGCTCTCCAATCTTTTTATAGTGTTGTCTTTAAAAGTAGAGCGTTTATTACAACATTAATGGCAGCTACAAGAACATAAGGAAGACTCCTAGCAGTCTTTGCTCCTGCTGGGTCCATTCTGTGTCCAGAGGATGCTCTCAGGCTCCTCACAGCACACAGGCTCTGAGCATTCAACACGAGCACTGACAGTGCCTGTGGCTTGTCACAGTGCATTACCAGCTTTGTCCTACAAAATTCCCTTCAACCTTTTTATTAGTGACCATTATTACATCCATGGTAATTAATTTTATGGCTTTTTCCCCCCTCCACAGTCACCACATCATTTCCACCTCATGGAACACCCCCCAGCTTCTGCAGCCAATTTGTCTGAGCTTCAGAAAATATCCAGAGGTGGCTCTGGCATGTTCTTCCTTGGACCAGGCTTCTTTAGGTTCCTGGCTGTAAACTTCCACAGCAGAATTCATAATACATAAAACAATTACTCCAAGGCCTGTCCACAGGATTGGAAAAGATGCAGTTGAGCAGAGTTTAGACCTTTCTGAATGTTTTCAGTGATTCCTGTCGTCACTTTAAAGAGTAGGAAGAGAAGTTGAAAAAATGGGCTGTCACAGAAATGAGGCTGTATCCAGTTTCTTTTTCCACTACAGGCTGAAGTCCATCCCAGTGAGGCTGCAGAGAAGCTGCCCATGAACCCGTCGGTCCCAGCCCAGATCTGCTCTTGGGCAGTGAGCAGGGGGTCTGCACTGCAGCTGGGGGGCACGAAGGGGATGCAAAAAGCCTGCTCCTCTGTGCCTTGGGTGGCTGTGTCACCAAGGGACAGCACTGACAACCTGGACACAGGTCTGTGCCTTCCACTGACCTGATGGGCTGCTGCCTGCCCAAAACTAATAAATCCAGAGGAGATTAAGAGGGAAGAGAGAGCCCGTTCAGTGGAGGTAGAGAACTCGTTACTATAGCAACTGTTCTCTTCTTTCAGCATAGTTTGGGAGGATTCCATTGCAAAGGGATTTCTGAGCAGTCCCCAGGCTGGGAGGGGAGCTTGACAAAGGCTCAGTGGCTGCACTCTTGAACCCAGATGGGGATCTGGAAGGGGTGGGGGTGGGGGCAGCAGGGATGAGTCTGTAGAAGTTTGATGCTTGTTCAAAAGTAAAACAGATGTTGAAGTGCCTGGGCTCATCAAACTGAGCTGGGATGGAAGTGTTACCTCCTGGTGTGTTGTGCTGTGGCTGCAGCTCTGCCTGGAGATGTTACTGTGCCACAGGACCCCAAATAGCCAGGCCCACAGCAGAAGAAATAAGAGAATACTTAGCTAATTCCTACTGGGTTTTTAAATCTCTTTGAGGCCCTGAGAAAATTCCCTAGATGGGTTTCTGCAATGAGATGAAGTGTGTCCAGAGCAAGAAATAAAGTAACTTGTAATATAACAAAGGCTTGGTCAGTCTGACTCCAAGGCAAGTAATTCTCTGGGATTGGAGCCAGGTAATGTTATCTCAGCATTACTCTGCTTGCAGTACCTGGCACTCTACATGTTCTAGGTCTCTGTGGTTATCTTAGGCCAACACAGCAGATGAATGAGCTTATTATCCTTTGGGTAGCTGCTGCTTTCTGGGGTAACACTTCCCTTGCATTCAAATACCAAGTCAGTGCTTTGGGTGAATTCCTCATCTTTAGCCTCTGTTAACCCCATCTGCTCTGGCAGGTATACTTCAGGGAGCAAATTCCACCTTGTTTTTTATTAATTGTATTTTATGCTGCAAACTAAACACAGAGGGAAAATATAACAACCTAGGAACATCTTAAATTTAGTCCAGAAATTCTCTCTCTCTTTTGGTTAAGGCACAGAGAACACTGCAAATTCTCTTTATAAGAGATAAACAAAGGTGAAATACTTCTGTCCCCTATTCTCTCTGTTGTCTTACTGTCTCTTCTTCCATGCAGTACTGCTGGAGAATGTTCTCTGCTATGATCCTGTCACTGTTCCCTCACTGAGGAAGAGAAATGGGGAACAGCTGTGCAGCCTCTCTCTTGCACCCTGCCTAGCTGGCTAACAAAATTTCAAACCATCATAATTCCTCTGTTTCAGAGTAGCAGGTTTTTTGGCTGTTGATACAGGCAGTAAGAAATTGCAGCCTTAATATTTTTTTTTAAATTCATCAAGGTTCTTACCAAGGACTCAAAGAAATTAAATCAGGCTCCCTACTCCCAGTGCAACTTGAACACAGACTCAGGATGAGTATTTTGCTGTTACAACACGCTCCCCTGACAGCAGTGTACCTGGAGGTGAGCCAAGGGGCTGAGGGGCTCAAGGATAACCCCGAACTCTCACCCACACTTCCAAGGGCTGCAGAGTTCTGTGCCAAAGTCTCCAGCCTCAGCCTGGTCTCAGAAATGAGATACACAAACTCAGGAGCAGCTTGCTACTGCTTCCTAAAGAACATTTACTGCCAACTGCTATGAAGACGCCTGCAATCTTTTCAGCTGAAATAACTTCTACAGAAGTGTCATTTTCTCTGTGCCATGTGGCAGGTCTGGCCTTAGCTGCCATTTCATCTCACCAGCAAAATCTGCTGCTCTTTCTTGGTGTAATAGCAAGAAAGACCTGTGAAAGAAAATCCTGTGCTTTACCCCCCAGGCTGCACCAAGAGAAGCGTCATCAGGATGTGGGGGGTGATTCTGTCCCTCTGCTCCTCTGAGGCTCCACCTGTGTCCAGCTCTGGAGCACAAGAAGGAGATGGAGCTGCTTGAGTGAGTCCAGAGCAAGGACACAAAGATGAAAAGAGGGATGGATATGAAAATAACCTGAGAGAGTTGGGGCTGTTCAGTGTGGAGAAGGCTCCAGGGAAAACCTACAGCAACCTCCCAGTATCTGATGAGGATCTACAGGAAAGATGGGGCAAATGGTTTTAAACTGGGAGAGGGTAATCTTAGGTTGGACATGAGGAAGAAATTCTGTAATTTGAGGGTGCTGAGCCCCTGTTCCAGGCTCCCCAGGGAAGCTGTGGCTGCCCCATCCCTGGCAGTGTCTCAGCCCAGGTTGGATGGGGCTTGGAGCACCCTGGGCTGTGGGAGGTGTCCCTGACCATGCAGGGGGTTGGGACTGGAGGAGCTTTAAGGTCCCTTCTGACCCAATCCCTGTGATTTCATGCTTCTATGAGTCAGAGTTCTAGACTTAGATCTTTTGTGAGCAGTAAGTAATTTCTATTACATTAATGCAGTTGGGATGAATAAAATCATAAAAAAATCCAACTGCAATTGTATTTGCTGCAGATTACAGATATATTACTTATATTACAGAAAACTGCAGAAAATATTCTTATTAAATCACACAATAAATTTAAAAAATGGTTCAAGTTATACTGTCAAAGAGAACACTCCCTCTCCTGATTGAATATGTGATGGAGACTGCATCCATAATCAATGAAAACTAGAAATTTTCATTGAGACTTGGTGAAGAAGTCTCTTTTACTTCAAAAGAAGTAGTCTACTGGCTGACCTTTATATTCTGTTCAGCCATTGAAGTAATATATTACACAGTAACTGTATGGGGCTGAGGGAAAAGTAGATTACAGAGGGTAATCTGTAATGTAGAGTAAACAACAACCCCTTGTTGTTTACTGTCTGAGGGGAGAGAGATTTCTATGCCAAGTAGTTCTGTGTACCTCCATCCTGGCAGAAGAGGTCAAACAAACTCTCAAGCTCCTGCTCAGCACAGGACAGCAGATCTGAGTCCAAACTGTACCTTGCTTACAGCATAATTAGTTAGTATGTGCTTTGTTGGTGCCATAACCCCACTTATCTCACTGTTAATTCCTTCACAGGCTTTAAAGCCAGGTTATCCAGGGGATACAGGCAGCTGGAAAATTATTCTCTTAATGTGTCTCATTTCCTAGAGTAGATTAATCTATTAGATTGATTCAGAAATTGAACAGAGATATAGAACCCAGGTCTGCTATTTACAAAAAACAAGTGTGCTGGTGCAACTTGGTTGCTATGGTGTAAAAACTGATATCAGGAAAAGTAAGACACGTTTGTCTTTTTCCATGACTTAAGAAGATGGCTGGTTGGTTGCCTAACCCATGGTACCTAACAACTGGGTGAACAAGAAATGGAAACAGGGGTCAGTTGCTGCTGAGAACATCATCAGGTTTCTCAAATCTGAGCCCAGTATTTTAACCATTCAGTCTTGGGAGTGTTTGAGCCAATAATTCAGTAATTCATTCCCTTCTTTGAGCTTTTTTTCTGACACCTTTAAGGTTTCAGTATATTCTGATATTACCAGAAGCCTTAAGGTTTGTTGAATTTGAATAATAATAGATTCCTCCTTAGAAGCAGGAAAAAAACCCTGGATGTGGACTTTAAACTTATGAAAAGTACCATTTTAGTAGCTCTGTCTCTGCTCAGCCATTTCAAATGTACTGCACAAAGAAGAGGTGTATAAGTCTCTCATATATTGCTCCTCCTGCATCCTTTGAGCCAAATCAAGGAAGTTCTTGGGTAAGAGCAGAAGATTATTAATTTTCATGTTTAGTGATGTTAGTATCTGTCTTTCAACACCCTCTACAGGGTTTTGCACCATGTCTTCTAGCCATTCCTCTCTGGTATTGCTGCCTGTGCTTTCAATAAAACCAGGCTCATGCCACTTGCCCATTCAAATCAACCACATTTGAAATGCACAAAGGCAGGATGAAATGGCTGGAGGAACTATTACTTGTAATTTGAAGATAAAAGAGACCTTAACCCATAGGGAATTTCTATAAATAATGAAAGAAAAATAATTTCAGCGAGTAACATATCAGTATGTCATAATATTAACTAAATCTACAAGGCCTTTATCTCTCTCATGAGTTCATCTGCAGCTTTGTTCTCACCTTTATTGTACTGCACATGCTTGTAACTCCCCAGAAGATAGGCCATGTTTGTTGTAAAACACTTTGAACAGTTTTCAAGTGACTTACACCCTTTTTGTAAACTCAACAATAACTTCCAATGAGTTGCTAACTACTAGTAAAGT
Source organism: Calypte anna (assembly GCF_003957555.1). Taxonomy (NCBI): domain Eukaryota; kingdom Metazoa; phylum Chordata; class Aves; order Apodiformes; family Trochilidae; genus Calypte; species Calypte anna. The sequence goes on from NC_044250.1 coordinate 14,933,408, forward strand.
GTTAAAACAATATGTGATGCAATGAGCAAAAAAAATGTGTATCCAAGGTACTTACCAAGCAGAACTCATTACAGGACTGAAATTCAAGCCAATAAGGAAGGGTGTGTAATCAAAAGGATATAAAACAAATAGAGCCAGAATTTTCTTATCTCCTTCTAAATTTTCTGAGGCTTTGAAAGGTTATTACGCTTTTGAAGCAAAGCAAGTCATAAGACTTGGTATGAACAAATGTCAGTGAAATGGCCAATATCAAAAAGTTGGAGTTTTCTTCTCTAATAGAAGCGGATAGAATTCTCTCTGCCCAGGAAAAACAAACCTTTTACTTAATTGACTTTTCTGCCTTCTCTTTCCACACTAATAGCGACCTAGAAAAATATCAGTCAGATAACCAACCATGAGAAAAAATGTCCTGTTACTCATGGTGTGACAAAGTAGTGTGAAGCTCAAGGTCTTGGAAACAGAAAGGATAGTTTGAAAGGCAAACTGTACTGCTGTTTTCACCACTCCTTCCTGCACGTAGAGATACCATCAGCATTTGTTGTAGAATGAACTTTCCATCTGGTCATGTTGATATTTAGCTATTCGATATTGCCAGGTACTCCAGCAGGGACCTGGAGAGAAGAGACCTCCTCTACAGGCTTGTGTTGCCATCTCCAGCAGCCTCTCCAAATTGTGCGTGGATTAATGGTTCTGTTTGATAGATTAAGAGTTCATGCACAAAGGGAAGAGAACCCATGCCTTTTCTGTTCCCGTTTGGCATCACTTTCATCCTTCCTCCAAAGCAGGGCCTGCTATGCCTCAGTCATGACCATTTTGGTTGTGCTGAAGCTGCTTTGCCAGCACAAACAGTTCCTGAAGCCAGCTCTGGAGCTTTGCTGCCACTTCTCAGAAGATCCCTGGGCTGAAGTGTCAGATTGAAGTGTGCAGACAAAATGAAGGAGCAGCCCAGGCAGTGATTAGTTTAGTTAGAAATGAGACGTAAATGAGCATATCATGAAGTCCTCCACAATCCAGCAAACCCCAGCTTTAATAATGATGGCCACTATTATTAAAAGAGCCCACAAGCTTCTCTGAAACACATTAAAGGGCTGTAAATACAGTAAATGACAACAAGAGAGAACAGTCAAAGGCAGAAGAAAACACCGGGGATGTAAAAAGGTAGTTCAAAGCTTAAGGGTGATTTATTCCCTTCCTGCTCACTTATGATGAATTAATAAAACACACGAGGCAACATTCTGATCCTCTCTGGCTGAAGGAGGCCCAGGAAAGCTGTTTCCTTCCAGCTGGCTGTGACATCCCCGCTCCGACACTCCCCATGTGCTGCAAAGGACCGGAAAGCCAGCTCCGACCTTCCTGTAACAGAACATCTTTGCATCGCCAGAACTAACCGAGAAACTCGACACTCAAGCCCTGCATGCGGAAACCCTTTTTCTTCTCGTAGCTTACCTGCTTATGTATGACTTTTGTCCTGAGCCAAGAGACGGGTTTCCCACCCAGGCATGAATCAGCCCTCACATGACAGCTGCTCGGTAACTCAGTAACTTTCCGTAAGAAGCAGGGTTTAAATAAACATAGTTTTGATTGCTGTAATCCAGCGCAAAGATTTCTCACGTGTTTTTGTGTCGAGTGGCTGGAGTGACTGCCAGCGGCCCCTTACCGGGGCTCGGCACCTCCGTGCCGGGGCAGTGCCAGCTCCGCACCGTGTCACCGGAGCCTGCCGCACGCCGCAGGTGACACACAAGTGAGCCCTCCCGCTCCTCAGCACCTCACACCCTCCCCTCACACCTACAGTACGGCCGGGACCCCCTGAGGCCCCGGGGATCCGCCTGAGGAATGAGCGGAAGCTGCCGGGCAGAGGGGAAGCGACGGGAGGGGGGCAGGGAGAGGCGGGGAGGAGATCCCGGAGGAGGCAGGGGCAGCAGGGAAAGGGGAGAGGAGACCGAGGGGATCTTAGGGGGATGGGACAGGGACGGGGGTAGGGACAGGGACAGGGACAGGGACAGGAGTGGGGAGAGAGAGAGAGAGAGAGAAGGAGAGGGAGAGGGGCAGAGGCAGAGACAGGCAGAAGCAGGGACAAGGACAGGCAGAGGCAGGGACAGGGACAGGAGCAGGGACCAGGACAGGGACAGGAGCAGGGACAGGAGCAGGGACCAGGACAGGGACAGGAGCAGGGACCGGGACAGGGACAGGAGCAGGGACCGGGACAGGGACAGAAGTAGGAGCAGGGACAGGGACAGGAGCAGGGACCAGGACAGGGACAGGCAGAGGCAGGGACAGGGGCAGGGACAGAAGTAGGAGCAGGGACAGGGGCAGGGACAGAAGTAGGAGCAGGGACAGGCGCAGGGACCAGGACAGGGACAGGAGCAGGGACCAGGACAGGGACGGGACAGGGACAGGGACAGGCGGCAGCCGCCGCTCCCTCCGGGTCAGCGCTGGCGGTGGGGGAGGGGTCACCTTGCGCTGCGCCCCCCGACTCGGGGCTGCGCGCGCCCGTTACCAGGACAACGCGGGAGCAGCCAATGGGCGCGCTCCGCCACCGCCCCACCCCCCGCGCACCGCGGCGCCCGCCGCAGCGCGAGCGAGCGGCTCGTGCTCCCTCGCGCACCAATCAGGAGGGGCCCCGGGAGCGGGGAGCGGGCGCCCGCTCGCTGCCTCCCCCCCCGCCATCTCCGCTCCCTGCCGGGAGCCAATCAGAGCGTGCGGACAGAGCGTGAGGCCCGCGGGCCCGCGTGCAGACCTGCCTATAAAACGGGGATCCAGGAGCAAGCGCGCTGCTCACTCGCCGCTGGCGCTCGGGGCGGACGGGCACGCGTCAGGTGAGAGCGAGAGCGCCAGAGCGCCAGAGCCGTCCCGCCCGCATTTCACCCCAACGCCCGCCGTGCATCCTCTCCGCTGCCGTCGCCCTCTCGCCATCCCGCCTAACGCTATGAAGACCAAGTTCTGTAATGGGGAGACCGATCCTTCTCCGCTTGGGCTCCTCCTCGGCTGCAGTCCCGGCTCCGGCGGTAGCGGCGGCGTCCTCCCTACTGCTGGGGAGCCCCCGTTGCCGCTGGCTCACGCCGACTCCGAGGGTAAAGACCCCGTGGCGACGGGCAGAGGCGAGGGCGCCCTGATCCCGCCTTCCGAGGTGCTGCTGCCGCCGCCGGAGGAGGATTCTCTGCTCGACCCCCGGACGCGGCGCAAGGCGTATCTGTGGTGCAAGGAGTTCCTGCCTGGGGCCTGGCGGGAGCTGCGGGAGGAGCAGCTGCAGATCAACCCCATCAGGTCAGTGCTGGGGGGGTTGTTGGTGCTTGTGGAAAGAGGGGGTGGGGCCACGCTTGGCCGCTGCTTGTCCGAGCCGCTTCCTGGCACAGGAGGTGCGACACATGAGGGTGTCTTTTTCTGTTTTCTTTCTTTCTTTTTTTTCTTTTTCTTTTTTTCCCCTTCCCCTAAAGCCTTCCAAAATGCGCGTTTCTGGGCGGAGGGGACTGGGCTTGCTGCCACTTGGAGAGCGGCTGCGCATCCGCCTCTCGCCTTCCCGGGGGGGCGGTGCGGGCATCCCCCTCTCCGCACCTCGATGTGGATTTGCGGCAGGCCCGGGGAGCAGTGGAAGGCAGTGGGGAGGTTGGGTCAAACTTCCCCTTCCCCGGGCTGGGAGGAGCGTAGGGGTGCGGGGTGTCTGCCGCTGCAGCGCTTGGGCCCTGGGCCGGGGGGGTGGCACCGCGGACCCGGACGGGAAAGTGCTGCAGCTGGTAGGAGCTGCTGCGGTGAGTACAGAGCTCCCTCCTGGGAAAGGTGTGCGGTTTTTTGAGTGGCCCTAAACCTTGTGAAATTCCGAACTTCGCAGGTAAATGCGGTGAATCGATTCTGTGTATAATCTTTAGTAACCAGGACTTGTGACTCAGCACGCTGCTGTGTACACTGAGGATTGTTTGAAGCCATACGTAATGTGTCTGGGATCCTGGCGTTATTTGTGGAATTAAATCATCTTTTTGTATCAGTCCGCTATGCCAGCTAAACCGGTGTTGCTTCAGAGTTCCATTTTTAGATCGGTTGTCTGGTGTCTTAATGCTTAATTGTTCTACCTGATTGAGTAAGAGTCACACGCAGTTCCGCAGGATGGGGTTGCCAGCTTCTTCCCTCGAATCCTGAGTGCGCTTTTTTAGTCTTTCTACTTTAGTTGATACACAAAATACACGCAAACGTACCCGCATTTAGGGAAGAGCATAAACTGCTGACAAAGCTCTGATGTGTAAAAGTATAATCAAAACCCATCGTGCTAATTCCTAAATGTATACAAAAAACGTTATTAAAACCAAGCAACTAACTGCAAACAAGGCCAGATAGCATTGTGGTTTTAGATCATTTGTCCTCACTTAACAGGATTATAGTAATTTTATGGAGGGAGAGAATTTTTAGGAAACTGATGCTGCTCCTGAACAGCAGACTAATCTGATAATATATCTATAATCCAACGAGCTTAATTTTGCTTTCATCCTTATTAGTGTGTGCACTGCTAAGAGGGGCACTTATTTTCTAAAGCCCAAGTTTTTTGCAGAGTTCCTCTTGCCTCTCTTGGAGACTTCCCCCTCTGACACCACTTCAAAATGGCTTGATGGTTTCCGGAGCGAGAGGAAGCCAGGATGGGCTGAAATTTAAGCATGTGTTAAACTATGCTAATTGGCAGCTGCGTTTATTTTGGCAGGAGTCTTTTCACCGCTTTTGTCTCCGGAGAATGCAGCATTGTATCGGTTTGCTGATTCGAGTTTCACTGAGTTTGTCAGCGTTGCCACTTGGCATCAGTGGGAGTCGTGTTTGTGAGCAGCTGCTGAACACTTTAGTGTCATGGGATGTTGGAGGGGTCCAGTCCTTCTTTCAGACCAAAGAAGTTCTGCATCTAATCAGAATGCAAGCATGTAAGCAGATGTAAATGCTGTGGCTGTGATTTGGGGACAGCAATGCCCCTTCTGCAGGGGCTTACCTGTAAGCAGTTTGTAGCAGGAGACCTATGATAGCTTTATCTGTAAGAGTGAGATGTGCCCTTTGCCCTTAAACAAGCTGTGAGTCTGCTTACATTTCAGGAGAACAGTAAGTTTTATTAGACCTGTATGGATTTACTTGATTAGAGCTAACTTTTGAAGTCTTCAGTGTCTAAAACTGAGAACCTAATGGAGTTCAGCCTCAGCAAGACACTCCTGCTTGTCTGGAGATGTATAAAAAAAAAAGAATTACTGGACTTTGATAGCTTGTATGCAAGCTGTACCCGTGCTTAAATAAGTAACACAACAGACTACAACATTTTGAGCTCTAGTCCATGTCTTTTGTAAAGCTGGTTTCAGTGTGTTTAGTTGTATTAAGTATTTATACTTTCGACAAAATTACATCAGTCTTTGAAAAGCTCTTTTCTTAGAAAATGTCTTAAAATACAACTGTCTAGTACAGTTTAAATGAAGCCTGAAATGCAGTTGATATAATTAATTAACTGATGTTCCAATTGCAGCTCATTAGTCTGCCTTTGCTCTTCCTTTGATATCCTTTCCAGCTGCATTTCTTATCAGTCCAACTGCATGGTTCAAAGTTATTTTCCTAATATATCAAGAGATTTCATATCTCTTGCCTTGAAACAGTTTTTAGATGCCTGCCAAGTCACCTGGTTCTCTTGTTTTCTTGAGTATATTGTGTAGGTGCTGTTTTATTACCCCATTATCTTGAGATTCCTTCTCAGTCATTGACCTTGGGTATGTAGGCCATCCCTTCTGTATCATCTCCCAGTTAATAAATAAAGTAATTTACTTCTTAGTAGCTTTTTTTTCTCTGGGAAATCATTACTACTTCCCTACTGCAAGATAACACAGAAAAAATATTTGAAAAAGCATTGAGAGGGATATCAGGTCAGACCTGCATTTTAGCCACCGTGTTTTGCATCTACCATGGGTTTTTTAAAGTTTGCTGCAATATTAATTACTTAGGTATTGGGTTTTGTGAAAACTTACCTTGTGGAGGGAATCATGTGGCATAGGTACTGTTTAAATTCTAGAGTTACTGCAATAAGTTATCTAGCATACTACAAGTGAAAGGACTTCTTAAATCTGTGCTACTTCATGGGGAGACTTTTTCAGTAGATCTGATTTGCAAGTAAAGCAGCAGTTTCAGTACTTTTTTCTTTTTCAGAAGTGGAAGAAGTAATAGGGAAAATCTATTTCAGAAGGGAAACTTGAACACTGTTAATTAACATTGATGGAGAAAGACAGAGAAAATGTGGTTTGGATAGACTGGTGTCCCTTGTAGGCAACTAGAAATCAAGGAACTCAGCATCTCTGTAGGATCTATCTAGATAAATCTGCAGAAAACAGTATTGCTGTCACTTTTATGTAGAAGAACACCTGTAAAATAGTAATTGCATGACCAGACAATGTTTTTATAACCCCAAATGACAATCACAGGATTCCCTAGTTTGTCTTAGAATCATAGAACTGGCTGGGTTGGAAGGGACCTCAGAGATCACCAAGTCCAACCCTTGATCCACTCCCCCCGTGGTTCCCAGCCCATGGCACTCAGTGCCACATCCAGGCTCTTTGGAAAGATCTCCAGACACGGAGAATCCACTACTTCCCTGGGCAGCCCATTCCAATGCCTGATCACCCTCTCCAGAAAGAAATTCTTTCTCATCTCCAACCTAAACCTCCCCTGGCACAACTTGAGACCCTGCCCTCTTGTCTTGCTGAGAGTTGCCTGGGAGCAGAGCCCGACCCCCCCCTGGCTCCAACCTCCTTTCAGGGAGTTGTAGAAAGTGATGAGGTCTCCCCTGAGCCTCCTCTTCTCCAGCCTCAACAACCCCAGCTCCCTCAGCCTCTCCTCATAGGGTCTGTGCTTGAGTCCCTTCACCAGCCTGGTTGCCCTCCTTTGGACCCACTCCAGGACCTTGTTATCCTTCCTAAACTGAGGGGCCCAGAACTGGACACAGGACTCGAGGTGTGGCCTCACCAGGGCTGAGTACAAGGGCAGGTCTTACCTGATAAGATTCTGAAGGAGAGTTCAGTTTTGACAAATATGTGAGCAATTCCTTTATTTTTAAAGAACTGCTTTAATTGTAAATTTTGAAGTTGAAAATTGGTCCCTCAGAATGGTAGCTTAAGTAAGATGAGTTTCATCATTAAAGCTGTAGCACAGGTATTCAGGTTTAATCTTTGTACTTAATCTTTATAGCTGTTATCTTGGTGATACTGTCTTTTAAGATACAGGGTTATACTCACTGCATGGTTTTAAGCTTATTAATGCTGCTGTCATCTTTGTTGTGTGTGTAGCTAAGTATATCTGACAAGACTCCAGCATCACTTTCTAGAAGTCCTGAAAATAGCTAATTGAAACCTACATTTTATCTTGGTTCTCTGGTACATATTACATACGTTTGTTCATAGCTGGAGCTGTAATTTGGACCAATAGAACTCGAAGGTGAACTATACAGTACATGAAGTACCTTTGAGGAGCTCTGTGTCCTTCTGGGTTGGGTTCTCCAGAACTGGACACAGAACTCCAGGTGGGGTCTGAGCAGAGGGGGGAGAATCCCCTCTCCTGAGCACTGTCTGTGCTGCTGTTGGTGCCCCCAGGACATGGTTGGTTTCTGGGCTCCAAGCACACCCTGAGGGCTCATGTTGAGCTCCTGGTCCATCCTCACCCCCAAGTCCTTCTCAGGGATGCCCTCAATATTTTCTCCTCCCAACTTGTATTTGTGCATGGAATTGCCTTGACCCACGTGCAGAACCTTGGCCTTGTTGAACTTGATGCACTTTTTACACAAGCCCAGTTTTGAAGCCTGTCAGGGTCTCTCTGGATCGCATCTTTTTCCTTTGTTGTGTTGACCTCACCACACAGGTGGGTGTCACCAGCAACTTGCTGAGGGTGGACTTGATTCCATGTTACCACCAAAGATGTCAAAGCACTGACCCCTGAGGAACACCGCTTGTTGCATGTGGACACTGAGCCACTGACCACACCTCTTCAGGTGCGACCAGCCAGCCAGTTCCTTATCCAATGAATGGTCCATCCACTGAATCTGTTGTTCCAGTTTAGAGTCTGGAATGTCATGACAGTGTCAAATGCTGTGCACAGGTCCAGGGAGATCACATCTGTTGCTCTGTCTGTGTCCACCAGGGCTGTGACCCCATCCTCACAGGTTGGGCAGGACTTGCCCTTGGTGAAGCCAAGGCTGTCACCAATCATCTGTGATCTTGCCAGACACAGAGGTGAAACTGACTGGCCTGGAGTTCCCTGGGTCTTCCTATTTTCTCTGTTTGAAAATGGGGGTTGTTTCCCTTTTTCTAGTCAGCAGGAACTCCACCAGGCTGCCAGGACTTCTCAAGTATGAGGAGCCTGTTGGAGTAGATCCGTTAGTCATACTAAAAGAGTTGGTAATAAAGGGTGATTATTGTGCCTCTAATTTGTATAAAACAGAACTGGTGTGCTCACCAGAGCTAGCAGAGGAACTTTTAAAATTTTTTTTCCCAGAGGTGGCCTCAGCAACATGCTGTTCCAGTGCTCACTCCCTGATACAGTGGAGACACTTGGAGATGAACCACGGAAAGTTCTCCTGCGCTTGTATGGGGCCATCCTGCAGATGGTGAGTACACAAGAGTGCCTTGGGAGGGGAGGGGTTCTGTAGCTTCTTCTTAGTATCTTTGGAGGTCTTGATTTGTAACTCACTGCAAGCATGTGTTGCTTTACCCTTTTGGGGAATGTATTTTAGTTGTAGTGGGGTAGATTGCTAGTTTAAAGCAGCTTTCTGTATAGTTTGTAATTGTCTAGAACTTACACTCCTTTTTATACAGATCCTGACTGGCATGCATCAGCTGAAGACTCATTTGCTGTGTTTGATCAGTAAAGTTTTGTTTCTGGTGTTAAGTTTGTGATGTTTCAGGAAAGTTATTAAAGCTTGCTTCTATACAGTAAGTAGGACTTGGCATTAATTGCAAGATTGCAAGAGACTGAACTGCTTAATTTTAATCTTGGTAGCCTAGCTGAATATTTTGTCAAGCTTCTACAGTGCTCAAGCATTCTCAGATATCGTGGGTAGTTGTGTTGCTGTGAAATTTGATCTATACTGTTAGAATAAAAATGAAGCAGAAACATTAACACTGTATAGCCATCTCATCCCAAATCATCCTTTCCTAAATGTGTCATATGCCTTGTAGCTGGCACAGAAGCTTAACCAGATGCTTGTCAAACTCTAATTTTACTTTTATTTGGTTAGTACAATGTCAATAACATCAAAATTTGCCAAATCTCGAGAAGTGTCTGGAAATCTGTTTGAAATTGTAAGATTTAAAATAATTAGTATTTTGTAAAGGTGATCTGTTATAAAGCTTACAGGCTGTTATCATAGGACTGAACAGCAGATTTGCTCTTGCCTATCTCTGCTATACACTTGATTATGTTCTAAATAAATAAGTGTTTAACCTTATGAAACATGGCAGCTTCATAAGATTACATTTGGATGTTGGCAATTGCTTCTATTTGACTTAAAGGGTCTGACTTTATTATCCATGCACTTGATATTTTCCAGTACTCACACACGTTTTGAATAACTCATCCAATAGCTGCAGGAGGTTGACTGTTCCTGAAATTTCAGCCCCTTCTTCCTGCTTCTGTTGCCTTGACCACACTTTAATATTAAAAATCTCATTGCATGCTGTCACTCAACTATTTTTAAAGAGCCCTTTTGTTATACTTTGTGAGGTATTAACTTTCCCATGGTAGCAAGCTTTACCAGAAATATGTAAAATATTTCAGTGGTTTTGAAACAGTATAAAATACTTGGCTACACCACTGTATGTGTGTTGGGAAAGTTAAACTATTAAAGAAGAACAGTGTGTAGAAGATAATGAATTAAAGCCTAAATAGTCTTTAGTTTAAGAAAAAAGCAAAGTGAAAAAAATAATGGTGAGAGACTTTATTTTGAAATTACTCCTCAGGTTGATGCTAAATTTTTTTCCAAATTATTGTTGGCTTTTACATGATGCTTGAACAACTAAATGGAAGGCATGAGTAGGAACATGGGCTGTAAACCTGTTGCAGTGTAAGCTTCTTTTGGCCAGGAGCTGTTAAGAACTGTGGCCTTTGCCTTTTATTTCCAAGGAGAAGTAAACTTTGGTTGTCCCCCTCTTTTCCCAGGACTTTTTTTTTTTTAGCTTGCTTTTTCTGTGCCCCTATACACTGAAGAAATCAGAATAATTTGGGCTCTAAAGTCAGAATGAGTTTGGTTTGAAAATTGAGAGTTTGTTCATTAACTTTCTAACAGTTCTTGGTGTTGAAGGATCTCTCGATGTCTAACTTCCTTTATTTCCATAGTGGCAGTGAAATGACTGCTTTTGTTGGTGCAGTTCACTAGAGGTTAAGTAAGCAGAGAAAGTCCCAAGGTAAAATGTTTAGATTGCATTGAGGTTCACAGTTTTTGTTGACAAACATTTGTCTCTTCCAGCCCCTCGACCTTAAATGCAGGTTAAAATATAAGCAAACTGTTTTATTGGGGTGCTAAAACCTTTTATTGAGGTTCTGAAAACCTCACTTGGGATTTTTATGAATTCTTGGGTGGCATAAACAGTATCTTACAAGGAGCCTGTTAAAAGTGGTTAATTTTGTTTTTATTGATGTTGCATTATTAATTTATAAATTTATTATTATTATTACTAAAACTAAGTTTAAAGCCTTACAGAGATTAAGGGACACTCCTTAATATGCTGAGGTCTGAGAATTTATGCTAAAATTGTGATGAATTGTAGTGACTTAATGTAGTTACCACTTTGCTTCAGCCTTTGTGGCATGTTTTGACTTTTGTCTATTTTACTTCCTGTTGAGATTGAAGCACAAACAGGTATCTGCTCTTCTAATTATTTTATTTTAAATGCTATAGATCTCTAGCAATCTGTACCAAATTATTCTGTGTACAGAAGACAAGTAAGTTAAAATTTGGAATAGAAGTGAAAAATAGATACCCAATACTAACTTAAGAATGAACAATACTGACACCATAATTCTTTGAGCCACCCTTTAAAGGAATTTTTTTTTTTTTTTTTGCAGTGTGAAAATAGCCCCAGTTTGCTTATGTCTTGGAAGACACAAATGTCAGTACATGAAACTCATCCAATATAAACCATGCCAGTTGGCTAAAGCTGCCACACAGGGAAGGCTTTTTGCCTTCCTCAGTCATAACTGGTCTGTTAAAGGCAGTTTTTTGTGTGCATGACTGTTTTGGGGGGATCTGGGAGGAGACAAACTGAGCTGGCTCAGCCATCATTCTGAACGGTTGCACTGGCACAGATGTTTAAAATCAAGGATGTTTCTTGAGTAAATCCTTGAATTTTTTTTTTTTAAGATAAATTTGTGCTCATGACAGTTTAAAGTACTAACCACATAAAAACTTAAATATTTGAGGCACAATGCAGATATGTTCTACATTTAAAAAAGGGAAATGTCCTCCTCTTATTCACTTATTCTTGCTTCAGCTTGGTTGTTAAATTTAAAGGGGAGCATCAAAAATAAAACTTCCTCATGACAATGTTTAACTCCTGGCCTTATCAGTGTTAAAACAACTGGTTCAGAAGGTTCTCCAGCAATATTCTGTGTAATGCCCAGACTGGATTTCATATGCAGATCACTGTAGTGTTTCCACTTCAATTCAGAGCAACCAAAACTTCCCACAGCTTAGCTGGTAGGATTCCAACCTAAGACAGCATGAACAAAAATTAAGGTGAATTTATTTGAAGTTCACCCATCAAAAGGTAACTTTGGGATTCATTCTCATACATATCAAAAGAGCCTTGAACTTTTTTTTTTTTAAGCAGCTAAATCAAAATCTTGTAGAAATGAGGAAAAAGCAAGCCAGTATACCTAATGTTCTTCTCTGGTCTCAATTTCTAGGTGAGCAGATGCAAAATAAGCATAAGTGGTTGCCACAGCTCTGTGGTAAATCTCTTACCATACCTGCCTTGCTGCCTTTTTTTTTTTTTTTTTTTTTTTTTTTTTTTTTTTTTTTGTAACTAAATAAAATGCAGACTGCTGTGTAGCTGTGTAACTGTAATTATCAACATCTTCTGTCATTGTTGGTGTCCATGTCTGTTTGTAGCATGGAGTAACTACGAGTCCCTGGCACTGGCAGACAGCTTGACAGAAACCACGCACACCTTTCGGGGATGTTTTGTGTTGGGTGGAGCTGAGGGTTTTCTGGGAGTGATGTACCACTTTAGTTGTATCTGCATGTGTTCTCTGCTGCAGGCTTGCCCATGCGATCGTGCCTTGAGCACTCTGGTTTCCAGGTGACAGACACGATTCACGGTATAGTATGAGATCTCTGAAGTTGGAGCATTCTCTACAGCTTTCGTTTTCTTTAGTACTGGATTTATTGTTTTAAAAAAAAAAATAAGGCTTAAGTAGCGTGAGCTACTGTCTGCATCTGAATGTTTACAGCAATGACAAGATATCAAAGTGTTGTCCCTTCCTTTCCTCTGCTCCCTCAAGAGAGAATGGTAATTTAAAATAAAAAGGGTTAGGGATGGCTTGGTGGCTTTTGTAGAGCTTGAACTGGGAATTATTCTTTACATACTGGATTCTAGGATTTCAGATCTTTTGGCAGGTAACAGGAGATCCTTAGAAATAGTCACTGCTGAATCTAAAACTCCTTGTATTCTCCTACCCTGAAGTTCAAATCGATGTCTTCCAACAGCTTATAGAATGAGAAGTTCCCCCTACACAGGTTGCCTCTAAGTGCTCAGACAGTTTCTTAAAAGGCTGTAATTCCTTGGAATTAGAATTCCTAGGAATTTGTCTAAATTGAAGTGTTGCAGTACTTTAAAGTCTTAAATTAGTGAAGCTGAGTAAACTCAGAAAAATGGAGTTTTAAATATCTGGGCAGAGCTAAGATGTTTTTAGGGGAAAAATAAGTTGCAAGTTTCTCCTTTGTGCAGAGTTCTGCCAAGCATCATTTGAGATTTGATACAGAGCTCATCTTCCAGCTACAAGAGAAACAAATTTGGGAAACTAGTAAAAAAAAAATAAATAACTCCATTTTCTGAGTCAAACTGTCAGATACATGAACACTGTTCAGTCATCTTCTGAGCACAGATCAGATCATGTGCAGTGTCTCTCATTTAGGACTTCAGTTTTGTACTTGGAGCTTCTTGCCTTAAAATCAATTTAGATGTTCACTAAGTAGGCTTTAAAAAATTGTTGTCTTTGTGCACGGAGCTCTCCTCCCTTATTAAAACTGCAGTGAGTGTTCTTAGTCTGCTTTGAGAGTAAACCTTTGCATAGTAAAAGAAGCACAGACAAACATGTAAAGTAATTCTCTCTCTAGAAAAGATATATATAAAGATATACTCTCTATATGGAAATATTCAAAGTAGTTATTAAATCATTCTCTTATCTGGATAATAAAATCTCATTTCTGTTGAAATAAGTAGCTCCCAGAATGGGACTTAAACTGGAGTGAGCTATTAGAATTTATGGAATAAATGATGTTTTGATTGGTGTAGCCAAGAATATATGAGTTAAATATCAAGCCCCACCAGTTTAACATCTGTTAAACTCTTAAACTTCTGTTACATAAAACTGCATCCTCCTTACTTTGCTCTCCTTGACCACATGTACTGGAGACTTTCCTAATTCTAAGCTGAGTACATGGCCACTTGTGAAGACTGATCCTCTCCAAGCTCCCATTGCTACTTACACATGGTTTCTTATTCATTCTCTGGACACTAATGCTCCATGCTGAGGGAACAGAAAAGAGGAAGGGATGCTGCAGAAGTCTCCTTTTCTGATGACTCTGCAGTTTCTATCCATAATTTTCTCTTCCTAATGGCACAATATATGCCATTGGGTTATCTCCAACACTGCTTGAGGTGGATTTTTAGAACTGGCTAGCTCTTTATACAGTGTGACTTCTGGAAAGTGGATGCCAGTTCAGGTTCTAGGGAAAAGCCTAATCTGCTTATCTTCTGATGAACTGAACCGTTTTGAGAGCACCATTAATAAGGAAAGACTCCTGGCTGGTGAGTAACTTTCTGACCCTTCGAGAAAAATCTGAAAGATGCAAGAGTGGTATTGATGTAGGACATGCTTGTTGAGAGAAGCCCTCTGTAAATGACTTTATTGTTATTGAATAATTACGCGTTTAGCTTAAATGTATATTTTTTTACCTCATTAATTTCCTTGAGAGGATTATAAACTAGTAGTATCCATACTGTCTTGTTTTAAATGGATTCTGGTGGAATGGGAAGTACTTGCTGAAAGACCACTGATTGATGTTAACTGTACTTCTTCTGTAGCTTCTGAAATACTGTAACTGCATAGTTGGCATAAACCATCAGCTTGTTGGGTAGTACCTGAGGCAGCTTGTGTTGCTTAAGTGTATTAAGTTCACATTTCCACCGTTGTTTTGGACATGGTTAGAGTTTTTTAAAAGAAAGGAGAACACAGTTCTGTGAATTGAATGTTTTTGTTCAAAAGGTGGAGACCCAGGCTACCTTTATGGGCCTCTAAAGCTGGTCTGGTCTAAACAGGCAATGGTGGAATTGCAACATAAGCAGCAGCCACAAACTGTCACTAATTCTAAGCAAATATTTGCTTTCTCTTCTCCTTACCTTCAAGCCCTTTAAAGGAAAAGGTTTTCATTACATCTTGAATTTTAAATGTGAAGCTCTATTAAAAGCATGTGCCATTGAGGGTTCAGTTGCTGAGGCAATGGTTTGATACTCAAACTGCTTTTTAATGGCTTAACAATCCTAGCTCAATACATCATGCATGGGATTTGTTACAGTTTTGCTGGTACAGTACATTTTAGTTCTTACTGAGACTTCTATAGCCTATGTGGGCAGTTAATTTGAAGAAAAATTTTGGATTTCCATAGCTCTTGGTACATCATACATGTAGCCTAAACAGTGTACTTAAGTAATGAATTTCTAGTCACAAGAAGCTTGGAACATAAGGTAATAGAAAAAAACAAGTGCTTTGGAAGTTTTGTAGCATTGCCTCTTCTGATAGTTCTTAAGGCTTTTATGTAATCTATGTAATGTCTCAAATGCTTTAGCTGCCAGAATACCATCACCCCAGATGTTATGCATAGGAACTTAATTTTCTCTTAATTATAATGTTCCTTCTAAGCTCATGATACACTAAAGTCTTGTTTTGAAATACTGGGAAGCAATAAAAGCACACCTGGAAGTCACCTCTTAGGCTGTTTACAGGAGTGGCTTGGCCTCAGTGGCACATCCTTTTGAAAGATCTTGCAATTGTCTGAGTAGTTTGATGGTAAGAGGTCTCATGGATAATAGTGCTGTAGCTGTCAGATTAAGACAATGTTGAGACATGTAGTTAATTGTAGCTGGCACTTCTACTCCCTTTGTTCTTTGTTCTGGTGGTTGCAGGTTAATCATGTTAAATTTCATCTTCTCATTGTGTTTGCTTTTTCTCATTCATAGAGGTCCTGTAATAAAGGAGAGACTGTACAGTCTCAGAAAGACAGTGACTTGCAAGTGAGTAATTAAATTTGTTTATTTCACAGGATTTTATGGATGATAGAGAAATGTGGTGATCCTGGTTGTTCTAAACTGTTGCTTAACTCCACTGGATGTCTGGGCTGTGTTTCTAGAAATGATAAAAAGAAATGTTTGCTCATAGAAGTAACATAATAATGTGAGTGTCTGTACATAATTTGGGAAGATTCAAGCATTCCACATTAATAAGAAACATCCCCCCTTTCTACCCTAAATGGTTTTTTACCATTTCTAGCATTGGTATCAGTGCCACAATTTTTAATACTGGGCTCAATAATCAGTATTGTGCTGTACCCAATACATTGATGAACTGTTCTGAGGGAAGTACATGAAGCTGGAGAGAACTTCCTCCTAAACAGGGAGTGTTTCTGATTAACATTGTCTTTAGATCATCTGTGTTCTGCAAACTTGGAACCATTTCTGCTCATGCAGCTTAATGTTTAGCTGAATGTATCTTTTCATAAAGTCAGCTAATCAGGATTTGGTAATTTAGATTTCTACCCTGAGAGTAGGGTGTTTTTCAGTAAGGGATAACAGAACAACATCTTCACCAGATGCTTTGCTTGTTGGTGTTCAGCTTGGTAATGTTTTTGGCAGTGATTAGGAAGAAAAGCATCTTTTTTTGGTAAGTGCTAGCTTTTCTCAGCTGGTATTTTCTTCTGGGAATGCCATCTGAAACAGTTCAAACATTTTGGTTTTTCTAGTCAGTTGAAACTGGTTTTTAAATTGTTGCTGAATGACTACTGTTCAAAAGTTCTGAACTTTCAGTCAATTTTACTGGAACAGCTTCAAGCAATTGAACCAAAAATGAACTGAAAAATGTACTGGTTAGATTTGTTTTCTTCAGAGATGAAAAATTGAGGTGGTTTGGTTTCTTTCCTGCCCAAGCTAGTAGAAAATGTTTCTAAAGTTTTAAAAAAAATATAAATGCAAACAAGCCCCACCCTGGTACCAGCACAAAGTTTTACAGTATGGGAAGCAAAGCTTTGAACTTCAGAAGAATCTTTGCCTGAAAATGGTGATCCTGTGCCAGTAGGCTCAGGGTTGTTTTCTGCTATTAATCTCAAAGTACTGGAACTTTACTGTGTATTCAAGAATTCCTGTTGGGGTGTATTGAGTTTCCTGAAGGTAGGTAAAAATTGTAGGTAGATTTGATCAGAGGTGTTAATATCATCCTTTGGAGAAAGAAAAACCTCTGGGCAATTCCAGAATGTCCTGGATCAATAGCAGAAAGACTGTAGTGGTTCAGAGCTGCCTGGTGGTTGAAAACTGATTGGAGGTAAAACAGTCTTTCTGTCAGATCATAAGGATTTTTATTGTTCTGTTCTAGTTAGGGGGCTTTTCCCCTCAAAATATTACTATTCATTTTATAGGGAGCTTTTCTGAAGCAGAAGCTTCAGTCCCAACTGAAAAAGACTCTTGATCTCTCCTTGCCTGAGCTGGAAGGGTCTTGTAAACAGTGTTTATAATTCTTAGGTTTGATAAGCAATGTTCAGCTTTAAGGATTCATTTAAAAAGGCAAGTGGTCTGTCTTCTCCAGAAGCTTGTTTTGAGTTCTAAAGCTCATGGTTTTGACTTTAATCCATTTCAAACAGAGCATCAGAGTTTAAACCACCATGTGATCTTGGCAGTGTATTCCAGAATATTTGAAGGCATTGAAATACAGAATTTATTTGGTTACATGCTTGATCCTTTAAAAAAGTCATCACTTGAATGATGAGTTGGATACCTGGGTTTGTTCAGTGTCCATGTGAAACATGCTACAGAGTTGTCCAGTGTCCTTTACCAGTTCATTTGCAGACTTGTATTTGACAGTAGTACATGGGATGGAGATTTGGCAAATAGTCCATCAGGTGTCATGAAGAAGCCTTTGTGCCAGAGATGCACAGGTTGTTATTTCAGAGCTGTGTGACTTGTTCTCAGGTGGCTCTTGTTACAGTACAGGAAGTTTTGTGGTGCTCTAAACTTTCTTTTAAGTAATGTCTCTAAATTACTTTTTGGTGCTTGATATTAGACTTCAGAACATCTGAAAAGTTGATCTGTGGTGCTGAGGGCATGTGAAATGATTAAAAGGTATTTTTGGTGCATTAGTTCTACTTTGAGTAGTTGAGATGGAAAAACAGCAGAGGGCAGGGATGTGAGACATTGATATGCAAATTGTCTTAAACTCTCAATTGGTATTCTTGATGATTCTTACTTTTTATTGAAGTTAATGTTTCAGAACATAGTTACCCCAGTCTTTTCTACACTTCAATATGAAATGCTAGATTTTTTTGAGAAGATGCCAGAATAATAAGGTCAGATCAGTAATAAAAACAGAACTGCCTGGAGCATGTTCAGGAGTGGAGCTTGTACAGAAAGATTTGTTTACTGTCAGCAATGGCTGCAGTGATGCAAAAGACTCTGCAGTCCAAAATATGAGAGCTTTCTTAATTTTGTGCTCTTAATTCTTAGGTATTTAGGTGTCATGGGTCAGTCTTGGCAATTAATTGCTTGAAAGCAGCCAGAGGCTTTGGGGACCTATGGCTTGGCTACAGCTGGGTTTTGTTTAATGTAATTGGCAGAAGTAGTGGCTTCTTTGTTTGCTTAAGTCAGACCTTAGCCACCAAGAAAGCTCTACTTAAGTAATTTAACTATCTTTGAGACATGTACTTATTTTTAAGCATTCAGTAACTATCTGCTTGGATTGTTATAGACTGAGTATATTGATGTAAAGAAAATATAAAGAGAAGTTTTTGAAACTTGAGTTATATTTGGAAGTAGAAGAGAAAAATGCTTATACATGCACATCATGTTCCTTAACAGGAGTTTATATTAAAAAAAGGTAAGTCTTAATGTGCTTAACAGAAAAAATTCTGAAGTCGTTCTTCTAGTGAAAGACTGGTTACTTCAGTTGTTCACTTCATTCACTTAAAATTCTTTTGTGAGACAGTGTTCCAAAGTGTGTTAAAACAGCCAAGGGTAATAACTGCACTTCCTCTGCTCTGCTTCAGTAGGATAATTTTTGTCAGGAAATGAATTTGCAGAGTTCCCACATGTTGGGGAAGAGAACTCTGAGTTCTGCGTAGTATTTTTCTGACCTGTTAAATAATGCAGCTTTTTCCTCTCCAGATACAAACTTGAAAGCAAAATACTTGTATAGCTGCCATGCTAACTAGTTGTTATTAGTCAGCAAATTTTTGGTTAGCAAATGGAGTTGACTTTTTAAAGTTAACCCTGCAGTTTCTCACGTTGTAGCAGTTTGGCTCTTGTGCACACCCAAATTTATTTCTGTGCAAGCACCAACTAAATTTTTTTTTTTGTTTTTTTTTTTAAGGGGGCAGAAGCCATGGTTTTGGAAAGTGTTATGTTTGCCATTCTTGCAGAGAGAGCTCTGGGCCCAAAACTGTATGGGATCTTTCCACAAGGGCGACTGGAGGAATTCATTCCTGTAAGTCCTGGTCATGATTAGGCAGTGGGCTGCTGGTAGCAGTTTTAACTGAGCACAACAAGAAGGTTTCTGCACTGCCTGGAAAAGCAGGGATGTGGGGATGGAATACTTGGCAGTCTGTAGTAATTGCTAGCAGTAATTTGATATGGTTTTAGTGGGTGTTGTAGGGGCCCTACTACAGCTCCTGCCAGGGAAAGATATCTAAAAACTCCACAGCTGTAGCTGGGACTAATAAATGAAAATAAAAAGCTTGTTAGATACCAAATATAGTATTGGAAGGTGTGGAGTAACACTTGTAACAGCAACAAGAGCAGATGATTTGACATTCTTAAATATTTTACCTAGTTTGCTTTGAAGATATTCTTAGTGTGAGATGTGATATTCTCCAGGTCCTGATCCTAGAGGAAAATTTACAAAGTTGTAAGTAAAATGGGCTGGCTAACTCAGCTTTTGTGACAACAACACTTTAAGTTCATTTGGGATGAAAAAAGTGTATTGCTTGAGTGTTATACTGGTATTTTATACTATACTACATAGAGACTAGTGCTAGTATTTAATTGCAAAATCATAATTCAATTAACTGTTTTAAAATAATCTATTACAGAGCAGGAAACTAAGCACTGAAGAACTAAGCTTACCTGACATATCTGCTGAAATAGCTGAGAAGATGGCCAGGTTTCATGGCATGACAATGCCATTTAATAAGGAACCTAAGTGGCTCTTTGGAACAATGGAAAAGTAAGTTCTACTATACTTTAAAGTATGCAAAAAAAGTGACCTGTTGTAATTTAGATAATAAGATCATTCTTCCTAAATGCCTGAGAGCACAAGTTCTTGCTGTACCCAGACACTTTCATAGTTGCTTGAAGAAATTAAATTACCCTGAAGTGCAGTAACACTTTCTTTAATTTTTTTTAAACTTTCTTTTATTTTAAATGGTATCCTAGTATGGGAAGACTGATACTTAGTCATAAATGCTGTACTATTGTCTCTGTTTTTAACAGATATCTAAATCAGGTGCTGAGGATTAAATTTACCAAAGAATCCAGAACTAGAAAGCTGAACAAACTCCTCAGTTACAATCTCCCACAGGAAATGAAAAATCTACGGTAGGTTTACTTGTTCCACAGCTGTCTTACAGCAGCTTATCTTGCAGTTCCATTATGAATTTGTGTATTGTTCAAACACACTATACCCCATACTCAGTTTACAAGTTGGTTCTGTAACCAGCCTGAGCCTCAAATGGATATGTTCAGTTGTTTTGCATCAGTGAAGTCAAACTTCATTGTCCTGATCTTAGACTTCTAATTGAGAAAACAGTCTTACTATAAATTAATAGCACTTCAGCTGTTTTACAACAAAATACATTCTGTACTTGGAATTGGAACTGAACTTGGAATTTGTTTCTTATGAGATCCCATATTGATCTTTTCTAGAGCTATGCTTGAAGCAACTTCATCCCCAGTTGTGTTTTGTCACAATGACTGTCAAGAAGGTAGGCTGCTGAGATTTCATGGCCTTGTTCAGTGATGCAGCGTTAAGGTTTTCCTGGTTACTTGTTTGTTTTCTGAGAGGCATGTTACTGAGGTACTGCCCTGGCAGCTGGTGTGAACCAGCACTCGCAAAGCAATTGTCTTCAGCAGCCCTGCAGGCTGGTTCAGAGAACATCAGGTACCATAAATGGATTAAGCAGAGGATGCACATGTGCTCTGTTAGTACAGATCAGGTCAGTTGATGGGAGCCTTGGGTATTTTCAACTAAAACCACATCTCTCTTAGCTGTTTACAACACACATGATCAAGGTAGGATAAACTTCAGTCCTTTTTTAAAGATACCGAAATAGTAGAGTGAATGAAAATGGACACTATGATAGTTTTACTCAAAAGTTCTCAGTTTTTATGGTAAGAAGCATTAGGAAAACCTTATCCACCCTTATTTTAAAGTCTTCTCTCTGGGACTCATGGAGACAATAAAAAATTGAGCCAGTTCTCTGAAGAAATGAAGAGGAGGAAGGTTTAAAGGTGGTGGTTATGCTGTATGTATGTTCCCTGTCACCTTACAGTGGGTGAGCTGAACTGAGCTGGAAGGATGCTATAGGGGACCATGCACAGGGATGTTTTGTTCTCAGGAGTCCCAACCTTAGTAGCTAAGGCTGAGTTGGCCTGGAAGAGGAGCTCTCTGGAGGGATAGATGTGTAAGGGCAGGCAGCACAAGGGGAAAAAGCTACTGCTGTGAGGTCTGGAGAGCTGGGTCAGTGGTGGTGGAGGTCAGGGTCTCATTGCTGGTGCATCAAGGTGCAGTGCTGGAGGATTCAGAACATTATAGGGCTGGGGCAAGCTTTGGACCCTAAATTTCCAAGGCAGAGGTGGGTAAGGTGAAGTATTATGCTTGTTCTGTTGGTGCACAACAAGCATAGAGAGCAGGTGTACCTGTGGAGAGGAGATAAACTTGCAGAAATTGAAATTACTCTAAATTTAATAATTAGTTGACACTTGACAGGGACGGACTTGATGTCTTTCAGATTAATCAGTGACCAGGTGAATTGAAAGACAGATAAAGCTGTTATAAAGGAAAAGACTGATCTTTTCTAGAGGTGCTGATTATACCACATATTAGAATAGCAAAGTCATCAGTCTTTGGCTTTCAGACAGTAATTCCTGTCCCAAGTGCTGTGTGCTCAGTGGTTGTGGCACACAGGTGAGAGATGCTGCACAGTGAGTGTGTGGAAATAAACAATTGAGCCAGGGCTGACAGCATCACCTGAGCTAGCTGCATGCCAAGCACTGCAGAAGCAGGACCCAAATCTACCTCTGCCTGTACAGAAGAAAACTTGATTCCAGCTTTACAAGGTTTATAGAAAAAATCTCACCTCTCAGTGGGTTGGTATACAAGCAATGCAACTCAGCTTTTCCTGCTGATCTCCAGTACAGATGTAAGGGATAAATGGCTTTACCTGAACAACGTTTAAGATAGAGTATTGCTTTTCTGTAGTTTTCCTGGGACATTATTGAACATGCTGTATTATCTTAAAATTTTTAGGTAATGTTTTGTTTCTGGAAGGCAAAGAGAATTCAGAAAACCAAAAGCTGATGCTCATTGACTTTGAATACAGCAGCTATAATTACCGGTAAATCACTATTTTCTGTTTGGCAGGAAGCTGTATTGTGTGCTACAGGCAGAGCAAGTGATGCACTGCTCATTATCTGTGTATTTTAGTGAGTTCTGTTCTGCTCTGGTCCTGGTGGTCGCCTAGTGCTGGCATTTAAGGGTGATCTCAGTGTGTAGAGTCATTGGGATCATGAAACATGAGCACAGTTAGACTGTAATCACACCCTGAATTCTGATGTTGTACAAGTGTGATATGTTCCCTGCTTGGAGTGTGACCTCTTTGCCTGCTAACAATTAGAGGTGTGTGTGACTTTGTGCTTAGATGTCTTAGCTGTCTGCTTGGTAGCAAAGTCCAGTATTTTCATGTAGCTGATAGTTTTAATTCTTGACTGTCCATCTTTATTAACTGATTTTAATAACTCACAAAGGAAGCTGTATTCTGGTCACCAATTCATATACTCCTTTAGCAAAATGCAGTAACTTCTAGGTAGCCCAATGTTTTAAAACTTGATTTTAGGTTTGCCTAAGCAAAACCAGCTAGTGTGCAAATACTGAGGTACTCATGCTTTTTTTCAGAGGATTTGACATTGGGAATCACTTCTGTGAATGGATGTATGATTACACGTATGAGAAATACCCATTCTTCAAAGCTAGTTTCCTTAAATATCCTTCAAAGAAGCAACAGGTATGTTGAAATGCCAGGACTTACTCTTTTCTCCATGACTACCTTAAAGATAATACTTTCTGTAATCCTGACTAACTTTGCTATAAAAATAGTAGAGACTTCATAATAGCTACTCAGGATGGAATGTTTCCTAGATGTTATGTAGCCATCACCACAAAAAGTCCAGTAGTTTTCAGCTGTGAAAGTAGATGGCAGTAGCAAAATGCTAATATCATGACTTCTTAAACTAGACTTCCAAGCAATTGGTAGAACCACCATTAATCTTTGTTACCTCTAGCACTGTCAACATTTGGAAAAAAGAAATTGAGATATTGAAAGGCCTGGCTAGTTCTAAAAGAAGCAAATCTGTCTTGAGATGAACTTGAGTTGTAACTGTTGTTTCCTTGCCCTCTAGCTTCATTTTATCTCCAGTTACCTCTCTGCATTCCATGATGGCTTTGGAAGTCTGAGCAATGAAGAAAAGTCCAAACTAGAAGAAGAAGTGTTGATAGAAGTTAACAGGTTACTTGTTTTTCACAACTATTTCTTGAAGCTTCCACTATGGTAACTATATTTACTGGGTGAAGAAAAAGAGCCAAGAGGTTAAGCTGTGTCCTTTTGATATGTGGTCTACACTGTTAGTGCAATAAGCAAAATACCAGTACATGGGGAAGCTAGTGGGATTTTTTATAATGCCGTAGACATCCCCAGACTAGGGAATACTATTCTAGGAGGGTATTTAGATAAGGTGGTGTGGCTTAGCTTGGTGTTTCAATAAACACAGCCTTGTAATTTCAGGTTTGCCCTTGCATCACACTTCTTCTGGGGTCTGTGGTCTATTATACAAGCAAAGATCTCATCCATTGAGTTTGGTTACCTGGTAAGTTATGTAATTTTAGTTTCATGTAACTGAAAATGTATACTCTTATTCATCTGTGGTACATTATCAGAATATAAATTAAATGGTCTCTTATGAAGCAGAGTAAAACTTAAAAATCAATTCATTGCTAGTTGGTATTCTTTCCTTAAGAATGTAAAGAAGTCTAAGATTGCAAAAAAATTCAGAAATTCTTGTGGCTACACAGAGGCTGTAGATTTATGTATAACTTTTGATATATTTTTTTATATATATATAGTACATATATAATGTATAACTTTTGATACAGGTCTAGTGTACTGTAGAGTCACAACTTTCAGGTACACTGGAAATCCTCTGGGAAGTGTTACAGAAGCCATACTTTTTAGCCCCTGGTTTGTTTTTTTTTCTGACATGCTGGCAGCAGCTAATAATGTTACTGTTGAAATAAGATTGGAGTCCAGAACACACTTCTGGAGCTGTGCTTCCCAAGTAGAGCTAATCAAAGTTTTGAGATGAATGATGAAGGTAACAGTTAACACCTTCATTGTGCTTCCCCATACCAAGTAAGAAAATTGAGCTGTGTTTGCTGTATTTATTACTCCTGTCCCTTAATTCTCCAGGAATATGCCTTGTCCAGGTTTGATGCATACTTTGATCAGAAGAAGAAGCTGGGAGTGTGAGTGTGGGAGGAGTGCCTGTTGTTTACTGTATGAAGATGGCAGCTGGACAGGACTTACACTGTGCTTAGGCTACTGTATCCATAATGAAGGTGTCACTGAATTCTGGTTCCTTGGAATGCAGGTGTACAGTACTGAAGACTGTAAAAATTACTTGTTTACAGTTTTGTGAATACTTGGAATGAGATTGGGAGGCAAGAGTAAAATACAACCGTGCAATATCTTTAAATTTTTTTTTTTTGATCTAGAAGATATTTTATGGTATCAGAGATGCTTATTAAGTGTCAGTACAACATGGCTCAGAGCAAACAGTGTTACTGTGAGTACATTCTCTAGGGGGGTGTTGGCGTTGTTTGTTGTAAGTGGAACAATTGTAAAAGATAATTGTAAAAGGTAATTGTAGACACTGCCTCTGAATGACAAGGAAAAGCAAGGGACACAACTGTTAAACTGCAAAGTAGGCTTAAAATCTTTCTCTGAGCTTAGGTTCCACAATGCCCCATGAACACTAGATTCCGAGTTGCTGATGTGCTACACCACTAAGCAGAAAGTAAAGAAGCACATTGGAGCAGTTTGCTTCCAAGTGCATCCATGAATGTTTCTCTTATCTGGTGTGCCTGTGAAATCAGAATGAATTTTGAACTGGACATTCTGAAGGAGTTTGTCTTGGACTGTTCATTCTGTATTCTTTGAAAACATAAGCCCAGCCTGCTTGTCTCTTACGATGCTGTATCCTGCACAAGGGGTTCTGTGGGCTGGCAGCACTAGGAAGAGTGCCTTGAATTACCCTCTTGACTCCCCAGATAACTGGATTGGCACTGACAATGCTCGGAATTGGAGCCCACCTCTCCTTGTGTTGCTACAGTATATGGCTCTAAAAAATGTAGTAGACCCAAAGACTGCAGAGAACACTTCAGAAAATTGCTGTTCTGCCCATCCAGTGCTTATGTGGCTTGGGAGTTCTCTTGCATCTTCAGTTTTCATCATGTTCCAGCAAATCCAGTAAATGGAGCATCCTGTGGGGAACAATAATCTGTATATTGAAACTTGTGTATATTCTGTGTCATTTAAAAATTTCATTAGAATTTTGGAAGCTTGTTTATTTTGAATGTTACTTGTTTGTGATTTCTAACACTATCTTAAATAATAAACTTCTAAATCTAACCTTTTTCACTTGTATAGCAAATACTGTTTCAAGCAGCTGAAGAGATGAGCAGCATTTCATGTACTGTATAGCATAACTTGTAAAAGCTGTCACTTTATTCTCTAGTACAGAGAATCATTTTCCATACACTCAATTACTAAGACTTTATAATAAATATAAAGCACTTAAGAATATTACCTATGGTGTTTTGAAGTTTTCATTATATCTGCAGGATAAAATAGATGCTGTATCTTGCCTTGTTCTATGCTGGAAGTCCTTTCTTGCTAGGCTCCAAAGGCAGATTAATTCAAGCTCAATGCTCTGAGATGTATCTTCTACTTAAATATGTCTTTATTGTATAACTGAATACTCATAATGTGGGAAATAAAGGTAGTTAAAGCAAGTGATGAAAAATAGACTGAAGATGAGTTTATAAAGGCTCTAGTTTAGAGGTAGGAAATTGTTTAGGTTTAAGAACTTTACCTATCCTGTCAACTACCCTAAAACAGAGGTGAAAGTTAACAGTTTATGTTGAGTTTTATTGGCACACCAAATAAAGCATTTGTAATATGAATAGCCCTTTAATTGTTCTAAGCCACAGGAGGCTTCATTTAACAGTTACTATGTAAAACAGTGAATCCCATGGTAATGAAAGGGGTAGAAACAGTTTAAAATCCTGCTTTGCAGCTTTGGCAAGTACAGATATGTAAGAAGTGTCTTGGCTCTTCAGGAAGCCTTTTTTTTTTGTATTTCAAGGGTAAAATCTGGTTCTGAAAAAAGCCCATGGAGACTGTCCTGTAACTCATCTGTTGCATTTCATGCTTCTCTGAAGCAAAAAGGGAAGTGTACTGGGTCACAGCTGTGCCAAGGTGATAAAGGTCTAACAGAGGTTTCAACACTTAAAGCTGAGCTGGCTCTTGTTGAAGCAAACTGAGAAGCAAACTAAGCTGTGAAGTTTCCAGGTGAGACTGCTGCCGGAAGGTCACAGAACTGCAGCTTTATCCCAGCATTACTGGGGTACAGCACTAGAGTAAAAGCAAAGCATGCTCCACCTTGTACCTTTAGGAACATAAATTAATTTTCAAGAGGGTAGGATTCACCTAGGAGTTCTGTGGGAGGCTGAGGTGGAGAGACACAGGTAAGTCAAAACTAAGGAGCAGAAAGTCTTTTCTTAAGGTACTTTTGGTTTGTTTTTTTTTTTTAAATATCTGCCTAGTAAGACCATAATATTTTTCTTCGAGTACTTGTAGTGGACAAGCAGGAACCTGGAGCACATCCTTCTCTTACTCAGAGGTCACTGAATGCTAATGTTGACTTAGAAGGTGACAAAGCAGCTATTTTAATGCATTGGCACTCCTGCAATGGGATGGTGTCTTGTCAAGGCATTCGTAAGACCTGTTATAAATAGTTAAACATTTATTTGACAATAACTCTGAAGAACTGAGGTTTTTTTCATCAAGACAGTTTAAAACTACTGATTAATACTCTGTTCAGTTGATTTGTTAAATACAACTTGTGCTTGAGCTCTCTTCATACTGCAGGGCTTTATTTCCACTTTTTTGGCTAATGTCTTAGTGTACCCATTGCCTCACAAGCCACTGGTGAACAGACCTGCTATTAACTGGTGAAATTGTGACTTGGTAGAAGAGTTAAAAAAACCCACAACAAAGCAACCTTTTACTTTTTAAAGGCAGCTATCACTTGTCCAGCCAGACAGCTGTGTCTCAGCTGCTACTTTGAAGTGATCCAGGGGGTAATTAGCATCATCTGAGGTTATCTAAGTAATAACCCTGTCACTTCAACAGCCATTTATGTAAGGTGAAATTCAGAATACTCAGACTTGGGGAAAAAATACCCCAGTGTATCTCATTAAAGTCCAACCCTGAAAAATTCATCCCGTGCAATTCCATATCAAATGGACTGTCCTACCCCTTCAAGAAAAAAAAAAAAAAGTTTCTGTTGTGAGCTGGATACAATCTATTCCTAAACTAAACATCTTTTCATAGGGGTGATGCCACTAATCAAAGATTTTTGGAGTTGATGGTTGATGAGGGAGAAAGTGTGTTCCCTGAGAGGGGCTGGAAATACAACCTGCAAGGAGCAGCAGTGGTGAGAAGCAAGAGCAGTCTTTGTTCTGTGTCTTCCCATCAAATACAGTTATTTGCCTTAATGGGAAGAAGCCGAGATTTATTACCAGTATTATTACCAGTTTTTGAGATCTGGGGTGTTCTTCCACTGCTAGGCTGCTTCAGAATCAGAAGCTGCCTTGGAAAATCCCTGCTTCCCAGCACTGAGGATACCAACAGGAAAAGCTCACCATGGCAGTTTGGTGCCATTCTCCTCCAAAAGGGGAAAAGCAATTGCTTAAAAATGTTACTTTGCATATCAGCTCCTCCCTTTGTGTCATAAAACCTGCTAATGGAATAATTCCCTTTTCCTTTCTGTTACCTTGGCTGGGGTTGCACTGCAGCTTAACTGGAATGAGCTCAGTCCTTCAGGTGGAGGATTTATCCCAGGTGGTGACTGGCAAGGGTACTGAGGCTTGCAGCCCTGTTTTCCAGGGACCTGGTTTGTCCTGCAGGTCACTTACTTGACATGATGGGAAAGAAAGAACCCAACTTAATTCTGTCAAGAGTATCAAGAGTCTGCTGAGATCAGCTGCCATGGCAGGACCTTGGTCACACATAACTCTCATAAAGGAAACAACCAGAAAAAGCTTAAACTGCATCACTGAACAAGGTCATTGTCCTGCTTTGGGCCAGGATAAAGGTGATTTTCTGTCTTAAACTTTTACTTTCAGCTCAGTCTTTTGTAAGCAGCTGGACTTGCTGCAATGAACATCCAGTTTCTCAGTCAGTGTCTGCTTCTAGGACGGATAACCCTGGGTGTTTATAGTTACTGCAGGAGAATGTTGTGCAGAACCAAGGACACTGCGCAGCTCTGAGGAACATTTGCCCTCCAGAAGGAGAAAAAGAGTAAAGAGGTCACATGTGGAACCTTCCTTTAGGGAGGAGCAGACAAGATAAATGACCAGAATTGACCAAGCAGAGGATTCCATCCCATACACCTCATACTCGGAATAAATCTGAGGGATCACCAGGGTTAAACCCCTTCCTGCCTCCCCTTCTTCCCCTGTCCCTATTTGCTTCAGCATCCTGGGAGGATTCCATCCCTTCCTCTGCCTGTGCTCCTGATCCATCCCAGCCTGAATCTCTGTGTTCCTGCCTCCAGCTCCCAACTGCTGCTGACCCCAGGATTCCAGCCTGGACTGTCCCAGGGCTGCCCTGCAGCCTCAGTGGGGATGGGAGAGTTATTGGGGGAAAGGGGGGAGGAACATGGGATCAATTTTCCTGTATATTTGTATAGATTTAGTAATTTTTCCTATTTATCATTACTGTTTCATTAAAGCTGTGTAGTTTAGTTTCCAACCCATCAGTCTCTCTCCCTTATTCTCTCTCCTTTCTTTATCAGGAATAGGAGGGGGTTTAATAGGGAACATCTCTCATTCCATTTAATTGCCAGGCCTATGTTAAACCCTGACAGTCATGAAATATTAGCAGCTACATTTTAAGAGTCAACCTAAGAATCTGCAAAATGGGATGTATCCTCTGACTTGCAAATAGAACAGAAAGCAAATATAACTTTATTTCCAGAATGAAGAAAATTGACTGTCCGTAGCCCAGATGGCAGTATCTTGGAGCTTGTGTTACACTTCACAACTGCAGTGCTGTGGGTTCTTGAGATCCCTGAGTGATTCTTTGTTAAACCACAGTGAATGAGTCTGCTAATGCCTCCAGACACTGTTTTGTCTTCTCTGCATCTCCAGCAAATCACTGCAGCTTCCCAGGGGTCACCAGAGCAGCAACTGGAAGCCAACAACTGCTGCTCCTTCAGCTGTCCCATGAGAGGCAGCAGAGCCCAGCACAGCCCTGCAGCTGTTCTGAGGATTCCTGAGAGCAGGTAGGGGAAGCAGCACTGCTGGCTGGGCCCTGTAAAGACAAAGCTTTAGGAATTCACATCCTCCCTTGTAGGATTTTTGGGGCAGTCTTAGGGAAGCTCCCAACAGGCAGGCACAGTTGTCTCTGATGCTGGCCTGGGTCTGCATGAAGCACCAATTGGAGTATTTCAGGAGAACTGAATAAATAGCTACAATTGTTCTAGACTGAAATAAAATACAGCATGCATGTGCAGGGCCATGGCAGGGAACAAAAAGGAGCCTCTGTACTTTGCCCAGACAATGAAGCTGCTCACTAGCAAATGGGCTGCTTTCTTTTTAAGGTAAAACTCACTTTTTATGGCTTTTGTATTCAAAGGATGTAGAGCCCCTGCTGACTCAGCATTAAGTGCAATGTATAATTATAATTACAGGTATACACCCAGGGAACTATGGACCAGTCAGTCTCAGGTAAAATCCTGAAGCAGATTCTGGTGTCTGTACCAAGGCATAAGGAAAACACTGAGGTGATCAGTGACAGCTGACGTGGCTTCACTAAGGGCAAATCGTGCCTGACAGATTTGGTGGCCTCCTGTGGCTGCTGCTCTGGCAGATCTGGGAAGAGCAGCTGATGGCATCTGCCTGACTTGTGCAGGGCATTAGACACTGCCCCAGGGACATTCTTGTCTCTGAGAGGGAGAGACATTGGTGGATGGAGCACTCACTGGATCAGCAGCTGGGTAGAAAGTTAGCCCCAGAGAGCTGTGATCAATGGTTTGATGTCCAGGTGCAGATCAGGGATGAGTGGAGTTCCTCAGGGTCTGCTCTGGGTCCAGTGTTGTTTAACATTTTTGTCAGTGACAGGGACTGACACTGAGTGCACCTTCAGCAAGTTTGCTGCTGGCACCAAGTGTGTGGGGCAGTGGATTCCCTTGGGGTAAGGGATGCCATCCAGAAGGACTTTGACAGGCTTGAGAAATGGGCCAATGTCAGCTGCAGGAGGTTCAAGAAGCCCAAGTGCAAGGTCCTGCAGTTGGGTCGGGGCAGTGGCAGGGACAGTGGCAGTCTGGGGACAGAGTGGGTTGAGAGCAGCCCTGAAGAGAAGGACTCGAGGGTGTTGAAGCTCCCCATGAGCCAGCAGTGTGCTCATGTGTTGGGGAAACAGTTCAGAAACATACAGGTTGTGAGCAATCCTGACTTCAGCTTAGGCCACATTGGGTTAATGGTTATTGAAGCCTAGTTGCAGGTTTTCTAAAAATGAGCTAATGGGAAAGAGATAACTTAATTGGCAACAGAAACGAAAAATAATTATGTGAGAAGATGGTTCTGTGAGAATGTTTTGTGTAATTGGAATACAAAGCCACCTGCATGATAAGATGGTGTAAACAAGGCTTCTCTACATAAGTGAGTGCAAGTTGTTAATAAAGGATTTCATACGATAAAAAAAAAAAAAGGGGGGGGGGGGGAGAGAGCATATACCCTCATGAGAAGAAAAAAAGAGAGTGACCTCATGAGAGCACTAATGAGTTATTAATAACATTTTGATCAAACTGGTCGATGCAACAATTGGGCCTAGAATATAAGGGAAAGTTTGAAATTTGGGTTTCTTGCTGCTTCATTTGTATCACACATAGCAAGAGGAAAAGCCTTTGGTAAGAATTGATAAAAATCATAAAATACATCAACTAGCTTGTTAACTTACAGATTTAATTAGGCAAGGCTTATCAGTTATATATGTTATTATTGTTTTTATATTACTAGTATGTTATTATTGCTTTTGTATTAGTATATATCTAATTGTTTTTGCATTATTGGTATGTTATTGCTTTTGCATTATTAGTATGCTGTTTATGACAATATATCATTAGCATGTTATCTTACGTAATGAAGTAAGTCAGGATTGCTCACAATCTGTATATTTCTGAACTGTTTCCCCAACACTCATGAGCTCAGAAGCCAACCCTGTCCTAGGACGCATCAAGAGGAGTGTGGCCAGCAGATCAGGAGAGGTTCTCCTCCCCCTCTGCTCTGTTCCTCTGATACCCCCACCTTGAATCCTGCATCCAGGTCTGGTGTTCCCACCATGAGAAGGACAGAGATCTGTTGGGACCAGTCCAGAGGAGGCCACAAAGAGGATCCAGGGGCTGGAACACCTCTGGGATTGCTGAGCTTGGAGAAGACTCCAGAGGGACCTTAGAGCGCTTTCCAGTCCCTGAAGGGAACCTGCAGGAAGGATGGAGAGGGGCTTTTCACAAGTGTCCAATGACAGGACAAGGGAAAATGGTTTAAAACCAAAGGAGAAGAGGTTTAGACTGGATCTTAGGAAGAAGTTCTTCAGTACAGGAGTGGCAAGACTCTGGAACAGATTGCCCAAGGAAGTTGCCCTGGAGGTGTCCGAGCCCAGGCTGGATGAGGCTCTGAGCAGCCTGGGCTGGATGAGAGGTGTCCCTGCCCATGGCAGGGGGATGGAGGAGCTGAGCTCTAAGGTTCCTTCCAGCCTAAGCCATTCTATGATTGAATGTGCAAATTTTGTAACAAGCATGTGGGACAACAGGCTTGCTAATTTGGTAAAGAGGGAAGCCCAATGCCAGCAATAGAGGCCCTGTGCCTGGAGAAGGATCTCAGACCAGCAAGAAAAACACCTGAGATGAATGATGGAGAATATAATCCAAGCCAAGAAGGCAGCTTCAGTGGGGATGCAACTTCAATGCCTCTACACAAATGCACCCAGCAAGGGAAATAAGGAGAAGTGTCACAAATGTGCTTGCCTACAGGGCTCTGTTGTTCCTGGGATGTGGTGGGATGGCCCCTGGAGTCTGGGTATGGGTGGGTATAAGCTTTTCAGGAAGGACAAGCAGGGGAGAAAAGGAGATGGAGTTGTTCTCTACATCAACAACCATCTGGAGTCCATGACTGAGCTTATAGATCAGGGTTAAGGGGAAGACAGGGGCAGGGACAGCACAGTGGGGGTTTCCTTCTGTCCCTCTGACCAGGAGGGTGAGAAGCCCTGCAAGCAACTTCCCTCTCACAGGACGTGGTCTTCATGAGGGATTTCAGCTACAGGGACATCTGGGCGGACATCACAAGGCACCACCAATCCAGGGACTTCCTGGAATGTGCTGATGACAATTTCCTTCTCAGGCTGGTAAAGGAACCAAGTAGAAAAGGTGCTATGAGGAACCTTGTTCTCACCAACAAGGAGAGGCTGGTGGACAAAGTGAAGCTCAAGAGCAGCCTTGGCGACAGTGACCATGAAATAGTGGCAACCAGGACGACCCTTTGGGCAATAAGGGAATGAAGCAAGCTCACTGCCCTGGGCTTCAGGAGAGGAGATTTGGACCTCTTCAGAGCTCTGCCTGGTAAGGTATCATAGGATAAAATTCTGGAGGGGAGAAGAGCCCATCCCATTCAGGGATGGTTAATATCCGGGGATCACCTCCTCCAAGTCCAGGAGCAATGCATCCAAAGAAAGAGGAAGGCAGAGAAGAATTTCAGGAGTCAGCATAGATGAACAAGGAGCTCCTGGACACTCTTAGATCTAAAAGGAAAGTCAGCAGAGGGTGGAGGCAAGGACATAGCCTGAGAGGGGTACAGTGAAGTTGTCCAAACAGGCAGGGACCAGTTAAGGAAAGCTAAAGCCCAGATAGAATTAAATCTGACCAGGGACATCAAGGGTAACTAAAAACTTCTACAGGTGTGTCAGTGATAAAACGGAGAACAGGGAGTGTGGGCTCTCTACAGAAGGAAACATAAGATGTGGTCCTGTGGAGAAGGCTGAGGTTTTTCTTCAGTCTTAACTGGCAAGGACTCTGTGAGCAGAAGGCAAAGGCAGAGACCAGAAGACAGAGCTGCACACTGAAGAAGTAGAGCAGGTTCAAGACCTTCTAAAGAACCCAAATGCTCACAGGTCCATCCACAGGTCCCAAGGTGGTTGAAGATACAAAGACCCTTCCCATCACACCTGAAAAGTCCTGGCAGACTGGTGAAGTTCCCACTGACTGGAAAAGAGGAAACATAACCCCCATTTTCAAAAAGGGAAAAAAAAAGACCAAGGGAACTATAGGCCACTCACCTCTGTTCCCAGCAAGATGATGGAGCAGATCCCCTAGGAAATGTGGAGGTGGTTGGTGGAGATGAGGTGGCCAAGGGGAGAGCAGCATCCACCTAGGCTGGTGCAAAGCATCTGACACTTGTGCACAGCATCCTCATCCCTGAACTGAAGGGACATGGACCTGACAGAGGGACCTGACAGATGGGGAAGCAATTGTCTGGATGGTGGCACTTAAAGAGTTGTGGTCAACAGCGTGATGGAAACTAGTGACTCTTATGAGGAGTCTGGGGTTGTTATGTCTGGAGAAAAGGAGGCTGAGAGGAGACCTCATCACTTTCTACAGCTCCCTGACACGAGGTTGTAGCCAGGTTGGGGCTGGTCTCTTCTCCCTAGTGACAAGTGACAGGACAAGAGGAAATGGTCTCAAGAGGTGCCAGGGGACATTTGGATTAGATATCAGAAGAAACATCCTCACTGAAAGGGTCATCAAACCTGAAACAGGATACCCAAGGAAGTGATGGAATCTCCATCCCTGGAGGTGTTTAATAGAAACAGAGATGTGGTGCTTAGGGACATGGTTTAAAACTGGGCTCAGTAGGGTTAAATTATTAGTTGAACTCAACAATCTTACAGATCTTTTCCAACCACAGAGATATTATGATTCTGAGGTAGAGTTACAGGTCTCAGGTAATTCCCGGCAGAATCAGGAATAAGACACAGGAGCTGAGTTCCAGCACCCTGGTCTGGACTCTGCACCATCTCAGAAAGTCCAACAAAAAGCAGCCAGTCTTAAGGAACAAGAGTTTCATTCATTGTTCCCTTCTC
This sequence comes from Calypte anna, assembly GCF_003957555.1. Taxonomy (NCBI): domain Eukaryota; kingdom Metazoa; phylum Chordata; class Aves; order Apodiformes; family Trochilidae; genus Calypte; species Calypte anna. The sequence goes on from NC_044250.1 coordinate 14,967,621, forward strand.
ATGGAAATAAAAAGACTCAGGAATCAACCATCCTTCCTCATTTTCAAAGTTGGAGGTGCTTTAAAGTCAGGGCTGACAACTGCTGTGTAAAGTGGCCCAATGGTAGCATTTAAATGGGACACAGCAGAACTCATGAGCTCCAGAATGGTGGGAGAGCATCCCTGAGGTGCTCCCAGCTCCCACGAAGCAGAGAAAACAACAAACCAAAAAACTACAGCCTTGAACAAAGTCAAAATATGAGCAGTTGCCTGTGTCCTGTGTCAGACAGATCTTTCTGCTGGGCCTCTGGCTGGGTAAGGAAAAAGCTCTGCCCTCAATAATCTCCAGCATTCCTCACCTTTGCTCTGGTGTTTGCCATCTGGAAACTCTCAGGGATTTCTGTTCACGTGGGTTTTTTCTGTGAGGAATCTGTATTTGTTTTCACTATGTGTCCTATTCATTGCAGCTCCTGTGTTAAAAACTCAGCTCTTCCATGCTAAATAATGCCCCAGGGATGTCTCCTCCCTGCATCCCACCTGATGCTGATGCACTGGAAGTCAGCAGGAACTGACAGCTGGCAGACGTAAATAAAGGAATGGAAAGGAGGAAAGAAGCCTGCTATAATTACTCAGCACAAAGACCATGAAATACTACAATAGTTTCCTGGGGAAGAGATTATAAAGGGTTGTATGGAATGTCTCAGGTCTGCAAAGCTTAAAAACTCAGCTTAGCATGACAGTCTGATGAAAAGGCTACAGCTGCAGAGAAAAATGGTTATTTCACAATTCCCTCAGTAGAGTTGTTTGGAAAAAAAACTTACTTATTTTATAAATTAATACATTGAATTGTGTTTTGGATGAAGATCAAAGGCTGAAGCTCCAGGTTCTTGAAATTCGCTTCAGGGTCTTTTCATTCCAGTTTGAAACTGAGAACTGAGAAAGCAAAACATTTCCACAACATTTCCTCCCAAACATTTCTGATTTTTAATATATTTTTCCTCAGGTTTTTTTAGAAATATTCAGGGGATTATAAAATACTTATATATTCCAATGCCTGATCACCCTCTCTGGAAAGAATTCCTTCCTAATATCCAACCTAAACCTCCCCTGGCTGCCAGGGGAGGTTTGGGTTGGATAGTAGGAAAAAATACTTAAATCCATGCTCTCTCTCCAGCCTCAACACCCCCAGCTCCCTCAGCCCTTCCTCACAGGAATTCTGCTGGATCCCTTCACAGCCTCCTTGCTCTTCTCTGGACCTGCTCCATCACCATCATCCAGAACTGGACACAGGACTGTCCCATTTAATCAAAAGAAGACAAAATAAGGAATACTGAGTCAGGCTTCAGGCAGTTTCCATGGCTCTGTGCTCCAGCTGTGTAAGGTATGAAACAGCTCCTTGAGTCACCGTTTTGTTCTCACTTCCCAAGAAAGTCCAAGAAGACCAAAAAGTTGGAAGAGATGGAAAAAACAAATCATGGGGACAGTGTGAATAGCAGCTGTACAAATGCCCCTGTTGCACAAGCCACTGGTTGTCACTGGGCATCCTTCAGTCCCCTCCAGCTCAGTGCTGGGTGAACTGAGCAGGCAGCAGAATGGAAGCTCCAGGGAAGGCTCTTCCCCCATCTCCAGCTGATGCTGCCTCTGCCTTTGCCTCTCTGCCCAATGCATTGCAGCCTCCCAGCCTTTCAGCTTTTCTCTGTGCAGGAGCTGGCAACAAAAGAGTGATTTCCAAATGAATCTGCAGGGCTGCAGTAGGGATCTCAAGCAAAGATCCTCCAGGCAGGAATGAGCTGAGGAAGGGGATGGCAGCATCCTCCTTGTAATTCAGGATCCCAAAGGCTTCTTGATTTCACTTGCTGCTGGATGTTAACATTGGAGACATTAACAAAAATACAGGCTCCCCCTGCTTAGCAGTTGCAAAGAGTTTGTATCTCAGGCATCCTGGTAATGTTCCCTTTTTATCTTCATGTGTGGGAGAGACTTGAGCTTTCAGTCTGAGCTGAAGTTTCTGGATATAGCTTTTCAGTAGGAGTCATCTTGACTCCCAGTACAGACTGGGATTGTGCAGCACACACGTTCCAGCACCCCAGCCCTCAACACAACAAGCAGGTTCACCCTGCTTCAGGACCTTCTGCACTTCTCATGTCAAATCTGACTCATCCCTGAACAGTGCAACTTGGCAAAAATCTTGGCAAGGATTCTCCATCCCTGGAGATATTTCCAAAGAGCCTGGATGTGGCACTGAGTGCCATGGGCTGGGAACTGCAGTGGGAGTGGATCAAGGGTTGGACTTGATGATCTCTGAGGTCCCTTCCAACCCAGTCAGTTCTATGATTCTATGATTTGACCCAATCTATACAGTTATTACTTTCTGTTCTCCCTGAATGTTTTGCTCTAGTAGCAATCTGAGCCCCAGTGTACTTGTGTGTCCTGTATTCCTCCCATGGTAGGACAGCATAAACCTGGCAATGTGCAGATGTTGAACTAGCTTTATTTTGGAAAGTTGCCAGCACTGAATCCATCCAGGCTCTGGCAAAGCCAAATGCTCTGTGACCACAAGCTTGCTGGCCTCTGAGGAGTATCACGTGTTGATGTGTTGGACTCAAGATAATGTAAAGGTGCAAAGGCACAGCATGGGCTTTACAAGTCTGTCTGATGAACTTTGAGCCTAGAGATTTAGAGGTTGGAGCCAGGGGCGGGGTCAGGGTCAAGAGAGCATGGGCTTGAGAATTCTTTCCTAATATCCAACCTAAACCTCCCCTGGCAGAGCTTAAGCTTAAGCTCTGCCAGGGGAGGTTTAGGTTGGATATTAGGAAAGAATTCTTTCCAGAGAGGGTGATCAGACATTGCAATGGGCTGCCCAGGGAGGAGGTGGATTTTCCATCCCTGGAGATATTTAAAAGAGCCTGGATGTGGCACTGAGTGCCATGGGCTGGGAACCACGGGGGGAGTGGATCAAGAGTTGGATTTGATGATCCCAGAGGTTCCTTTCCAACCCAAATGGTTCTGTGGAGATCACAGAATGATGATCCTGTATCCTTCCAGCTGAAGCATCCAGTGGATGATGATGCTTAAGAAGCTTTGCTAAAAGCTCTCACTGGTGCTGACCAGAACCTGAGCAGAGGAACCAAGATTCAGCATTTAGTGAAGCTCAGAGTACATGGCCTTGTTGTATCCGGAGTTCAGTGGGTCAATAGCTTGTTTTCACTTTTTTGTCCCAGAAATTGCAACATAGCTTTGTTTATCCTGACTCTGCTCCTGTTAATCTCTGCCCACAGTTCCCAGCAGTTTTTGCACCACTGAGAGTGAATTCAATGTTTTCCCTGCTTCTCCCTGAAGAATAAAGGGCCAAGAGACAGGAAGAAGCAGTTCCCATAAAGGCCAGCTGCCCTTTGGAGAGGATTTCTAATCCCACCACGGAAGATGAAAATGTCACTTAGAAAGGGAAAGGTTATTTTTATAGTGGTGTCTCCTAAAGCATTATCTAAATTACAGATATCTTGACTTAACCTTTACCTCCTACCAAGATAGAGCAGAAAACTCTATGCTGATCTCTGACCTTTTGGCTAAAGCATCCATAATTTTATTGTAACAGGGCTTCTAGAAGACTGCAGACACCAACAAGTTACTGAGATGCCTTTCAACCCTCCCTTCTCTTTCTAAGAGGAAGTTGTTTGGATTCTGCACTAAAGTGCAGGGAAAGGACTGCAGAAGCTCTGCCAATGAGGAGAACTTTTTTGACTCAGTAACCTGAATCTGATCTTCATCTATCCCCCATGTGTCTGGTGATTGCCACAGACTTTGTTTTTGTTCAGAGACAGCTTTCCCCTTCTGCTTCTGCAAGCCCTGGGCCCTTTCAGCTGATGGCACCAGTTTGTTTGTAGAGCCTGTGTACACACATACATCCACATTAACAGAACAACCTCACTTTCCAGGCCATTTGGTTCCTGGATGTCCTTTTCAGCAACTGATTTTTGGCTTCTGTATTTGGAAGCAAATATTCAGTGTGTGCGGCAAGTACAGCCAAGAGGGGGGGGATGCTGTGCTGTGGGGCAGTGGATGAGCTGATCACCCCCTGGCACCACCAAGCTGTGTCCAAGCTCTCACTGGCTCCCCTGTCCTCAGTCTGAAGAAAATCAAAGCAGGTTCTGCCTTGCACAGCCACGTCCTTATTGCTTTATTTAACAAAACATAGCAAGCTGGCACTTGCACAAGGACATCTGAGTGTTAGAAAGCACAAAAATTGTAAATTACATCAGAAACCTTTTAGCTTGGTGATGCTTTGACTAAAAACTCCATGAGTTCTTGTGAACCCAGCTTCTAATTTTGGGCTTGACCAGAACCTTCTCTCCTGTTTGTAAAATCATAGTGAGGACAGATCTAAAGATCACCTGAACCTGAGCCCTGCTCAGCGCCCTCTGGATGCTTTTGGTTAAAATGAGATGGTCAGAGGAACATGGGGGAGAAAACTTTTTTTCGAGTAGTAGAGAGATGAAACTGAAGCCCTCCTGGCATGGGTGCAGTCAGGTCCTGTCCTCAGTGCAGAGCAGAAACTGATGGGAGAAAAACAGCTCCAGGGAATAAAAGGAGGGCCCCAAAGGAGTGTGGGGGGACTCTGCCCACTGCTCTGCCAAGCACACTGGGGGATGTTTCCTGGTGGCTTTAATGTTATCTCCATCTGAACACCTGCCTTCTGAACTGCTGAGAAGTTGCAAATATTGTGGTTAATGATTAAGATATTATGTGAGATCCATGACTTTGCTTGGAGGCATTGGCTTGTTCATTAACACACATAGCGAAGTATGTTAATGAACAGAAGTCAAGGACATTCTTCAGGAGGCAGCTGTTTAGTGTGGTTTTGACATAAAACTGTTTCTTTTCATCTCAACAGAGGAATTGTTGCACTTCCCAGGATCAGGAATAGCAAGTCTGTAGACTTCATGCTGAGGGAATGAACCCCACAATCTCCTGCATCACTTAGGAAACAGCTGCATTAGGGAGCGTTCAGTGCAACCCAGGGCTCTGGAAGGGACTGGGATTGTGAGAGGAACCATTCCCAAAGTGGCAGCCTCCAGCACCACTGAGAGCCCATGCAGAAAGCCTCAAAACAAAACAAAACAAAAGGCAAAATGGTATTACTTCCTCTTTAAACAACCTGGAGCCAAATCTTAAGCAAACAGAGTGAAACTGTAACCTGAACTGGGCAACAGCCCAGGGCACCAGCAGCACAGTTACTGTTAAAATCCTAAGGAATGGTCGCTATATAGTTGGGAGTGTGAGGGTGACTGGGATGCCACTGGGACCTGCATTCCTACTGCAGCCACAGTCCCTGTTCCCAAGGCTCCTGAGCACTGGGGGAGTGTGGAGGATGTGGCAGATAAGCACTGGGCTGAGCTGGATCCTGGAGATGGGTCTGGAGCAGGTCTAAACCACTAAGTTCTTGAGCAGGGACTTGCAGCTGTGAGCACCAAGTGTTTCTGCAAATTAAAATGTATTTCACAGGAGCATACTTTACAATTGATGGTGATTCGGGCAGAGTCCTGGAAAGTCTGAAGTTGGCTTCTGGTCAGCTTGATTTGATTTTGTTTTGTGTTGTAGAAACTTCCTAGGTATGGAAGAGCTGGTGAAACTTTAATCCATCACCCAAATGCTTCAGGAAAACAATTTTTTTCTCTGTTTTGATGATGTCCTCTGGGGAGGATGTTTTCCCATCTCATTCTCTCCACAACTCCTGCAGGGAGGTTGTACTTGGGGGGAGGGGTGGGGGGTGGGGGGGAGGGGGTCTGGGATCTTCTCCCAGGCGATGAGTGACAGGAGGAGAGGACATGGCCTGAAGCTGCCCCAGGGGAGGTTTAGGTTGGGTATCAGCACTTCCTCAGGGAGAGGGGGATCAGAGATTGGGATGGAGTGCCCAGGGCAGTGGTGGAGTCCCCATCCCTGGAGGTGTTTATGGAAAAGCTGATGTGGCACTGAGTGCCATGGGGTGGGCATGGGGTGGGGGTGGGTCATGGATGGGCTGGATGATCCCAGAAGGCTTTTCCAGCCTCAATAATTCTCTGATTCCTGTTAGGGAGAACAGGTGAAGTCTTTCTTCTTTTTAAAAACCAGGGGCTGTAGTGATAGGAAAGATTACTTGAGTTTATAAAATATTGTAACAGGAGCTAAATCTTGCAAAGCCATAGCACTGCCAAAAGGCATTCAGTCCCTGTGCTGCAGGCAGCCACAGCCATGACCTTTCTGTGGCAACTTGTGTGAAATTAGAGGGTGCACTTATACCTGAAGGAGACCTCTCCCTGGGGGCTCATTAGCCTCACCCTAACATCTCCTCCTTTTTCCTGCACTTCCTCTTCCTCTCCCTTCCTCATCCCCCCTGCACATGCACTGTATTTCCAGCACTGCTTTTCCTGCTGTGTTGTTATTGTTATTCCCACAGTGACTGCAGCTCAAGCCAGAGGCTGGATCTGGATGTCTTGTGCCTTTGGGTCAAGAATTCCAGAGGATGTGCTGTGATTTGTTGCTTGACCCCCACCCATGGTCCCTGCAGCCAGAAAGCCCCAATCAAGGGGCTCAGGGGTGCCAGGAGCATCAGATGGAAAAGGATGGTGCTGGGAGACAGCACGAGGTCCTTGAGCCTGCTGGCACTGAAAGCCAAGCTCAGCTCATGGGGAGATGCTCGTGGGGCTCTAGCAGATCCTCTGGAGGGAAAAGCTGAGCCTTGGCTCTCATCAGGTCTCATACTGGGAAGCATGGTGCAGGTTGGGCTTCAGACACAGCCAGGTAGGTAAACCTTTGGACCTGATCCAAATCCCAGAGGCATGAGAAACTCAGACTTCTGTTTCTCCAAAGGATGTAATTGCCTTTACTCCCTCTCCACTCTCCCAGCCTCCTGTTGGTTTGTTTGATTGTTTTTAAAAAACAACTCATTTTAACTCAGGACTGAAAACATTATACTACTACTATTAGTACCATAACTACTACATCTGTTTCTGCCATGGCCACAGGGTGATAGGACAAGACCCTCTCCTAACAGGCTCTGAGGTGACAAATGGCATGGGCAGGGTTCAGAGGCACTCCCACAGGTCCTTACTCCAGGACTCTTATGGTGAATAATGAGCAAAATCAGGCCTCTGCTAGTTTTAATTCTCTTATTTCTTTGTAAGTCTTTCTGTATGCTTTCAGACATCATGCCCTATCTCTTGCATGAAATAACATCTGCCCCCCAGTTAGTTTGTTGGAAAAAATAAATCAATCATGAAGCCACTTGGATTTGGTGATGAGAGGCTTGGAAAAGGAGATGATGGTGTGTGGGAAGCTGCTGCTTAGAGCCCAGCAGACCCTGGAGGCTTGCGGGCCTGGGAGAGACTGATTGCTGCTCCTCTGGGTGGCTGTTGTCTTGGTGATGCTGCCACGGGTCCTGCAGGAGCTGACACAGTGACACAGAGATGGCCCCTGTTTCCCTGCCTGCTCCCTGCAGTTTCGTTTTTTTAACACCTATTTGCATTTTGGTTATGTGGGATAATTACAGGGAGAAGAAAGCCTGATTTCTGTTGGGACAACCAACCCCCTGCTTTTAGAGGCCATGGACCAACCACCTCCTGATGGAGCTGGACAAGGACCATAAATAAGGCAGTGGTGTGACATCATGTGGGAGAGCAATCACAGACACAGCCGAGGCCTATGATACTTCTGTTCTTGCAAGTGCAGAAAAAATCCTAAATAAAATAAATAAAAATCCATGAGGAGGTCCCAGAGAGTGATACCCCAGTGCAGAGCATGGGAATGATATATGGGGATTCATGGCTGAGTGTGGGAAGCAACAGCCAGGCATGATTTCTGACTCCTGTGTTTGATCTGCTATTAAATATGGTGGTTTAATATTACTCTGGGATTCCATCTTGGGTGGGAGGTCATGGCCAGCATCAGGTCCTGTGTGCTGGAGGCAAGGTGTAAGGAAGATCCTTGGGATTTCTGAAGGAATGGGGTTCCTGGGGGGAAGGCTGACAGGGGCAGCAGCTTCTGTCCAAGGTCACCGTGAACACTCCTGACAAAAGAAGATTTTTCTTATCAGGACAGTTTGGCCAGGCTGAATTAGGAACAATCACATACTTGTTTTTTCCAGAGAAATTGTGGCTACTGTTTTCACTATCAGCAGATGTGTTCAGGGAGGGGAGGGAGGAGGGGGACAGGTGAGCAGATGGCTGGAGAGGAGGAGGGAAGGGTGGGCATAGGGGACTGGGCAGACACCAGAGCAGCTGGGAGCTCCTGGAGAGGAGACTCCTGGCACGGGTGGGCAGGTTTACACCATGAGTCTTGGCTGGCTGACAACACCTCTGAAATTATTTTTGTCTGTCTGGTGACCCCCAATAAGGGAAAATTCTCCATCCTCTGATTTTTTTTTTTCCCACCAACCAAGCCTTGCTCTCAGACTCTGGGCTGGTACAAAGCCCAAAGCTCTCAGAGTGTTCAGTGACTTGGCTGCCTCCAGAGCCCTTCCCATCAGCTGGAGTAGAGCAGAGCGCTTCAAACCAGGGCTGAGGAGACTGGAAACCAAACACCGAACTGGTTTAGCCCAGAAATTTGCATTCAGAGCTGAGTCTGAAATTTGGAGATCTCAGAACATTCTGGGGAGGTCTGGCTCTGAGTGTACCTGACCTGGCTTCAGGTCCATACCCGGGGGTTTTGCTGCCTGAACATCAGCACAGGAGGTGCCTGGTGGTGACGAAGTGGGGCTGGGGTCCCGCAGGCACTGCCGGAGCCCATCCCAGGCTCTGCCCACTCCCGATGTGGCTCTCCCCAAGCTCAAACTCCCCCGTGCTCAGGAGGAGAACTCTCCATTCTCCAGCCACACCTCGGGCAGAGTTTCTCTGCCTTGCAGTGCGGGATGCTTGCGAGGAGAAGCCCCGGTGATGCCCGGGGCCAAACCTGCACCAGGCTTTTCAGGCCATTCCTGCACAAACCCGGGGAAAGACAAGGAGTAATTCCAAGTAATTCAGCCCTCCTGAGGAAGCCACCCAAACGAAAGGCCGGAGCCTTCGCGTTTTTATTTCTGTGCTGGTGCCACCTTCAGGCAGCTCCCAGCTGCTTGGTGCTTCCCGGGACTGAAAGTTGTTCTGGTTCTTCAGCAGGGCATCCTGCCTTACAGAACACCGCTGCCTGGATTCACCACAGCAGGCAGGAAAAGCTGTGCAGGGAGCTGAGTCTGCAGTTTCTGGGCTTTCAGAGCTACCCCGGGCACATCAACAACCAGGACAAGCAGGGAAATGAATCCCTAATGCACATTCACAGAATGACAGAATGGTTTGGGTCGGAAGGAACCACACAGATCATCCAGTCCCAACCCCCTGCATGGTCAGGGACACCTCCCACAGCTCAGGGTGCTCCAAGCCCCATCCAACCTGGGCTGAGACACTGCCAGGGATGGGGCAGCCACAGCTTCCCTGGGCAACCTGAGACAGGGTGAACCTCAGCACCCTCACAGGGAAGAATTTCTTCCTACTATCTAATCTACCCTCTTTTAGTTAATAGCTGTTAATGTTAAAATCTCCAGACTTAAAGTTGCTAGAGGCTGTGAAGCTTTGAGAGTTTGATGAGTAAAATTATCTTAATATTAAACTCTAGAAACACACTTACTTATCATATCAAAGATGGAATAACTGTATTCTGAGCTGCATGTTCCCCTGTAAACCAGAGGCTTCTTCTCTGCATGTTTGCCTTGAGATGGGGAAATCTGGATAAGAAGGAAATGAAGGTTATGGGTCTCTGCTTTGCCAGCACTTTGCTGTAGTGATATTTTTCTGGTAGGTTTTGTAGAGCTGTTTGCCCACCTGTATCTATTTAAATATTTAAATATGTTTTATTGAGCCAAAAGATATTTTAATATATCTTTTTATGTAAATACCATAGATTTATTTATAAGCCACCATTTTCTTCTTCATCTCAGCACTGCTTGGCTCCATCTGCAGCCAGAGCTGTTACCTGTGTGCTCTCAGGTAAAGGCAGCACAGGGAGGGCCACGACTGATTTCACACAGTGAAAATATGTGTGAAACACAATACGCAGTGTTTGTGAGAGGAAAACTGCTCACTGTAGAAGACTGGAGCGAGCAGCACATCCCCAAAGAGGCCAGAAAAATCCTCTGCCCCAGGAGTCATGTGTTAGGAAAGGGCAACTCCACCGGACAGCTTTAGGGCTGAAGATTGTCATGGGTAAAAAGAGACCCCCCCCATAGCCAACCAAACGACCCTTGGCCTCTGCAGGGGGGACAGAGGATGACAAAATCCTTTCTGTTAAGTCCTTGAAGCTCTGTGATTGTCTTTACGTGGAGAGCTTCCCCTGCCTGGGAGCCACTGTCCTGTCCATCTCAGGCAAGGTTCCCTCAGTTGTCCTCGGTTTCCTCTGCCCTGCCTGGGCTTTGTATCTTGGATATTAACACTGGTGTCTCTGGGACACTGGAGCAACCTGCAGTGCAGTACAGTCTTCCTCCAGCCTTCACCCTCCAACCTTCACCCTTTCTTCTGCCTCCATTCTGTGGGGCAAATAAAGATGAGGGGATCTGTGCAAAGGTGCAGAAGCACCCAGGTCAATACCAGCTGCTCCTCCTCCCTCCCCTTTCCCACTGTCCTCCTTCTCACACCACCATAAATCTTTGTGACCTAAATCATGTCTTGTGTTGTGGTTTGGTTTGGGTTTTTTATGGAATGAAGAAGACAGTGGATCAGGCCAAGCTGTTTGTGTGAATTTACTTTATGGAAAATTAAGACTTGTAATATATGCTAATGAATTTGTATACATAACTACTGAGAATTCAGGGTTAAACTGAGAAAGAAGCTAACAAAGCAGCTGAGACATTTCACTTTCCCATACAAAGCAGCTGAGACATGGCATTTTCCCACTAGAACAATGGAACCAATCCAAGGTCCTAACGGGATTGACTTCTAGCTCGGAAATAATTAAGAGTGTAAGTCTTTTCTTCTGTAACTCTTTTCTTAAAACAAGTCTTGTTCTTAAAGCAAGACACTGCCAAGGCCATTCAGGCACCAGCTGGGCACCAAAGGATGTGAACGTCCGCACAAGAAGAACATAAAGATGTCACCACCAACGGATAAGAAAGTTATGTCTGGGGTCTGATATCGCCTTGTAACAATATAATGAAGTCAGCAAGAACTGAGAATGTAATAATGTTGTAACCTCCCCTTTTACTGTATAAATGCCCTAATCCTTTTTCCCTTAACCCTTGGAACTCTTTGTCCAGCGCGAGCTGGGAGTTCCTGGGATCCGACAATAAATACCTTTGCTGTTTAAAGACTCAAAACTCTGTCTCTAAACAGTTTTGCTTGACCTTTTCGATGATCACGGCAGGAGTGGACTCCGTCGTGCCGTGATCCAGGGGGGCCTGGGGACGCTTTTGGGGCCCCCCCCGAAGAATTCTGTAGGATAAGCCTCCCCTACTCCCTTGGCTCCTACGCACTGATGGACACCAGACCTACCTCATACTGAAAAAAGGTATTTATAAATTTGTTAGGGTTTCGAGGCCTCTAGGAAAAAGGGGGGGGTTGGAGACCCCCAGTGTGTTAAAGTCCCCTGGAAGGTTAGAGTCCTCCAGGAGGTTTGGGTTCCTCAGGATTCACAGGGAGGCGTGTAGAGAAACAAGATAAACCAGGTGCCTCGAGTTGCCAAAGAGTGGGTGTGAGTCCACCTGTGCCTGGTTAGGGCAGGCCCCCTATTACCAGGGGGCCAATAAAGGTGGGACACACACTCACAGAGAGAAGCTCACTCTGGTGCGAGGCAGTGGAGAGGTCAGCAGCTTGTCGAGCCTCAGGAGCAAGAAAGGCTCCTCCTGCTACAGCCCCCAGGCTGAGGGATTGGAGTCCAGTCTAGCGCTGAGATCGTCCCTCTCCGGGGTTCAATTCCCCAGGAGAGTTGGAGTTCATTCACAGCAGTGGGAAGGTGCTCTCTCTGTGTTGTGTTGATAAGGGTTTTTGGTAATGTTGTGGTTCGTATGGTGATTGATGATTATCTTATTCTGTGGTATTGCTTGTAAGTAATCTAAGTGTTTTGAGTGTTTGGTGCGCCGCTCTTTAAGAGAATTAAGTGTTTTGGGTGATTACGCGGCCCTATCGAAGGAAAGTTTTATAGCTTTATCTTCGGGGGGGTTGCGGGGAGTCTTTTGCCGAGACACCCGGCAGATATTCGTGGTCTGTAGCGGCATCTTGTGACCGTAGGCGGTAAAGCAACGTGTAAGGTTTTGTGTCAGATTTTACCTGTGCAGAGTTCTGACTGAAAGTTCGTGTGTGTGCGAGTGACTGAGCCGCAATTTAATTGCGAAGCGAGTGCGGGTCCCGATTTGCGTTTCCGTGTCACCCGCGAGGGAGCCGGCCAGAGACGGACGAAGCGATTGGTGTGAATCTGGAGTGTTAAAACAAAATAAAAAGTGTGCCTGAATGCTCGAATAAGTTGAGTAAGGTGTTGAAATTGTAAATTGCTGAAATCTGAATAGAATTTGGTAATCCAGAAAGGGTCCCACAGTTGTAACCTCTCAACCAGGCATAATGGGGACTGAACAGAGTAAGGACATTGATGCTAAAACCCCCTTGGGATGCATTTTAAAACATTGGAAAGAACTTGGGGAAATCCCGGGGGGGAATATAAGGAAAAAGACACTTGTGAAATATTGCCAAGATTGGTGGCTGCTGTATAAACTAGATGATGGGGAAAGGTGGCCACTGGAGGGAAGCTTAAATTATAATACCATCCAACAACTTATGTTGTTTCTCCATAGAAGAGGAAAGTGGGATGAAATGATAAATGCAGACATGTTTTTCACCTTAAGGGATAAGCCGGAATGGCAAAAGGGTTGTGGAACAAATGTACCACCCCAAGATCCCTTGGTTTTAGCCCTAGAACGGGATCAAAAGAACAGTGAAGTTAAGGAACGCTGTTGTGATGCTTGTAGTACAGGGAAACGATGCGTTAAGTCAAAAGAAAAAAGCAGTGATGTGGAAAGTACCATTAGCCTCCAAGAATATCAGCCTCTTGTGCCAGGATGTGGAGTACCAGTGCCAATGTCACAACAAGAAAGCAGCAATAGCTCCGCAGAATTGGAAAGTGAGAAAAGGAAGGAATGGGAAAGTGAGGAAAGAAAGGAATTGGAATGTTTTTCACAAAAGTTGGCGGGGGGAGACAAAGACGAAGAGAAAGCCCCACAGGAGACAGAGAAAAAGGTGAAGAAGAAAGAGAACAGAGCAGGCACCGAAAACCTGAGAGATGATCCCGGAGAAGGAGCAAATCCCATTCATATTACACAAGGGCAACCGAGCGAAAGGAAAAGGAAAGGGAGGCAGAAATGGCAAAGATAGGAGAAGAAAGAGCAAAATTGGAAATAGAGAAAGTGAGATTAAAAGCAGAGAAGGCTAAGGCAGAGAAAAACTAGAAGCAGAGAAAGCTAGGACAGAGGCTAAAGCTGAAGCAGACAGGGCAAAACTAGAAGCAGGGAAAGCAAGACTGGAGGCAGAAAAATCAGGAGCTGAAAGAACAGAAGTAAAGACAAAAGCTCAGATCAGAGACGGTAAAGTAGAGGGAAGAAAGGAAAACCCAGAGAACAAGCACGGATAAAAGTACCACAAGTGACCTTAATAATTGGAGAGAGGTTTTTAGAACTAGGGCTATTGGTAGATTGTGAATCAGATTTTAATACACCAATATTACCAGTCAAGAAACCAAATGGGACTTACAGACTGGTACAGGATTTAAGGGCTGTGAATGATATTACTAAGATTTTTCTGCTTTAATTTAGCCCCGGAAAGCCAAGATTTTTGCCTTTGAATGGGAGTTTGTTGGTAAAGGGAGAAAAACACAACTAACCTGCATGGTGTTACCTCAAGGTTATAAAAATAGTCCTACAATATTTGGAAATCAATTGGCCAAAGAATTGGAACAGTGGGAGCTGCCACAGGGAGAGGGCACCCTTCTGCAGTATGTGGATGACTTACTGATAGCAACTGAAACAGAGGAACGATGTGTTGAGTGGAAAATCTCGTTGTTAAATTTCTTGGGTTTAAACGGTTATCGAGTCTCCCAACAGAAAGCACAGCTGGTGCAAGAAAAGGTGTTCTACCTAGGATAGGAGATCTCTGGAAGACAGCGATCCCTAGGAACAGCGAGGAAAGAAGCCATCTGCCAGATGCCCAGGCCTGAAACGGGGAGAGACCTGTCAACCTTCCTGGGAATGACAGGTTGGTGTCGCCTGTGGATATACCAGTACGGCATACTTGCTAAACCCCTCTATGATTTGCTGAAAGAGTCTAAACATATTCTGCTCTGGACTCCTGAGGCAGAAACAGCCTTTAAAAGACTGAAACAAGAACTGATGAAAGCCCCTGCATTAGGCCTGCCTGATGTAACAAAACCATTTTGTCTGTTCTCACATGAACGCCAGGGAATGGCCCTGGGAGTCCTAGCTCAACAACTGGAACCATACAAAAGGGCTGTGGCTTACTTCTCTAAGCAACTAGATGAAGTAAGTAAAGGATGGGCCACATGCCTGAAGGCAGTGGCTGCAGTAATCATAAGCATAGAAGAGGCCAGAAAATGACTGTATTAGTGTCCCACACTGTATCAGTGGTGCTGGAGCAGAAAGGTGGCCATTGGCTGTCACCTTCTCAGTTCCTGAAGTACCAGGCAATTTTAGTTGAATCAGGTGACATAACCATTCAAGTGACTAATGTTGTCAACCCAGCATCATTCCTAGAAGGAAGAGGGTCAGCAGAGCCGATTGAGCATGACTGTCTAGAAACCATCGAGGCTGTGTATTCCAGTCGTCCGGATCTCAAGGAAGAGACACTCGAAGGGGCAGATGACTGGTTCTGGGATGGCAGTAGCTTCATAAAGCAGGGAGTAAGGATGGCTGGCTACGCAGTAACTACAACAGAGCAGGTAATTGAATCAAATCCCTTGCCTGTGGGAACTTCAGCACAGAAGGCCAAACTAATAGCTCTTACCCGAGCCCTTGAACTGGCAAAAGGGAAAAGAATTAACATATGGACGGACTCTAAGTATGCTTTCTCCATCGTGCATGCCCATGGGGATATCTGGAAGGAGCGAGGACTGCTGACTGCCCGAAGATCCATAAAATATGCAGCAGAAATCCTACAGTTGCTGGAGGCTGTTCAGCTCCCAACCCAAGTGGCCATAATGCATTGCAAGGGGCACCTGAAAGGTAACACCGTTCCAGAAATAGGTAATAGAGCAGCAGATGCAGAAGCTAAATTAGCTGCTGCAAGAGCCAAGGATTTAGTATTGGCCCTGGTACCAGAAGAATTAGACACTAATTTTCAACCAGAGTACCAGGAATCAGACCATAAGTGGATACAAAGGAACAAAGGTAAACTGTTGGATAATGGATGGGGTCAGCTAGAAACAGGACAACTAGTGCTGCCAGAGAAATCACTATGGCAATTTGTAAAAAACAGAACATGACAAGGCCCATTGGGGATTAGATCCCCTTTATCAGCATTTAAAAGCTAGAAAAGCAGGGCCAAAGCTATTCACAGCAGTGAAACAGGTCACATCCCAATGTGAACGCTGTTTGAAAAATAATCCAAACACGGGAACAGAGGTTCACCAGGGAGTAATTGATAGAGGAAAATTCCCAGGGGAGGTGTGGCAGATTGATTTCTCTGAACTCCCAAGGAAAGGGGGGTATAAGTACCTCTTGGTTTTGACTGATACATTTTCTGGGTGGCCTGAAGCGTTCCCATGCAGAACAAACAAAGAAAGAGAAGTAACTAAAGTTTTGTTTAATGAAATCATTCCGAGGTTCGGGGTGCCTAGGAGCATCTCCTCGGACAGAAGCTCGCACTTTTGTGCTATAACTGTAGGAGCAATAAGTAAGGCACTGCAAATCAAATGGCAATGGCACACGCCCCAAGCTAGTGGGCAAGTAGAAAAGATGAATCATCTTATCAAACAACAAATTGCAAAAATATGGCAGGAAACTAATTTGCAGTGGTACCAAGCCTTACCTATTGCTCTGATCAGACTAAGGGTGAAGCCCCAGTCAAAAGAAAAACTGAGCCCGTTTGAAATTTTATATGGGAGACCTTATGCCATGCAGACTGTAAATAGTGAGGCTGTAGAGCAAATAGGTAATCAATATGTGTATGATTATGTTATAGCTGTGGGGAAGCACTTTGATAAAAATGCCACGGTGGTGATGGATCACCAACCTAAGCAACCTGGTCGTACACTGCATCCTTTTAATCCTGGTGATTGGGTATATGTTCAGAATCTTTTAGGGAAACCTCTGCAAGAGAAATGGGAAGGACCCTTTCAAGTGTTGCTCACCACCTTCACTGCAGTCCAAATTAAGGGGCGACCCACCTGGATCCACTACTCCCGAGTCAAGACGGCCCCTGACCATTGCCAAGAACATTCCTGAAGGAGCTCGACGTTATGGACTGGCGACCTTTAGTGTTGATGCTTGGACTCTGGATAAGTATGGCCTTATCACAAAACATTGCCCAGCGATGGCCATGGTCGGGTGCACAAATAGTCAAGGCACTACCATGGGTTGGTACACCACGCGTGGCATTACTCCCCAAGTCTGGCTTAAACATTCATGTGCTACGTAACAACCAGCCGTAAGAGCAAAAAGACTGGAGTCAAAACAAAGGCCAATTAGATTCATTAACAGGGGATGAAATCCAGATAGGGTGTAAGAGTAATACCGTGAAAAGGCAGGAAGGTGAACTAATCAAATTAACTGTGAAAGCTTTGAGACCTGTGTCACTTACACATAACCTGGGACCTGGGATATGGGTCAGAAGGAAGGGACCAGCCTCTTGCACCTGGGAAGGGGACAAAGAAAAGGAAAGATATGAAGCTCAGTGTGAAGTAAAGATAATACCTGAACATCCAGTTGCAGCCACATGTGTATGGTCTAGTAAATACAGAGCTGCTTCCGATCAGTTTCTTATAAAACTCACTGAGCATTCTAATGCTAAGGTACCTAGTAAAAAGACTGCAAAGACTCCTCTTCCAAGCTGCAACAGAACATATAATTTGACCCAGATAGAGCCTCAAGTGATTAGGCAACCAAATGAGTTAAAGTTGGTTTTAGATCCTACATATTCCTTGAAGAAAGTTCAAGTAAATATCCAAACAAACATTACTCAGCTCCGGCAGGAATGCCAGCCATAGGGCAGCAGAGCATAGGCATCCAGCAAAGCCTTAAAGGCTGGAAGGTGTGGTTGGCAGCCAGATCACGCCCTAGGTGGGTGCAACGAGATGTCACCGGATGGTTTGGCACTGGACTAGGGGTACTGAACACGATAGACCAAGAAGTATTGGTAAACAAATTAAGTGCCATCACTTCCCATTTGGGGGAACTCAAAGTGCCTTTGAGCTCATCCATACTTAGCCTAGCAGAAACACAGTCACTAGCAACTAAATTACTGACCCTAGTGGCTAATCACACCACTGAAGACCTTTTAAAGCTTGCAGAGTACTCTGGTGGTGCAAACAGAGAGATTGCACTCGCTATTCAGTGCACTCAAACACAGCAGTGGGTACAAACAGTAGCTGCAGGAATTCTGAGGGAAGGAACATCCGGAATACTACCCCAATAAATAAAAGAAATGATAGCGAGAGATAGCTCTATGACCCAATTCGAGAACAATCATCAGGCATGGTGGCAACTTGTAAATTTTACTTACTCACAAGGTGAGCAAATCGAGGCCTATGTGCTCACTATCAGTGCTGCCAAGGAGAAAATCATCTTTCCTGTCCTAACCTTAGGAACTCTGCATCAGAACGTTGTAATTCGACCCATAGGCCATAATGTTTGGGCAAGTTTTGATTACTCCAAGAGAAAATGGCAATCAATCAGCACAGAAGCCTGTATTCCTAAAGAATAACTAGGATAACTTGTGAAAATAGGGTCATAGAAAAAGATTTGTGCTTAGAAACAGAGGATAGAGTGTGTACTTTTGAAATGTTTCCCCACAATGACACCCGATCACAGGTTTACTATGTAGGGAATGGCTGTGCATGTATTAGAACATTATGCCTTCATATTTTCATTGATTATTGTCCTGAGATAGCTAATGGTACCAATTTATGTGTGTGTAATTTTTCTAGAATCGTAGGCTGTGATTTTCATTATTCTGTTCCTATAACCACTATGCAATTGATTGAAGCTGAATATACTCTGTATTGTGATGTACTGCATTTGCAGATAGGCATGAATATTGATCTTTTGAAGTCAATGCTTATACACCCTGATACAGAACAATTAGCCCGTGATGTTAATAGAACTACACAACGCATGCTTTGGCAAGTAACTCATGATTCAAAAGGTGTGCAGCAGGTGCTAACAAAGACAGAACAAGTAGAGAAGCATCATTGGTGGGATATCTTCACGGGATATTCCCCTGCGACTACGCAACCTGCTATACCCTCTATTGGTCATGGTAGTGATGATTCTCATGTTATCCTTCTTCAATGTGTGGCTATACTACAAATTGAATGATATAGTCAAAAGGATCCGAGCACTGTGGACACTGATTCAAAGGCCTGAGAATCTTCCCTTGGAACTTGACGAAGGATTTCGTAAGTTCTTAGGAAAGGGGGAATGAAGAAGAGAGTGAATCAGGCCAAACTGTTTGTGTGAATTTAATTTATGGAAAATTAAGACTTGTAATATATGCTGATGAATTTGTATTCATAACTACTAAGAATTCAGGGTTAAACTGAGAAAGAAGCTAACAAAGCAGCTGAGACATTTCACTTTCCCATACAAAGCAGCTGAGACATGGCATTTTCCCACTAGAACAATGTAACCAATCCAAGGTCCTAACTTCTAGCTCGGAAATAATTAAGAGTGTAAGTCTTTTCTTCTGTAACTCTTTTCTTAAAACAAGTCTTGTTCTTAAAGCAAGACACTGCCAAGGCCATTCAGGAAACAGATTTGCAGTGGTACCAAGCCTTATCTATTGCTCTAATCAGGACTCAACACAAAACCCATGCACTCAACAAGCTTCTCAGAGGGTGAGGCCTTGCATGGCTTGTGACGGGGGCAGGGGAGCAGGATTTTTAAAGCAATACTACTAAGAAAAAAAAGTAAAATAAAGCAAAACTGGAGTTCTAACCTGCACCTACCCAGTGGTGAGGGAGAATATGGCTTTTATGTGGGGGAATTGGAAACTTTGCCTGGAAAAATCAGTCAGAACACATAGGAAATTGCAAATGAGTCTCTTATCAGACAAGGACAGGAAGAAAAATTACAGGAAACTTTAGGCTGTAAAAAATCTATTTTTCTTAAATTTATTTTCACCTGTGACATGCAATGAACAGGAATTCCCCAAGGCCAACACACACCAAGCTTCAGGAAAAGACTAAATGGATATGGACAGAAACAATGTCCAGATTCATTGGAATTAACTGCAGTAAAATCCCAGCAGTATATTAAACTCTGTGCTTCAGGTTACAGGAAGTACTTGAGGCCTTAGGTACAGATGGGGTGGGGAGGAGGAGGATGGGAAGGCAGCTCCAGCTCCATCCATTCTCCAGACTCCATCAGATGATCCTGCAGCAGAAGGATGCTGTGAGGTGGGCAGATGCCTGATGTGTGTTGTGCTCTGGTGTTCCCTGTGTTTGGAGAAGGCTATTTGCCTTTCCAGTGTAGCCCCATGGCACAGAGAAGTATCATTCCTGGAGAATCATAGAATCATAGAATTAGCCGGGTTGGAAGGGACCTCAGAGATCATCGAGTCCAACCCTTGACCCAGCGCAGCAGTTGCTAGACCATGGCACTGAGTGCCACATCCAGTCTTTTTTTAAATGTCTCCAGGGACGGAGAATCTACCACCTCACCGGGCAGTCCATTCCATAGCCTAATCACCCTCTCCGTGAAGAAATTCTTTCTAATATCTAACCTAAACCTCCCCTGGCACAACTTAAGACTGTGTCCTCTTGTCTTGTTGAAGGTCGTCTGTGAAAAGAGTCCAGTTCCCACCTCGCTACAGCCTCCTTTCAGGGAGTTGTAGACAGCAATGAGGTCTCCCCTGAGCCTCCTCTTCTTCAGGCTGAACAGCCCCAGCTCTCTCAGCCTCTCCTCATAGGGCCTGTGCTCAAGTCCCTTCACCAGCCTGGTTGCCCTCCTTTGGACCTGTTCCAGGACCTCTACATCCTTCTTAAACTGAGGGGCCCAGAACTGGACACAGTACTCGAGGTGTGGCCTCACCAGTGCTGAGTACAGGGGAAGAATCACCTCCCTGGACCTGCTGGTGACGCTGTTTTTGATACAGGCCAGGATGCCATTGGCCTTCTTGGCCACCTGGGCACACTGCTGGCTCATGTTCAGTTTCTTGTCGATGCAGACTCCCAGGTCCCTTTCTGCCTGGCTGCTCTCCAGCCACTCTGTCCCCAGCCTGTAGTGCTGCATGGGGTTGTTGTGGCCAAAGTGCAGGACCTGGCACTTGGCCTTGTTGAACCTCATCCCGTTGGAATCGGCCCAGCTCTCTAGTCTGTCCAGGTCCCTCTGCAGAGCCCTCCTGCCTTTGAGTTGGTCCACACTTCCTTCCAGCTTGGTGTCATCTGCGAATTTGCTGATGATGGACTCAATCCCTTCGTCTAGGTCGTCGATAAAGATATTGAACAGAACTGGGCCCAACACTGATCCCTGGGGGACACCACTAGTGACCGGCCGCCAACTGGATGCAGCCCCGTTCACCACCACTCTCTGGGCCCAGCCCTCCAGCCAGTTCCTAGCCCAGCACAGAGTGCTCCTGTCCAAGCTGTGGGCTGACAGCTTTTTCAGGAGAATGCTATGGGGGACGGTGTCAAAGGCTTTGCTGAAGTCCAGGTAGACCACATCCACAGCCTTCCCCTCATCCACCAAACGGGTCACCTGATCATAAAAGGAGATCAGGTTGGTCAGGCAGGACCTGCCCTTCCTAAACCCGTGCTGGCTGGGTCTGATCCCTTGCCCATCCTGCAGGTGCTGTGTGATTGCACTGAGGATGATCTGTTCCATAACCCTGCCAGACACTGAGGTCAGGCTGACGGGCCTGTAGTTTCCCGGGTCCTCCTTCCGGCCCTTTTTGTGGATTGGCGTGACATTCGCCAACTTCCAATCGTCTGGGATGTCCCCCGTGAGCCAGGACTGTTGGTAGATGATAGAGAGAGGCTTGGCGAGCTCTTCTGCCAGCTCCCTCATCACTCTTGGGGCCAGGAGTTAAAGACAAGACATCACCCCACCCCACAGTGTGGGGAGGGGTGTCCCTGTTCAGGTTTGGGATGGCTGAGCCTCTGGATGGCATCCAGGAGTGGGGATAAATGGGACTTTTCCATCAGCAACCCATCTTGTGCAAGCAGAGTGGTGCTCACACCACGACAGCTTCACATCAGGAGTGTTTTCACTCTTTCTGTAACGAATTTGGAAGTACTAACAAGCCAAGCCTGGGAGGCTGCTAGGAAAAAAAACTCGTGGTGACAGCTTCCTGAGATGCTGGAGAGGACCTCAATGCAAATTCAAGCTTCCAGCTCCTTTTCTTGTTTGAGCTTAGACAAATCAATGACCCTTTCAGTGCTTTTCTATCTTATCAATAGGGTCATTGACATGCCCTCCTTCCCATCTCTTTTTTCCTCTTGTCCATTCCCAGGGAGCACTTCAGGGTAGGCTTCGTTTTCTTCCATACGTACAAACCCTCTCTGTCTCCAGGCACTGCTGAAACCCTGCTGCTATCATAAAGGAAGATGACAGGGGATCAGCAAAGATGGAAAACCATTTCTCTACAGAGAGCAGCAGCGAGTGGGAGGAAGCCCAAGGACTGTCTGTTACCTCTGCTCATGGCTTAGGGACTCAGCAGCCCTTGTTGTGTACAGTGTGGTACAGAGACCTTTCTCTCCAGCGCCTCCCCATCTCTCTGGGTAAGGAAGATAAAGGCAGCAGGCAGCAGAATAAAGCCTGGAGCAGCAGCAATAGCAGATACAAAGCTCTTACTCCTTCACTCTGCCCTGCAGTGCCTCCAGGTGATGACCTGAGCAGCCCAAGTTCAGAGCTGGGCCCTGCAGCAACACAAACCTGTCCTGTGTCTGCAGCATTCACCTCGTGATCCGCATCCTCTGCAGTCACAAAGACCACATCTCAACATCCTGCATCTCAGGAGCTCTCAGGACAAGAATTGCTGAATTTTCCTCCTGTTCCTATAATGGTGGGAAGAGAAGAAGGTGTGCTTAGAGCTGTGCTTCTGCCGTGAGAGTTTGTGTGGTACCACCCAATTCCCCCTCTCTCCTGGAAGGTCAGCTCTCTAAAGGACAAACGAGCCTCTGATCCTGGTTCAGATCATGGGGAGGAAGGGCTGGAAGGGACCTGGCCTTGCCTGGGAGCCACAGAAGCAGTCAGGGTGGACACTGAGAGGACAGAATCCCAGGAGCTGTGTTCCTGGTGGGAGAGCAAGGGCACAAGAGCAGCTGCATTCCTGGCCCCTCGTGGTACAGGATGGGCTCTCCTTCAGCCCTTTTCCCCCTCACACTGTGTTTTTCTTTCTGCTGTTGGCTCTTCTCACAATTAGGATGATCTATAAGCCTTCTAACATTCATTTTGCCCTTCAGCAGCTGCTTTTGGTCTCCTGTTGCTGTGTCCTCTCTCCTGCTGCATCCCCACGTTCCCTGCTCTGCCAGGGAGCCCTGGTCAGCACTGTAAGGTCATAAGAAACTTGAAGAATTTGTTTTACTGGAAACCATGTATAGTAACAGAAACAGGCTGTAGGTGGAGAGCAAATCTCTTCAGTAAGCAGACAGATAAAGGAGAAGCAAATGGGAGTCAAGGTGAGAGGTGACAGTTTTGCAACAGCTTCCCCAGGAACTGCTCTGCCAGTGTCTTCACCTCCCTTCACACACCCTGCAGCTCTCTGAATGCACCTGGAAACAGAAGGAAATGCACTGCAACACCCATCTGCTGGGTGTTCTTCTCCTGGACTGAAGAGCTGAAGGATCCCAGCAGCCCTGGGGATGAGAGGGGAAAATCTGAATCTGGGGCAGCAGAGCACGGGACGTGAGAGCAGAAGTGCTGGGGCTGTGTTTCCATTTTTAGCTCCCTAAATGCAGACAGACTGTGTTTAAGGATGAGGCACTGTCATTTATTGCAGGCCGGTACCAAGCTGGGTGCTTGGTGCCTTCCCACAAATCAAGCACAACAAATGAGATTTTCCACAACATATTCATGCAGAAAATCGTACAGTCAGGAGGCTTCCAAACCCATCTTCCTTGCAATGATTGGTTAGAAATTTACATATGGTTATAATATGGTTACATCACTATTTCTAGTGTCACACATGCTCAGGGAAATGATCTTCCCCTGGGTAGGGATCTTTCTGACTTGTGGGTGTGATTTAATGACATTACAATGAGCTAAGTTCACCTAAATGATACAACATCACAAGCTCTATAGCTCCAATTGCCCAGGACTGGTTCAGAAGTCAATCTTCTTGATTTTGATTCTTCTTTATCACCTCCTGCATTCCTTAGGTCGAATTATATGTACAGCCCTGAAGTCTCCTCTGCCAAGTTGGTGATTTACATGAGACACTCTTAAAAGCTTGTGGTTAATTTTCTTCTTCAAGGCCTTGTTATTCCAGGATGTTGCCTTCCTGACTACAATTTTAACTTGTATGTGTACAGAGTACATCTTGCTCAAAATAATCACATCATTCTAAATTTCTGAGTTGTTTTTCAATAAGGATGCACTGTCTGTAAAATCTTGGCAGTGGGGCTGGCTGCTGAGCTGATGCTTTTCTCCCTTCTTCCCCATTGTCTCTTTGGCTATCTGATATTGCCAAGGCAACAGGGATGAGGTAACCCTTGCTTGGGTCTTGTTGATGAACACATCAGCCTCAACAGGCTGGGGACAGAGTGGTTGGAGAGCAGCCAGGCAGAAAGGGACCTGGGAGTCTGATTGCCAGGAAGCTGAAGAGGAGCCAGCAGTGTGCCCAGGTGGCCAAGAAGGCCAATGGCATCCTGGGCTGGCTCAGGAACAGCGTGGCCAGCAGGTCCAGGGAAGGGATTCTGCCCCTGTACTCAGCCCTGGGGAGGCCACAGCTTGAGTCCTGTGTCCAGTTCTGGGCCCCTCAGCTCAGGAAGGAGATTGAGGTGCTGGAGCAGGTCCAGAGAAGAGCAAGGAGGCTGTGAAGGGATCCAGCAGAATTGCTGTGAGGAAGGGCTGAGGGAGCTGGGGGTGTTGAGGCTGGAGAAGAGGAGGCTCAGGGGAGACCTCATCGCTGTCTACAGCTCCCTGAAAGGAGGTTGTAACCGGGTGGACATTGGTCTCTTTTGCCAGACGACTTTCAACAAGACAAGAGGGCAGGGTCTTAAGTTGTGCCAGGGGAGGTTTAGGTTGGAGATTAGAAAGAATTTCTTTACGGAGAGAGTGATCAGGCATTGGAATGGGCTGCCCAGGGAAGTAGTGGATTCTCCATGTCTGGAGATATTTAAAAAGAGACTGGATGTGGCACTCAATGCCATGGTCTAGCAACTGCAACGGTGGTTCAAGGGTTGGACTCGATGATCTCTGAGGTCCCTTCCAACCCAGCCAATTCTATGATTCTATGATAAGTGTTTCTAGTGGCTTGCTCTTGGATCCCAGCATTTATATGTTTTTTTAAAGACTTCACCTTGTCCTAAAGCACAGCACATGGGCTCAGTGCAGAGATCTGCCAGGCTGGCCTAGCTTGAGATGTTCTGAGTTCAGTGAAATGGCAAAATCCAGTTCCTGTGGTTCCTTTTGCTGAACATGGTAACTTGTCAAGTGGCAGGTGCTGCAGAAACCTCCCCAAACCCTGTCTGTGTTTTTCCAGAGAATGCAAAACCACCTAGTGAAGGAAGGCAGGTGTGGGATTTATACCCAGGAAGGAGCACCTCACCCATTGCTGAGCACCTTTTGGGAAGCCATGGGGGCAGATCCATCTCCCTGGTCCTCCAAGAGCCATTTTCCCAGGCATCCCAGTGCCAGAGGCCACCAGCAGCAGTGCCAGGAGCTGGTACCCAGCACGGAGGATGCTGTGGGGAGCATCTCCTCCTGCAGACACCAGCACAGGGCTGGCTTTGCTTCAGGCACAGTCCCCAGCTGGTCCTGGCAGCTGGATGGGGCTGAGGGAGGATTAGCCTGCAAAATCTCTCATCTTCAACCTGCCTGACCACAGCCTGCTTGGGGAGCAATCCAGGAGCACCTCTGCTTCCCTCTCAGACATCCTCTTCTATCTACCACACCAGGCACTTTTAAGAAATCCATTCCTAATATTTGCTTATTTTTAGAGCCCTTACACCCAGCCAGATGCCTGATTTTTGTGGCTCCTTGCCCCTCTTCAGTTCTGTCTTCTCCCCTAGCTTGAAATGAGCCCATGCATGCCAAGTCCAGGAGAGACCATGAAGATGAAAAGCCTTTTGAAAGTCACTGGAATAGGTAAGTTTCTAAACACAGAACTGCTTCTGCCCTCCACAGAGAAGACAAAAATCTCTCAAAGCAAAAAGGAGTGGTTTTTTTAGCATTTTGGGCAGCCTTGAGAGGTGCATATGGAGAGAAAAAAACATTCTGTACTTCACACCACACAAAAGTTGCTCTTGGGCACCACTCAAGATTTGTGAAAGCTGGTGTAGAAACCATGCTAAGGTCAAAGCTTCCTTTAAGTCAAAGAAAAGCCAGTTACAGCTTCTACAGGATGATGGTGTGAGCATTACAAGCCAAAGCCTGACTTAAGGACACCTTAAACTTCAGTGTCCAGGCAGGATTTGGAAGTGACCCCACCAAGAGACTGCTCAAGGAACAGATGGTTGGGGAACAGGATTTTCTTCAGTATTCCTTCTGCAAGGCCACCCCTAGGAAATCCCAGGTTTGTTTCCTATACTCTAAAAGCTACATTCATTATTTTGTGTTTTAATTGTACAACAGCTACATTCCTCCCTTGGAATGAGGTTTACTAAAACTCTAGGCAAGAAAATGCAGCCAGTGTCCCCTGAAACCAGGGGAATGTCTTCCAGGCTTGCTGTCTACCTAAAGCTCTAAGATCTTCTTCCTGTCATGTTTCAGCTGGGAACTTACCAAAAGCAAACATATAAAACAAGTAGTAGTAGGACTGTAGTTCAGAAGTGGTGAATTGGTCGTAAAGGAGAAATATACAGATACAGATTTTTCTTTTTATATTCAGAAACATGAGGCATTTAATTATTTGCAAACAGACTTTAATAAAGGTCTGGTAGAATTACTCTTGCCAGAGCAAACATTATCAGACCATTCAGTTATTTCCCATACTAGCAAAAAAGCACACAGCATCTTTTGGTTGTACAACAATCACTTTTCCAGGGACATCAATTTTGAAGTTACACAGCTCAACAGCTGCTCATTTCTTTCTTCTCTACTGTCTTGGCCAGCATTGCTTTTCTAAGAACTCTTCTAGGGAAAGGCAGGAAAAAAAATTTCATTTTACATTACAAAGTGAAAAAGCACTGTCCAGTAATAATACAGTAGGCAGCTCCCCTGCCTTTGGAAGGGAGGTCTCTCTGAAGCCTCACTAATACATTAGAAACAATCAGAGGACTGAAGAGTTCCTAAAGGGTAGAAACCCACTTCTAGAAGCTGCCCAGTAATTGTTTATTTCAGGGATTGTAATGCTGTAGTGAAAATGTGGAATGCTTTCCTAAGCCTCTGGGTTAGTGCATCCAGAGATGCACAGAAGGTTCATCAGCTTCCCAGACACCCACTCAGGGAATCCACAAATGGTTTTGGTACAAGCAAATTCTCTATGAAGTTAATTAGCTTTATGGATTAAGAAGTTCATATAAAGAAGAGGAAACTGCTTTGATGTTGCTCTGCAGACAGTCACCTCTCAGGAAATAATCTTCATTTCAGGCTTGGATTCTTCCAGGGCTCTCAGTTCATCATCCACTTCAGAACTCCAGAAAATGTCATATAAACTGCACCCAAACAAAAAGGCAAACTGGTTTAGTGAGCATCGTCCCATTAAGATAGATGCACAAATAGCTGCTATGGGAAGATCATGTAACAGGAAGGGCCCTGTCTAGGTTGGAGAGAAACAAACATGCCTTCCAGCATGCCAGGAACATGCCAGGAACATGCCTTATAGGATAGGACCCAATTTCTCCCTCCCCAGCACCACCCCCTCCTTGTTCTTGGGCCCTATGGACCAAAGCAGATCCAGGTCTATGTCTGCATCCCTGGGAAAGGCCAAGGAGTGCAGGTGGAATTTAACACCCCCTGGGTCACTGCTGCCCTTCGGTGCAATTCCCAGACCCCCACCCCCTGGCAGAGAGAGGGAGCAGCAGCAGAACCCCAAACATCTCTCACATCAGCTGCTGCAGGTTGCAGCTGGGATTCCTCAAGGCTTCACAGATCTTCCTGATGCCTGCATCATCCAGGGGGTTGTAGCTGAGGTCCAGCTCAGTAAGGCACTGCTTGGTGACCAGGACAGTGGCCAGGGCTGCACAGCAGGATGCTGTCAGGTCACAGTTACCCAGCCTGCAGGGAAAGAATGGAGGAGAGGGAAAGGTGAGTGCAGGCAGGGATGGCTCCAGAGACCCAGCCAGGCAGCAGGCACAGCCCAGAGGTCCCCATCAGGTTCCCATCTCCAAGGCAGGAGCAGGGGCTGCTCCATGGTCTTCCCACAGACAGCAGTGCTTGTGGTGACTAAAAGTCCCCTCTAAAGCTTAATGGTATGTGGGGACAGGGGAAAAAGAATCCTAAGAAGATATCCCCAACTTCAACACCATGCATAACCCTTTTGGTTTAAACTGATCATAAATAATATCTAAAGTTTGTCACTTGAGACTGGCAACCATTCTCTTAAAAAAGCAACTGAGGCCTCTAAACTGAGGGCTGAGCAGCTTTAAATGGTTCAGCATTTCCAGTTTTACTGATGTCTCCACTGATTCATCTGTTCAGCCTACTCACTGCAGCTCCAGGCTTTGGTCAGATGGCACAGAGGAGACAATCAGAGTGTCCTGAGTGTCACAAAAGCCACAGCTGGCCAGATGTTGGTGCCTGCCTGGGGAGGGAACAGGCAGATGCTGAAGGCAAATCCTGCCCCAGGACTGGCACCCACAGAGACTTTGGAAAGCAGGTGACAAGTGGTGAATCCAGGCAGGCTTTGCCCTGAACCTGGCAGGCACAGCAATTCACACAGCAGAACTGGACTGTCACTCCTCCATCTCTGTGTCCCACCTGAGAGAGGCCCTGGGGTTCAAAGAAGAGCATGGGAAGCTCTGCAGTGATCTGCTCACAAAGCAAAGCAAGAGATCCCTCCAGCCTCTCCCCAGACTTGGCTTTAGACCCTGAGGGTCCCCTGCACCATGAACTCCCCAGTTCTGTGCCTGGGAGCACACTGGTGTCTGGCTGTGAATGCACCATTACAGGGTGACGAGAGACCACGAGTGACAGGGGACATGGAAACATTTGTGCATTCCACTTACTTGCCAGTGGGCTAGTTAAAATATCAGTTTGTGAGCAAAAAACTGCCATGCTACCACCTATTGCCATCCTCCTCTGGAAGGGAAAGGGGAAAGGGAAAAAGGAAAGGAAAAGGAAAAAGGAAAAAGGAAAAAGGAAAAAGGAAAAAGGAAAAAGGAAAAAGGAAGGAAAAAGGGGGAGGGAAAAGGGGAGGGAAAAGGGGAGGGAAAAGGGGGAGGGAAAAGGGGGAGGAAAAGGGGGAGGGAAAAGGGGGAGGGAAAAGGGGAGGGAAAAGGGGGGAGGGAAAAGGGGGAGGGAAAAGGGGAGGGAAAAGGGGGAGGAAAGGGGAGGGAAAAGGGGGAGGGAAAAGGGGGAGGGAAAAGGGGAGGGAAAGGGGAGGAAAAGGGGGAGGGAAAAGGGGAGGGAAAGGGGGAGGGAAAAGGGGGAGGGAAAAGGGGAGGGAAGGGGAGGAAAAGGGGGAGGGAAAAGGGGGGAGGGAAAAGGGGGAGGGAAAAGGGGAGGAAAAGGGGAGGGAAAAGGGGGAGGGAAAGGGGGAGGGAAAAGGGGGAGGGAAAAGGGGGAGGGAAAAGGGGAGGAAAAGGAAAGGGAAAGGGAAAAGGGGGAAAAGGGAAAAAGGAGGGAAAGGGAAAAGGGAGGGAAAGGGAAAAGGAGGGAAAGGGGAAAAAAAGGAGGGAAAGGGAGGGAGGCTCCTGGGGGTGACCCTTACCATAGGACTGGATGGTGCAGTTGGGTGCAGCAATCCCTCACACAGGAGTCCAACCCCTGCATTCTCCCAGCTTGTTCTCTCCCATATGCAGCACCTTCAAGTGCTTGTTGACACTGAGAGCAGAGCTGAGAGCCTTGCAGCAAGCAGTTGTGAGCCCACACTCCCTAATCCTGCAAGGGAAAAGTGACAGGAGATCTGGATAGGAATTTATCAGGCAGCTTTCCACCTCACAGCTACTTCACAGGAGCCCAGATAGTGGGAAAAGAGGAACCAAAGCCCTTCCCACAATCACTGTACTCCTTCTCAACCCCCCATCTGTTCAATCCTTTCTAAGAAGCCCTTTTCCCACTCTTATATTTGGGATGTCTGCCTTGGGGTGTGCACCTAGGAAAAACACCTGCCCATAAAGCAGAGGAATGGTCAGTGACAAAGTCCCTCTTAGTCCCCCCCATGCCCTCCTGGGGCACCTCCCCAGCTCCCAAACCACCAGGCAGGGGCAAGAACCCAGCCAGGGGCAGAAAATGAACTGGCAATGTAGGAAAGTTCAAGTGCTACTCCTTAAAAGTGAAAGAACAATTCTCCTCTGAAGCCCATGTGATAGCCAGAGCATCCCAGCCCAAAAGGGTAACTGATAGCAGAGGATGCCAGGAATGGTTCATGGCATTAGAGCCTTCTTTCATCTCACTGGCCAGGAGAGCCTGGATCCAAAGGAGGACCTGAGATATCTGATCACAGCACTCGTTTGCTATCACATGAAGGCATTCCAAACTTCAAAAGGGTCCTTAGCTGACAATTTGTTGCATGATAAAATGTATTTTAGACCAATAGCTCTGCAAGTGGTGCTTGGTCTTTTATTGCTTATAACAGGAGGACTATGGGCTGATCTTAAAAGTGTCTACAAGTTTAAAAACACAAACTTGTTACCCTCCTGCAAATCTAAATCCTTTAGATAAATAACTGGAATAAGTTGTTCCTGGAACCACCACAATTGAGACCCTATCTGGTGAGCATTACTTTCACCTACATTTTCTTCAGTGAGGTCTCCAAAGAAGACAAAGGTTCTGAGAAGCTTGAGAGCAGCTCACCATAGCTCCTGCAGCTTAGATTTGGGATCCTTGAGAGCCTGACAAAGCATTTCCATTCCTGAGTCCCTCAGGTTATTGTCTATCAGACTGATCTCTGCGAGGGTCTCTTTTGTACTGATGACTCTGGAGAGATCTTTACAGCTAGCACTTGTGAGATCACAATCCCATAGCCTGCAGGGAAAAACAAAATATTGTTTTATAAAATAAGTTTCTCCTTCATTTCCATCAGTTGCACCAAAAGCTCTATTTGTAAGACAAAAAAGATATAGGAACATGGAATTCTAGTGGACAGATAACTCAACAGGAAGCCAAGACAATGCCAACACAATTTCCATTCACTCTCTACCCTGAGTTTGATCTCAGAGATTTCCAATGCAGTTCTGTTTGTTCATGGTGTCCTCCACCTGGTTTAAGAAGCAGCTCATTTGAAGCAGAGACACCTCTTGTTTCTCTAGGGTGGTGTAATTAAGAACCTTTCTGCTTAGGATCAAACCAGCATCACAAAGCAGACAGCTCAAAGGCTGCAAGAGGGACTTAAGTAACCACTGCCAATTCTTACCACAGCTTCTGAATTTTGCAGTTAGGATGCAGAAGTCCTTGGCACAGCAGAGCCAGACCAGAGTCCCTAATCTTGTTGTCCCCCACAGAGAGGTCTCTCAGTGATGACTTGGTGCTGAGAAGAGCACTGATGTCCTGGCAGCTATCACTGGTTATGCCACAGTTCTCCAGGCTGAAGGAAAAACAAACAAACAAAAAAGCACATTTGGAGCTGCTGCTCCAGCCCTGCTGTGTTAGACAGAGCCCAACCCCCCCAGGTCAGACTGAGAAGGGGCTGCAAGTCACTGCCAGACCCTGCCAGGCTCAGAGATGGTACAGGCATCAGAGACAGGCTCTGGGTGAGGCAGCACATGGCTGCTGAAGTCCCTGATGCTGGAGGGCACTTTTCCTCTGATCTAGCCATCCACATCCATTAATACAAACCAAACTCCCCCTTCTTGTCAGCTGTCCTTTTCAAGAGGAACTTTTCACTGTATTACAGTGAGTCCCTGGCAGACAACCCCAGCTGGATCACAGAGACAAGATTAAATCATTTGTCCTTCCTCCATAAACCCCTTCAGGCACTTTATTCCAAAGAGAAGGTCAAACCCAGCATCTCTATTTTGAAGCAAAAGAGGGGTTTGAATAAATGAACTCAGCTGACTGATAATTCAGGGGTAAGAACAGGAGTCACTGAGGGCATTTGCTTCTCTGCTCAGATCCTGCCAACCCCTCAGCTCTGGTGACTGCAGGTTTAACCTGGGACACAGACACTGTACCAACAGGGATGAGAGTCAGCTCAGAATCATACACTAAAAGACGCTAAAAAATATGCTAAAAGTCAACTCCGCAAAAAACGAAAGCCTCAGACTTTGCTTACAGTTTCCAGCTACAGGAATCTGACCCAGCAAAGAAAACTGGACTAAATTTCGAGCATTCCTGACAGTATTTCCTGCCTTATGGATATCATGGCTAGCAGGATGAGCTGCAGCTAGGGGCAAGCAGTTGTTCCTTACTGTAGGAGCTCCAGGCTGCAGCTTGCCTCCACCAGTCCCTGGCACAGCTGCTTCACAGCTCTGTCTCCCAGGGTGTTGTTACTCAGGCTCAGCTCCTTCAGGCTGGGCTTGCTTTGCAGAGAAGCGTTCAGACTTTCCACAATATCAGCTGTCAGTTCACAATACTCCAGCCTGTGAGGAAAGAAGTCAAGAGGAAACCCAACCACTGTCACAGTGCCCTGCTATCCACAGGACACCAGCTGGGCAAAGCCTGTTAGAGGTGGGCAGAAAAGATGCCAACGAGAGCTGATGCCAGGCAGTGCATGAAAACAGAGGTAACAAAAGGTTTTAACAGCATCTATCTCCCTGTTCATTTCAGGAAGCATTAAGTCTCAAACTAGACCCCAAGGGACCCTTGCAAGACTTAACCACCCACCCCATTTTTACACCAGGCTGATGAAATACTGAATTGTAATAATGGGTATTACACTTTAATTGTCACTTGTTCAGTTTTACTAACACGAATTTTAATAACTGCTTAGTTATGAAAACTGTTGAGTGATTCTTGAGATTATTGTTATTACAGATGAAATTGTTTTTTAGGTTGGATTATTTTTTTTTTTTAATGAAAAGCTGTGTAATTGACTTTGGTGAAGCTAGAGCAGACCTGGAGCTTCAGGAAAGGTACTTTGGATTCACAGCAGTATAACAGAGATGCAACCATAGGAGATGGTTGCAACCATCCTCCCATGAGGAGTCCTGGAAACACAGGCAAAAACTAAATGATGAAGAAATTAAATTAAACCCATGCACTCCTGACTGAGTTTTGCAATGCAGCCCTCCCAGGAGGAGCTGGGGGCTCTGAGCAGACCTGGGTTCCATGCAGCTGTAAAACAAGGACCAAGTGCAGCAGAATCGGGCTCTCCCTGGCCATTAACAGAGCCCACTGCCAGGAGGGCTGAACAAAAACCCTACAGGAACAGACACCCAGCTCTTACAGACTCAGGAGACCAACCAACACGAATAAGCATGACAACTAAATAAAACAAGAAGAAATCCACACCTGGCAACAAACTCCTGGTTGTCTCACGTGAGAAACAAGCAGGACCTGTCTGATGACCAATACTTACTGCAGCTTCTGCAGCTTGCAGCTGGGGTTCATCATCCCTTGGCACAGAACCTTCACTCCAGCAGTCCCCAGTTTGTTATCACTTACATACAGCTCTGTCAGGGAAGGCTGGGCACTGAGGATGGAGCTGAGGGTCTCACAGCTGGCACTTGTCAGATTGCAGTTTTGCAGCCTAAATGAGAGAGGCAGAGACAGCTGGGGTGAGGCAACCCCAGAATTACAGAGCTCTTCTTTGAGAGGAGCATCTGCTGATGTTTGAGCCTGGAAAGGGCACCATTACACTAGCAGTGCATAACCCTCTGGATGCCCTATGTCCAGGGTAGTGCCACTGTTTTACAGGAGTGCCAAAATATTTTATCAACTAGTATGACACCTCTAGCACAGACAATTGCTCCCATGCTTCCTTCAGTGTAGGACTCATACAGGACCTCCATCAGGACGATCCCACCCTACATTAAATAGCACTAAAACTGCTTTATAGAAGGGTTTTAATCATCATGAGGCTTATCTCAGAGATAAAGCAATCACTTTGTGATTTATTGCCCTCTCTGGAAATGTGATCCAGAGTATATAGAACTAAAAATCTCATTTAACTTAAGCCCCCAGATATCACTTAGAAGTTTAGATCCTTCCTACTCCAGGAAGGATCTATGAAGCTGATCCTTCAGCACTTAAGGTAAGAGAAGCAGCACAGGAGCACTGCTGGTATTGCTGTGGGGTGCAGAGAACTTCTGGCAACAGAGAAGAGTTATGCATGGTGGTACCAAGTTTGACTTAGGTTTGATCACTCTAGTATTCCCTAAGGCACCTTACTAGAACCCCAGAAATGAACAATTATGTTTCTACACTACTGAAACAGCTCAATCCAGGCTGTTACTAGAGCAACTGGAAAAGTCTGAAGCTTAGAACAAACTCTCTGAAAAACTACTTGTGTTTATTTTCCTGTGGAGCATCATAGTCAGTTTCTTGAAGGACCATCAGAGATCTTTACAATCAACTTTCCCTCAACTTGTCAGGGATTCCTCATTGCAGGGGTCACAGGGACTTTGAAGCAGGAATATCTGATCCAAAAGGAAAATTATTTTTACTAGGTAGGGTGTAGAATCCTCAGGACACATCTCAGTAGCTCAAGTACTGCAGTGTCCTGCTGATACTGGTGATGTCCAGAAAAGGTAGCATCAATTTTCAGTCACTGAGCAGCAGGGCAGGAGCTGCTGCCTTTGATTAAAGCTTCTGCACTGTGGTTCCTGAGGGAAGCCCCTGGATGTGGTGCTGGTGCCTTTGAAAAGCATGCTGGTTTGAATGAAGCTGGCCCTGCCCAAAGCAGATGATGCTCGAGCCAGTCCAGTGGGGTAAAGGACTCACAGCTCATGAAACACTTCTGAGAATACACTTCAGGAGAATACACTTTTGCTTGGCCTCTAGATGAAGGAGCAAACTGGATGAGACACCAAGTTCTGTGCTTAGAACTGACAGAAAACCTCTCTGAAAATTGCATTTGTGAAAATGTCATGCCAGGTGACATGTCAGTATGGACTAATGGCAGAGTGGGGCCCTCTGTGCTCATCTCTTGTGTTTAAACTGCTCTAAACAGACCATCCAGCTGCCTGGGCCAGGGGAAGATCTGCTGGCTCTTCCAAAGGAAGTTTCCATAAACCTTTGCTTGGCTGGGAGAACATCAGCTATGCTTCTCTCAGTGCTGGATGACAGACTGATCATCCAGAGTTCTTTCAATGAATATACCACTTAACTATAAACTTCTGGAGTTTTCCAACCATCTGACCAAGGTAATTGCTGAGATAGTGGCTCCTAATGTCATCCCATACTAATTTGCCTCCTGGCTTCACCTGCAGCAGCCTGCAAGCAAATTAGAGCAAGAGAACCCCCAGGGCTTTACCACAACTTCTGGAGGCTGCAGGTTGGCATCAGCAATCCTTTGCAGAGGTACTCAATGCCTGCATCTCCCAGCTCGTTGTTGTTCAGCTTCAGCTCTGTGAGCGATGGATTTGTATTGATGATGGAGGAGAGATCCTTGCAGTTACTGCTGGAGAGATTGCAGTCATCCAGCCTGAGAGAGGAGGAGAGAAGGAACACTTTAGGAACACTTTAGTCCTCAGAGCTGATCTTCTCTCCCTGGCTGGAGTATTCTCTGTGGAAGCAAAGTGGGTGATTTATTCCCCTGCAGCCCTGGGATACCTCCTGAAGTCTGTGTGTGTGCTGCTGGGTGATGCACCACACCACCCAAGCTCTCTCTCCATGTTCTCTCTCCAGAGGTGCAGCACAAGCACAGGAGGGCAGATGTCTGAGCCATGAACTCCTCTGTGCTGTGCAGAGGAGGGCACAGGACAAGTCACACCCTCCATAGCAGGGCTTCAGCTGGAGGATTCACCTTCATTTAAACACCAACAGCAGCCAACCACCAAGCATCTGAATCCACATCTAACCCCAGAGGCAAGCTCACAGGATGACAATATGGTACTACACTAAGAGCAGCCAGGATGTGTCTTCAACCAGCCCCAGAGAAGTTTTGACAGTTTGGTCTCAGGTAGGTGAGTGCCAGGCTGCACTCTCTCTCCCCAGCACGACTCTGAGCACACAAACTCTGAGCCCACTGAACATCAGCATCTTTCCAGCTGCTGCTACACTGATGGGAGGAGCTGAATTGGAAGGAGAGATAAAGAAAGGTTTAGGAGCCCAAGGAAGCAGAAAAGATATGGGGCAAAAGGAAAATGGCAGGAATAACCCTGCAGCCTCAGGCACAGGCCTGCCAGATGTGGCCCACTCATTTCTCCTTAGACAGTATCAGAAGTGTGGCTCTAGGAGGCTCCTAATTTTCTGTCTCTGGCAAGAAGAGTTGGGTCCCAATGGGATCATGATCAACACTGACACAAACCCTGCCACAGTCACTCTCATCCACCCTGTTCTGAGCAGCATAGCTTCTGCCAAGGAGGGAACCATCCCCCTGCATTCCCGGCCACTCAAAGCAGACTTGGAGAAGTCAAGCTCAGGCTCAGGCAGCTTGCCAGCAAAAAGCTCCTTTGCAAAACAAAAGCAGGTCAGTTTCAACCTGACTTCCTCCAAGCCATCACTGGCTTGATGCAGCCCACCCTCTCCAGCCCAAGGAAGATGATACCATCCTGTGGGAATCCCAAACCAAAAGAGAGAGGAAGCCACCCTTCTGAACCCCATCCTATAGCTTACACCCCAGGAGATGGTTCCCTCACACTGGTTTGCCCAAAACAAAAGGAATGTACTTTTGGAGGCAAAGTGAAGAATCAGAATTTACTGTCATGTAGCTTGTGTGTGAGTATTAATTTACATTTAATTAAGATACCTGATAGCACACAACCAGAACCTAAAGATCATGCAACCTAATGAGCACAGAGACACCTTTAGATAAAGGCATTACCTAGTTGAGTTCTATGGCACCATAGAAGAAAGGCACCATTACATCCTTTCAAAAGATGTTCAGCCATGGTTGAAAAAGCTTTGCAAGAGGGTGGGTACCCCCTCCTCAAAATAATTTTCTGGGCAAAAGAGGTAGAACCATTTTTGTTACTGTGCAATTTCAGAGTCAGAGGTGAGCAGTTCTGCAGCTGAAAAACACTGGAGAGAAACACAACATGTCTTACTTAGAAAGGATGACATGCAATTAGTAGTTACTACCTGATGGCTTTGCAGGATTTCATTGTGGACAGAAGTTCTGCCCATCTAGATGGGCTCATCTCCTCACACTGGATGTCAAGCTCCATTTCAACAGCTAAGATCTGAAAATTTAAAAGAAAAATTTAAACTTTTTCTTTTTCATCAACTGAGAAGCAACAATCTCTTCAACTTCCCCAGCTCTCAGCCATGGATCACACCACATAAAGAGGACAGATGGTGTTTTACCAGCACCAGTACAAGCCAGCAGCATTAGAGTGGTTTTGTCTGGGACTTAGCAAGGCCCTCCCCCCTCCAAGAGGCAAAATGCACATGGATCTTGGAGAGATGTGGCAACAGCTTAATATCTGAAGGCTGCTTGTGCAGGAATAATACACCCCTCCTTCCCTCTCCAAAGGATGTTAACCAGAACACAGTTTTTTTAGAGGTTTTAGTGTTACTCTCTCACTATTGCACTACTGAGCAATACCAGTGTAGCACCCCTGGCTGATTGTGGGATCTTGAGCTATACCAAAAATGTGGGTATCTTGGAGAGAATTAAGGTGAACGAGGAAGATTACCATGAGAACTGCCTAGGCTTAGCTTAAGAATCCTACCAGCAACGTGTCTGTACATGAGAAGTGGAACCCAGGTGGATGGCAGAAACATTCATACCCACGATGTGACATCCAAGCTTTGAAAGGCCACTCTGGTTGGGCAAACCCAAGTACAAAAAAGCTGGTAAACAGGATTATTTTTCCTCCCGTCAGACTGTATTTCTGAACTTATGTAAGCACAGCAGCTCCAGATAAATATGCAAAAAATATACCAAGGCAAATACCTGAGCTGGAGGCTGAGTCTACAGAGTTCCAGTCGGTGGCAAAAAGTAGTCTCAGTATTCTGTCTTTGCTAACATAACTCAGACTACAGGGTATTTGGGAAAAAAAAACAAAAACAAAAAAACAAACAAAAAGCGAACAAAAAACCCTGAGTTACCACACTGGATTGTGAACAGAAAAAATTACTGACTGCATTTTATCACTGGCCTCCCCCATCTCCGTCGAGGAGAGAATCGAAGGTCCGAGGGGTAGCGAAATCAGGCTTTTCATAGAATTTGGTATGAGAGCTCCTATCAAGTTTCATCCACACCAAATCCCTGATCCAGGCAGGAAGAGGAAGTGCCACGGGAGGAAGGAGGTGCCGGGAACCCGGAGCAAGGCGGGACAGGGAGCGGAGCATCAGCGCAGCTCCTGCGCACCCTCCGGCAGACTCCAAAACGCTGCTGGACCTCCCGGACCAGACCCTCCGTGGGTTGGCATCGGGGCACCGTGTGGAGGGGCTTGAATCACCCGGTTAAAAAAATCAATGCCGACCCAAGGAAACCAACTGCATAATTTAGCACACATCTCCCGAGTTTGTTCACTGAATTTTGTCCCTGGTTTGCCTCCCTCAGAACAAAACAGCTCAGCTCTGCGGTTTCCTGCGAGCTGAAGAAACCCGGTTCCGAGTGCCATCATCTCCCAGCTCAGGCACATCGGCCATGGGGCTACTCCTGCTGTTCCTTGCCTGCTCACTCTGTTGCAGGCAGCCGCCTCCTCTGCTCACAAAACTTCCTCTTCCTTTCTCTTTCCTCCTCCCCTTTTTTTTTTTTTTTTTTTTTGCCCTCGCACCGTATTTAACACTTTGCTCCGGAACTCACCACGTTACCCTTCTCGTCGCCTCATCCCGGGCCCTGTAGCTCGTACTGCCCGCTCGGCCTCCCCGGGTCCGGTCCGGTCCCACCCCGGATCAGCTCCACACCCCCTCCCACCCCCCCCCCCCCCCCGCTCCGGTTCCGCCCCGGCGGGGAGGAGCCGGGCGAAGTCCAGAACGCGGTAAGGAGGTTTGTGTTGCTTCCTGCTGTTCCTTTCTTTCTTCCCTTTCCTCCTCCTCTGTCTCTTTCTCTCCTCTTCTCTTTCCTCTTTCGTCCTTTTTTCCTGCCTCCCCCTTTTCCTTTTTTTCCTGACCTTGATTCCCTATTTCCTCCCTTCTTTTTCCCTTTCCATTCTTTTCCCTCTCATTCTCCTCCCTCCTCCCGCTTCCCTGTTTCTTCATCTGCTTCCTCTATATCCTTTTCCTACTTTTTACCTGTTCTCTCATCGGTTCCCTTTTTCTTCTCTTCCCATTCTCAACTTCCCCTTTCTTCTTTTTCCTGTGCTATCCCCTTTTTCCTCCCTTGTTTTCACCTATTTGCCCTGTTTTCACCTATTTGCCCTGTTTTCACCTATTTGCCCTGTTTTCTCCCTTTTTCCCTTCCCTTTCTTTCCCCTTCACTTTTTCTCTTCATTCCCTCTTTTTCCGGTGCTCTCCCTTTTCTTTCCCTTTCCTCACTCTTGCTTCTTCTTCCCTCTTTTGTTCCTTTCAACCCTTTTGCCCTCCTTTTCTCCTCTTTCCCTCTTTCCATTCCCCCCCCCCCTTCCCTTATTGCCTCTTTTTCCCATCCATCCCAATTCCCCCATTACCAGGAGCATTAGGATATGCAGGAAACAAGACAGAAGAGAGGGAAATCTCTGTAGCAAGGAGTGCACAAGGGATGGGAGGGAGGATCACACGTTAAACGGGAAGGTCCCACCAGGGCTGAGAGGACAACCCCTGCCCCATGCTGGGATCCAGAGTGGGATGGGGATGCACGCAGGTCACCCAGGGAAGGGGCAACACGAAGGGGGGATGCTTGTCTATGGGAGACAGGAACCCTCTTGTACTGCCCCAGGAAGGTCAGAACTGGGAACTGTTTGAACTGGGAATGACAACAAAAATATCTCCCCGACTTCCAGCGTGCCAATGGCTGCGTATGCGGCCCAGGCTGGAGAACCTGGAACTGTACATCCTCCCCAAGCCTTTCACCAGTCCTGCCTGTGACGCATCTTCTCTTGTATTTTCTCTCCCTCATTAACACAACACGTTGATGAGCTACCAAGCAGGACCTCCTTTTAAGGTCTCTCCTTTTAGGCTGTTTGAAGCTAAGCCGGGAGAGCACTGGGGGATGGGTGCATAGGAATTTTGCTGCTG
The DNA here is from genome assembly GCF_003957555.1 of Calypte anna. Lineage (NCBI taxonomy): Eukaryota > Metazoa > Chordata > Aves > Apodiformes > Trochilidae > Calypte > Calypte anna. The sequence goes on from NC_044250.1 coordinate 15,007,215, forward strand.
GGATGACTCTCACCCTCCCCGGGCTCTCCCCATGCCATCAGCAGCTTGCTTACACGTCTGTCCCAGTGCCTGTCCCGGACTGGAAGGGATTTGTCACGGCTCAGCTGACTTCCTCCTCTGGTTCCCTGCCTCCCCCTGGTTTCCCAGTACTTTTAGTCCCAGTAAAAGCTCATTCACACTTTCACGCGACAGAGCAAATCAAGGCTTTGAAGTGGGGAGAGCTTTCTAGGCGACACACTGAGTCCCATCACCTCCTCCCCAAAATCTGAGCTTCTCCCTCAGTTTCTTCTTCCTACAAGCACCAGATCCTCACATAATTCAAATAAGCACAACCAGCCGTTCCCTACACAGCAGCCTCCACAATCCTTAGACTTTAAAGCAGCTACGTGCTCCTCTCCTAAGTAAGCAGATGGGAAAGGCTCAGGAGTTCGCGATCCCGGTTCTAGTTCCGATACTCACCCAGGCGGTACCGGGGCTGTGCGGGGAGCAGGGAGCGCAGCGCTGACGCTTTCCGGCGACTGTTCCTGCGCAGCCTTCGGTGCTGTACACACGGTGCCTGCCAGAGGGAGAAAGGAGGGTTGGGTTGTGGCGGCTTTTCCCGACCCAGGGCAGCTCTTCAGGTGCTCACAGAGCCCCACTCTGCACACAGTCACACCGGGCAATGCAAATACCCCCACGAAACCCCCTGACAAAGGTAACTTTAACTTCTTACTCTTGGTCATGGAGCCACTCACCGGGGTTTAGCGCAGAGCAAGGGAGGAGTTGCCTTTGAAGGATCCGTCTGAAAATGAGGCACTGCAGTGTAAAAGTAAGGATAGAGATGCCAGGGTTTGCAAATAGTTTCTCTGTTCCTCAGGCAAGCTCAGGCACGGAGTGATGATCACACATTGCTGCCCCTTTGCCACCTCACCTGGGGGTAACCCCCCCAGGAGGGACCTTTTTAGACAGGGGAGCATGGCCAAGGGAAGAGAGTATTCACTGAGATCGTTCTGATGTGGAGAAGGGTTGAATGGAAGATGCTAACCGCTGATTTCTTTAGCCTTAAGCACTAAGTTCACAATAGAAAACAATTACTTATTAATCTTACTGTGAACTCAACTCATTACCATACTAAAATGCCCTTCATTAGGCTGAAAGAAGCCACTTCTCACAAAAGCACCCCACCCTCTGAGCACGCTTAGTGGAAAGGTTCCATTTTAAGTGGAAGGGAAGAGTTAGTTAACGAATCATGTGGACAGATTATACCAATATACTTAGGGGTAAAGTAATTTTGCATTTTTGTTGTACAAAAGAATCCCTGTTCTGCCAGCAAGGTGTGCTTACTTTGTAGCTTTACTACCTAGCACACCTCCTTGTGCAGAGCTGGAATAAAGTAAATAACTCAGTGTGTGAACAGGGTTATCACAGGCTGGTTGGACAGACCCAACACATGGGCAGCCCTCTGCTCCTGTGGATGCTGGAAGGGTCCCCTGGGAACACCCCTGGTCGTGCCTCCCTCAAAGTGCTTCTCAGCAGCCAACCCTACCCTGCCTCCTCCCAATCCCCCCCCTAGCTGTCCCACTCCTTGAGGATTTGCATGGCATGCTGATTGCAGGCTGAATTAAGTGACTTGCTTTCTTCCCTCCTCTGCCACAGAGATTGATGTTCAGCTGATGCAGATGAAGAAGAGGCAGGGCAGCTCCATTTTTCCCTGCTGAGGCTGGCAGGGGAGATGATGCAGGCTGGGCAGCACAGGATTTCTTGCACCCAGGAGCAGCACTAGAGGCTCCCCTCCCTGCTGTCCCCCTTGTTTTGTTTTACTTCTTCTGGAGGGTATGGAAAGGAACCACCAGAAAAGCTCTAAGAGCTGAAGCCCACCTTCCTTGGTGCCCACAAGAGAAATGAATTCCAGTGGTTGCAGCTCTTCCCAATTCCCTCCCAGAAAGGCAGGAATTTCCACAAAAGGGGGTTGGTTGCTACAACAGTCCTGGTGCCCCTGGGCCTGACCTGAAACCTGCTGAGTGCCAGCCAGGAGCTGGGAGTGACATGAGCTGCTGGATCCAGGACATTGCCTGCCAGGATGATGAGGGGAGTCTGTGGGCAGGGAAACATGTTTCTACCCTTCTCAACCAGGTAATTTGAAATTAGATGACTGTCATTCAACCTAAGAGTAAAGGTGCCACTGCTGGCAGCTCCCTGCTTGTGGTTCCTGCTCTGCTGCCAGTGTTAGAAGACTTCAAAGGACCAAGTCTAGTGTTTGTTACAGGTTTCAGGGGGGTCTGTGTCACATGGGCCTTCTGCAGACCTTGTGCCCTGGAAAAAGCAGTGGTCTGTGCTGGTGAAAAAGCCAGGTGGCCACACCAAGGTGTTAACAAGCTTCTGTCTCCCTTCCATCTCTTTGGCTGCCCTCACCGTGAGGACAACAAAGGGCATCCCCAGCAAGCCAGGACCAGGCTGTCCTACTCCCCAAGATACACAAAAGTCCAGCGGAAACGATGTAAAATAGGGCCAAGAAACCCCACAGCAAACACTGGTGAGAAATACATCTGCATGTCTCCATGGAAACAGTGTAAGAGTCCTGGTGTGTAGGTTATGTCCCCCTCAGCATTTGCATGGACTCAGATCCTGAGGGGTGATACCTGCCCTGCGTTCCCTTCTTCTCTGTCAGCATTTCTCCACCCCCTTTTTGAGGTTACCCAAATGTATCTCCTCTTTTTTTTAGAGGGCTCCCCTCCTCTGGTCTCTGTACCAGAGAGGGAGAGAACAGTGGTGGTCTCCTTACAGGTGCACAGACCCAGCAAAGGGGTGTCTCGTGTCCTTCCTGAAAGCTGTGGAAGTTGGGATGTATCTCTGCATTTAAGATTACTTCATTTTAAAACTAAATTTCCACACCTTACAAAATACACTTACAAAAGGGTATTTAAACTAAGCTCATTGCTATAAACTGAAAGCTTCTTCCCCCTCTAGAGAGTTTCCCCTTCTCTGCTCTCATGATGCCTCTGTGCATGTACTTAATTGCAATTAAAGACAGTAAAATTTTCAGCATAGTGCCAGATCTTTTGCTACTTTTACCATGTGTGTACTAGTGAAGTTGTTACATAAATGACTTCATCTACTACTAGAGGCCATTTCTTCCTCGATCTTGAGTACTACTTCAAGAAGTAAGGTTTGTAGGGGGAGAAAGTGCAAGATCTGTGTCATTCCTGAAGATGCTAGATAAGGCACTGGGAAGCAAAAGCATCTGCAGAGCCAGAGTGGAGAAACTGCTGCTGTGGCCATCTTGTTCCTGTAAAAGAAAAGCTGTTCTTGTTCCGTGCTGGTTTTACTTTTTTGGTGAATGGGAATCACTATAATGAAATGCTGCTGTCAGTATATGTGTAACATTTTATCCCTGCATATAAAGTCTTTCACCATGGGCCCTGTGAAAATGGGGCTTTCCAGATGTGTTCATCAACCACTGCACTGCAGTGACCTGCAGGAACAGTATGGCCAGGGGAATTTTTCACCTACTCCAGCTTTTCTGCTGTCCCCTGCTGCCGGGGCTGCTGGCAGTGGTTGCCTGCCTAGCTGCAGAGGGCGATGCAGAATCACTTTCACCATACTTACAGTCTTCTAATTTTCCATCATCCGAGTTTCCCTGTGGTCACCAAGATCCTGCAGGTGCCGAGGGAGGAGATAAAGCCAAACAAGATTGACAGGAAGCTGAACAGGAGCCAGCAGTGTGCCCAGGTGGCCAAGAAGGCCAATGGCATCCTGGGCTGGCTCAGGAACAGCGTGGCCAGCAGGTCCAGGGAAGGGATTCTGCCCCTGTGCTCAGCTCTGGTGAGGCCACAGCTTGAGTCCTGTGTCCAGTTCTGGGCCCCTCAGCTCAGGAAGGATATTGAGGTCCTGGAGCAGGTCCAAAGAAGGCAACCAGGCTGGTGAAGGGACTCGAGCACAGACCCTATGAGGAGAGGCTGAGGGAGCTGGGGCTGTTCAGCCTGGAGAAGAGGAGGCTCAGGGGAGACCTCATCGCTGTCTACAACTCCCTGAAAGGAGGTTGTAACCGGGTAGACGTTGGTCTCTTTTGCCAGACGACTTTCAACAAGACAAGAGGGCAGGGTCTTAAGTTGTGCCAGGGGAAATTTAGGTTAGATATTAGAAAGAATTTCTTTCTGGAGAGAGTGATCAGACTTTGGAATGGGCTGCCCAGGGAAGTAGTGGATTCTCCGTGTCTGGAGATATTTAAAAAGAGACTGGATGTGGCACTCAGTGCCATGGTCTAGCAACTGCAACGGTGGTAAAAGGGTTGGACTCGATGATCTCTGAGGTCCCTTCCAACCCAGCCAATTCTATGATTCTATGATTCTAAGAGGACTGGACACATCTGTAACACAAATGGTTTCCACAGTGCAGCGTCTTTGTGCTGTCTGCCCGGCAGCTGATGATGTTGGAGACTGCAATGGATTTCAGTTTCCTTTTAAATACTGCTGCATTGGAAGGCTGAAATAATTTGTTGAAGCTTTCAGGGCCGTTGGAGCAACAGCTGATTATGTCAGGAGTTTGTCAGGGGCTCAGAAGTCTGAGTATAAATCAGCTTTAAAGGACAAGAATGGAATCTTCAAGCTACAACTACCAAGTAACCAACCAAACAAAAACCAAAGCACCAACAATTCATCTGGTTTTCAAACTTCAGTTTGAATCCAGTTGAATATTCAGTCTGAATATCACCATTGCCATTTTCTGGAAAGGACTGGTAGATGTCCATTGCCAAGAGACATCTTCTCATCTCCATGAGACTGCCTGTGAGAATTCATGAGTATTTATTGTCATGAGCTTTATTGTCAAATAAAGCTTTTAAAAGCCACTGCATCCTCTCTTCAATCCAGTTCTCTAATTTAACATCCACACTGCCTAATAAAGAAGGGTGGTGGGGTTAGAGAGATTTTCAATGATCTACAGGAGTTAAAGATTAAAATGAAGAGGACCCATGGGATGCTGGGGTACATCATGGCTATAGATGCATAAAGGGACCAGAGCAAAGTAAAAATCTCTGCACATGGGAGTTATTCAGACAAAAAGAGTTTCACTGGGTTTATTCTTTTTAAAAGAAGACCCCATAATATTAAAGCTTCTTACTCTCTCTGCTGATGTGGTTTGATGGAATGATGTTGGTAAGTGTGGAAGGCACCTTCCTGTGTTTCCCACTGTGCCCCAGGTTCTGTCTGGGGATCTGTGGACGTGCTGGGAAGTTCCCTGAGATTTCAGAGCATGGGATTTTCTGAGCTGGATCTGTTGCCTCATCATCCACCCCAGGGCTCAGGTGATGTCTGCAGTTTCTTCAGGTCTAGGCTGGGGAATGTGAGAAGCCTGAGAGCTGAATTCCACTACTCACCATTTAAATCAGTCAGAAAGCTGATTTCCTCGTGTATGTAACTGCAGAGAGCACACAGAATTATTTTCCACCCTCAGTTTCCTGTTCTTTGACTCGGATGGAAATGACAGCTCACTGTATTCCTATTTTTTCCATTATACCCCTTCAGTTTTTAAAATTAGCTTTTTTTTCCTTTTCTTTTCTTTTTCTTTTTTTTTCCCCTTTAAAGCATTTAGCCATTCTTTTTGGCTCACAGTAGAATAATAGCAAAATGTGAAGAATCTGAATATTTGCCTGAACTTTGCTGGATAAATTCCCAGGGCAAAAATCTTGCCTTTAATTTTTATTTTTGTTTTTTCCTGGATCCTTTACATGGACCCTTGAGTCCTTGCTTGAGCTATTTTCATTCCTTCTCAGATTTACTAAAGGCAAACTCCCAGGGGAGGGTATCCCTAAAGCTCTCCAGCTCCTGAACGGGATGTGCAGGTCAGGTTGGGGGCTGGAGATATTTTGGGCCTTACCCAGTATTGAGTCAGAAGGCAAAATCCCTCTTACAGAGACAAAATCCCTCTTGCAGTGCCAGGCACCCAGGAGGCAGCGCTTTGCCTGCATTAACCACAGCTTAACCCAATAGAACTCTAGAAATATTAAGGATGCAAATGAAAATTTAAGGAGTTTTATAAGAATAAACACAGTTCGTTGCTGGAACGCAGAGGCCTGGCAGCTTAGGGGTTAACAAAAACAAAAAACAAGAAACAAAAACAGGATTCTGGAGAATGCGGGCATCGATCCCGCTACCTCTCGCATGCTAAGCGAGCGCTCTACCATCTGAGCTAATTCCCCACCGCGGGGCCCGCCTGGCCCGCACTCGTCTACTCTCTTCTCGCGAGAGCATGAGCGGTGCCCACACCTCGATGGGGGCTGCAGGAGGCACCGCGCCTGCGCGGGGCGGGACGGGACGGGCGGCCGAGGCTTGGTGGCGACGGAGAGAGCGGAGTGAGGAGCGGCGGGGAAAGGGGAAGGGAGCGGGAGGACGGGAGAACGGGAGAAGGTCTGGGATGCGCCGGCGTTTCCGGAGAGGGCTTCTCGGGGATACGGCGGTGTGCGGAGACCGAGGGGAGCGTGCGTAGGGCAGCAACGGGCGGGGGCGGCTGCGGGGCGTTTGCGTGTCCCGGAGTGGTGCAGGGTGTGTGTGTCCGGGGGTACCGGGGGGCTGTAGGGTGTGTGTGTGTGTCTGGGGGTACCGGGGGGCTGTAGGGTGTGTGTGTGTGTCTGGGGGTACCGGGGGGCTGTAGGGTGTGTGTGTGTTCGGGGGCACCAGGGGGGCTGTAGGGTGTGTGTGTGTCCGGGGGTACCGGGGGGCTGTAGGGTGTGTGTGTGTGTCTCAGGGTACCGGGGGGCTGCAGGGTGTGTGTGGGTGTCTCAGGGTACCGGGGGGCTGTAGGGTGTGTGTGTGTCCGGGGGTACCGGGGGGCTGTAGGGTGTGTGTGTCTGGGGTACCGGGGGGCTGTAGGGTGTGTGTGTGTCGGGGGTACCGGGGGGCTGTAGGGTGTGTGTGTGTCCGGGGGTACCGGGGGGCTGTAGGGTGTGTGTGTGTGTCTCAGGGTACCGGGGGGCTGCAGGGTGTGTGTGGGTGTCTCAGGGTACCGGGGGGCTGTAGGGTGTGTGTGTGTCCGGGGGTACCGGGGGGCTGTAGGGTGTGTGTGTCTGGGGGTACCGGGGGGCTGTAGGGTGTGTGTGTGTCGGGGGTACCGGGGGGCTGTAGGGTGTGTGTGTGTCCGGGGGTACCGGGGGGCTGTAGGGTGTCTGGGTGTCTCAGGGTACCGGGAGGCTGCAGGGTGTGTGTGTGTGTCCGGGGGTACCGGGGGGCTGCAGGGTGTGTGTGTGTCCGGGGGTACCGGGAGGCTGCAGGGTGTGTGTGTGTCCGGGGGTACCGGGGGGCTGCAGGGTGTGTGTGTGTGTCTCAGGGTACCGGGGGGCTGCAGGCGGCCGTAGGCGTGGGGCATCGAGGGGGTCGGAGTGCAGAAGGCTGTGGGCTCGGTGACAAAGTGTGACATTGCCCTGGGACAGTGCTCTTGGGGGGTGCTCTGGTCTGTGCGTCCCGGAGCTTTTTGGGGTTTGCTGAAGACTTTGTGTGTGTGTCACTCGGGAATGGGAAGGGGTGAGGGGCTGTTCCGAAAGCTGCACTGGTGGGGGTGTGGGGAAGGCTGCAAAAGGATGGGTTTGCACTGAAAAGTGTTCCTGGGGATCAAGGGCTGTGGGCCGAGACCGGTACCGTGTGGAGGGTCAGAGCACCGTGCTGAGCAGCATTCAGAGGTTCTGCCAGGAACCCCTGGGGTGTCCTGTGAGTGTAGGTGGGGACGCATTGAGGTCAAAACAGAATGAAAAAGAAACCCTCCCAAATTAGTTTCCCTCAGGCACCGGATGTAGCAGCACGGGAGCTGCCCCTGAGCATCTGAGCACCTTGGCTGCTCTTAGGGGAGGCTTTGCCATTCCAGCAGCTTGGCTTTCTCTTTGGCTGGATGGGGTGGTGAGCCCAGCCTTGGGGACATGCAGGGTGGCACAGGTATGGCCTGGGTGCCCAGTGCTCACCTGGGAAAGCCTCCACAATTCTTGGTGCTGGGTTTGGGCCCTGTGGGTGGAACAGGTAGCTGGAGATGGGGCTTGGCTGCTCAGGTACCTGAGTTAGGGAACCTGCTGCTTGCAGGTTGATGCCACCTTTAAAAACAAACACAGAAATGTGAAATCTGGCACCATGCTGAATCATGAGGTCTTTTCCTTCAAGAAATCACTCAATTTGTGTTTCAGGGCAACGTTTCCCCATTGGACAAGGAAGGAGGTGCTGAGTCTGGAGCAGGGATCTTTGGTCCCATGGCAGAGTGGCAGATGAGGGCATGATCTGGAGCCTTCTGTCGAGCTGCATGGACTGGCTGGGGTCTGGTGCCTGTTTTGGGGAGGTAAAGGGGCTCAGTCAGGGTGTGCAGAGCAGAGCAAGCGAGAGCGTTGGGAGCTTTCTCTGCCGGTGCTGTGCTGAGAAAGAGAAGACTGTATGTGGGCCTGAGACTTTTCTTTACAGCAACAATAGTCAGGGTTCAGTTAAAAATCCCATTCTACTGAAGGGCTTGCCTTATGCTCGGCTGCTTTTCTTTCTTTCCAGTGTTCTTGAATACAAAAAGGCAAAACTGAACAGCAGTGACGACCGATACACAATGCTTCCTAAACCAAAGGGATTCCAAAATCTCTCCTGCAGTATAACCTTGGTGTGTGGAGAGCCTCAAAGTCCTTGTCTGAGTTGGCAGGTCTGCAGCAGTGGTGCCTGTCCCCAGGTTACTGCAATTCACTGAGCAGTGGAGAAGTTGGGGAGAGCATTGGGAGCTGCTGCTGCTGCTCCATTGAGCTCCTGGGTGCTTGATGCTCTCTGCTCTCTTGCAGTAGTTCTGTACTACCACCTCTGCTATGTTTTAAGTCAGTGATCAGTTGGATTCAAACCCACTTTCTGCTCCATTTTACACTCTTCCTAAGGGATTTACCTTAGTTCTTCCTCTGATGTACAAGTTACTTCTTTTCCTGGATATATTTGATTTAGCTTCCTCCAGACTGAATTTCTGATTAAATACTTGCACATATCAACATTTCTACAACTGAAAAATGGATAAAAACATTATTTACTTCTTTTTGTTGACACCGTCTGGTCCGTGAATGGGCTCTGCCTCTTGCAGAGTTTGCTTGAAACTCTTTATTGAAACTACTTGGAATTTTAAATGTACTTAGATTTTGTCCTTTTTAACATACCAGTATGGTGTGTCTCTAATGATGTGAAGCATGTGAGCATATGAAACATGATCTCCTGCCTTTCATTTATCATTTTTGTGGTTGTAAGCTTACTTGTTTGTTTGTTTCTAGCAGAGGGAGAATTGGCCAACAAACCTCTTCTGAAAAGCATGTTTATCTTTTAAAAAATCACAATCAGCTAGCCACACATCATCCTGCAAATACTATTTCTTATCTTGGAGCTTGATGCATAATTCTGATGGCTCTTTACCTTAAAAAATAGTTTTCTTAAATAAGCTGTTCCTTTGGGTGCCATGGTGAAGAGCATCGTACACATATTTCTTTTTCTGATGTGCTTCTGTATCTTTTACATTGCTCTGAGCTGCAGGACTCTGTAATCTTACCCAGAGGTATCTTTTAATTAATTTTTTTTTTATATATCTTGATACGCAGAAAATAGGGAGGTGCTTAAGAGTCAAATCAAATCAAATAGCAAATCTCACTCTCAGTGCAAGCAGTCGTGTTTCACCAGCATGGTTTTGCAAAGCGTCACGTTGGCTCCCGAGCTGGAAGAAAGGTTTCAGGCTGTGTTTTGCATAGCTACTTTCAGATGTGAGGTCTTACTTTAGATGTGGTTTTCTTGTCACTGCCTTCCTGAGTCGTGGAGCTGCTGAGAGCATCTGATAGAGCAAATGCAGGGGCAGTGGGGAATAGAGGGGGGCTGCCTTCAGCCTTGCTGGGTGAGCTTCAGCCATGGTCTTCATTTGCTCCCTACGTGGTTTAATAACAGAATTGTGGAAGATCTTTTCTCAAAGCAAAATTTCTTATCCCCCTCCCTCCCTTTTTTTTTCTAAAATTAAAATTCTACCAAAGAGTGTGTTAAAATCAACTTTTAAACTCAAAGCTTGTTCACAGCAATGCTAGAGTCATTCCTGTGCTTTCCTCTCCTGCATTTTAATTACAGGAGAGAGTAGTTTAGCTCCCCCAGCTCAAGCTGTTGCAGGGGCTCATCTACACTCTGCAAATGAGCTTTCCCCTTGTTACCTTGTTTTGGCAGTGCTGTGTGCCTGGGTCTCCATACCTGGGGAAAACATGGTGATTCTGGTGAATCTCCATTTTGTCCTTGCATTCCCTCCCTGTCAAGGGCAGAGAAGCCCCTTTGCAGGTGACTAGAAAAACCCCACCCAAACAAACCTACAGCTGCTCTGTGCAAAACAGCCCAGAGCGATGCTGGCAGTCAGAGTGCCATCAGTGGTGCTCTGTGGGATGGCTGCTTTCTGCATCCCCTGCAGCTTTTGGCAGCCTGTGGTACTCAGTTGTCCTGTTTGGTAGTGCAGGTGGTGTAGGGGACTGCATGCTGTGCTGCAGGCTGCTCAGCATGGCAGTGCAATAGCTGCTGTCTGATGCCTGGGAGTCGATTTCCTCATGCAAGGTAATCTCCTGTACTGCAGTTAGCAGTCTTGGCTGGTTTGCTCAGATGGGCCTCCCCATTTTACATTTCTGGAAGTGCTGTTTAGACCTCAGTGCTTTCTCTGTGGTTTTTGGGGTGGACAGGTGCTCTTCTTAGCTGTGGGTTTGCACTGATGCCCTCAGCATGAAGGTATCTGAAGAGGGACTGGTGCAGACTCCCATCCTTAAGTGCTGCTTGAGCCCCTGGCTCCTGCTCCTGGCTCAGCATCCCCACTGGGATCATCCTGCCCGTGACATCCTGCTGTGTGCTGCAGGACAGTGAAAGTGGGATTGAAAAAGCTTGCAAGAGGCTTGGATGTTCCTAGAAAGCTATTGATTGACCTGGACATTGGGGTTTGTTTCTTTTGTTTCCCTGGTCCTCCTCAAGGGGTTGGGCTCATTAGGGCAGCTTGTTGGAGGATGGAGAAGCACAGAAAGTGCACACTTTGCAGGTTGAGGCTGGAGCAGTGCCATCCCAGCCCACCTCTCAAGTATTAAGTCTGAAGAGCCTGCCTGGTAATTCCATTAATAGGAGCCTAGTGCCAGAGAGTTAAATGTAATTCCAGGGTAAAGCTGATGGTTGGGCTCAAATGGAGAGGATTTGCTGGTTCCTCTGGGTGTGCCACTGTGAGTAATGAGCCCCTGTATTGCCAAGAGACAGTGTTTAAAGTCTAGATGTGGAGTGTAAGGACTAGGCAGTGATTAAAAAAAAAAAACAAAGCCAAAAAAACAAACAAACAGAAAAACCCCTGCTAAATCTGCAGGTGAAGAAACCCTTAGCTCTGGAGCTGTCTCTTTGCAGTGTGCTTTGCCAGGAATAAAAGTTTCCTGTGTAGCTCCTGTCACAGGATGACACAGAACCAAATAGCCAGGCAATTCAGGAGACAGCTTGCATGGAATATAGCCAGCATGAGCTCTCTGTGTATAATCAGTGCAGAGCAAAGATGATACCCAAATGATATTGCAGCAGCAAGCCTGTGAGCACATCAGAGCTCGTCACCACTAGAAGCACAAGCTCCTCCACATTTTTGGGTGTTGTGGTCCATGCTTGGATTTAGAGATTACCATCTGGGCCAGCTGTTTTCCTAGTTCAATTTTTTTTTTCCCCCCACATTTGCAGTTGTATAATTCCCTTGCGGCAGTGAATCTTGCATTGAAAAGGATTGGTTAATTATGGTATTTTTAGCTCTCCTTGTGGCTTAAATCCTGGAAATCAAATATGGGAGGCAGCACCACTCAGCTTTACGTTTCCCATTGCATCTGGCAGGGTGGAAGCTCAGTGCTGGTGAACTCTGGATGAAAGTAGGGGAGGTTAGGGAAAAAACCCACTTCATTTTGAAAAATCAAGCAAACAAGGCTCTTCCCACCACCCTTTAGATCTCAGCACAGGGCTTTTGTAGTGGGATACTACTTGTGGTCAATCCAAGAAAGGGAAAAATGGTCCATGCAGAGGGAAGAGGTGCTGGGGATGCTCCACCTCCTGTGTGTCCCCATCAAACCATCTTTGTGTCTCTTGGTACAAATCTGATCTCCTTAGGACTTGAGAACCCTGGCGGCATCCTGACAGCAGGATTAAAGCCAGGGTGCTCAGAAATGTTTGTTAGTGTTTCAGCAGCTTGCCAATGCCTGCTGAAAAGAGGTGTGGAAGATCTTTCTCTACCTTTGAAAGAAGAGGCAGGCAACTCAAGAGGAGAACAGACATCTTTTTAGGTTAAACAAGAGAGAAAATCATAGAAAATAGGAAAGCAAAAGGCCAGTTAGAACTCAGCTTGGCCACTGACATAAGGGACAGTAAAAAAAGTTTTCATAAATACATCAACACTAAAGAGAGAGACAGGGAGAATCTTCATCCCTTACTTGATGTGGGAGGAACATTGCAGCCAAAGATGAGGAAAGGGCTGAGATACTTAATGCTGCCTTTTCCTCTGTCGTTAGTAGTCAGACCAGCTGCCCCCACAGTGTGCAGCCTTCTGAGCTGGAAAATAAAGATGGAGAGTAGAACAACTCCCCCATGATCCAAGAGGAAGTAGGTAACGATCTGCTTCTGCACCTGGACATGCTTAGGGCTGTGGGGCTGGATGGGATTCATCCAACAGCACTGATTCTGCCACGGCTTAGCAGTTTGGGTGTACAAAAAAACAGAAGAAAAAAGTATTCTCTATTACCCCCACCACCAAAGGGAAGATAAAGAGGAATAAAGATTAGAGACAAAATTGGAAATTAAAGGAAAATGGAAACATTTTTGGAACAAAATGGAAGCAACGGGGAAAGTCAGTAACATCAGGGAAAAATAACAAAAATACAAATATATATACACACAACCCCATCTGGATGCTGCTGGGATGGGTGCCTGAGGACCCCCTGGGTCAGGGCTGTCTCAGGAGAGGGCTCCAGGGCTCTGCCCAGCACCCAATGGGTGTGGGTGCTGAGGAGCAGGAGGCAGCTGATGGCAAAGGAGCAGAGGGAACAGCAGCAGAGCAAGGAGCAGGGGAAAGAGAGGAGAGGCTGGTGGTCTGCATGACCTTGGGAGGGGATGGGCAGGGATGGGAGGGAACAGAGCCCTCTCAGGGTCTGAAAGCCTTCCTGCTTCAGCTCCTCGTGTTCAAAGTGTGACAGGGGCTGGGTGGGATTCACCCAGGAGCACGGGGAGGGCTGGCAGGGGAGCTCCCTGAGCCTCTCTCCATCATTTACCAACAATCCCGGTCAGCAGGGCATGTCCTGGGTGACTGGCGAGTGGATAATGTGACATCTCTCCACAGGAAGGGTCAGAAGGAGGGTCTGGGGAACCACAAGGCTGTCAGGGTGACCTCAGAACCTCGGTGTTGATGGAGAGGATCATCCTGAGGGAGCTGCCATGGCTCACAGGACAGCCAGGGGACCTGGGTTAATGAGAGACAAGTCCTGCTTGACCAGCCTCAATGCCTTCTGAGAGTTGCCCCATGGAGGAGGGAAAGGCTGAGGACATGTCTGTCTGGAGTTTAGTAAAGCCTTTGGCACCATCTGCCACAGCATTCTCCTGGAGGAGCTGGTGGGAATGGCACAGACAGGGGGACTCTTTGCTGGGTTAAAAACTGGGTGCATTGGCCCAGGGAGTTGTGGGGAATGGAGGTAAAATCAGTTTGTGGGCGGTCAGCAGTAGTTTGGGCCCAGTCTTGTTTAATATCTTTATCAGTGATCTGGCCAAGGGGATGCAGGGCACTCTCAGTAAGTTGGTAGACAAGTAAATTGTGTGGGAATGTTGGTCTGGCTGCGGGCAGGAGGGCTCTGCAGAGGGACCTGGACAGGCTGGGTCGGTCAGGGCGATGGCAAGAGGTTCAACAAGGCCATTTCAGTCCCAACAACCCCAGGCAAGGGTACAGGCTTGGGGGAGAGGGGCTGGAAAGTTCCTCAGCAGAAAAGGAGCTCAAGATGAGCCATTAGTGTGGCCAGGTGTCCAAGAAGGCCCCCAGCATCCTGCATCCTGGTCTGGCTCAGGAATAGCTTGGCCATCAGGAGAAGGGAAGCAATGGTGCCCCTGGACCTCGAGTGCTGTGCTCAGGGCTGGGGCCCTCACTACCACAAGGACACTGAGGGCTTGGAGTGAGTTCAGAGAAGAGCAGCCAAGCTGGGGAAGGGTCTGGAGAGCAAGTTTTATGAGGAGAGGCTGAGGGAATTGGGAATGTTTAGGTTGGAGAAGAGCAGGCTGAGGGGTGACCTTCTGTGCTCTCTTACAACCTGGAAGGAGGTTGTAGGGAGCTGGGATTCAGTCTCTTCTTCCAAGTACCTGGTGATAGGAAGAGAGCAAATTACCTCCTGTTGCAGCAGGGGATGTTTACATTGGATATTAGGAAGGAAGAATTTCTTTAGTGAAAGAGTGGTCAGGCTCTGGGACAGAGTGCCCAGGAAAGTGGGGCAGTCCCCATCCTGGAGGTATTTGAGAAATGTATGGATGTGGCACTTCAGGGCACATTCTAGTAGCCAAACTTGCAGGGGTTTGGGTTTTTTTTGCTTGTTGTGTGTGTATGGTTGGACTCAGTCATCTCAGAGGTCCTTTCAACCACAGTGACTCTGTGACCTTTGCTTGTTCAGCAAAGTGATGTGCATGCTTTGCCAGCTGAAGCCCAGGACCTGCTCACACATCTCACTTTTGTTTGCAGGAGCTGTGCAGATGTGCCTGGCTTCCTTAGCCAGAAATCAGTGGAATCTCATTAAGATTTGCTGCTTGGCTTGTGTTTTTAAACCTCCTGCTTCCCTTTGGGTTCTGTTCCCTGATGAGGGGCGGTCCTGCTTGGTATGCTGTTCCCTGGCTGCCTGGCACATGGAAGCTGTGCTTGGGAAACCCATCTTGAGTCAAGCATGGGGGAGCTGTGTCTGCTGCTCACCACTGCAGTGACAGGATGTTGTGGCTTTTTTTGGTTAGCTTTTTTTGGTTTTTTTAAGTTTCCCCCATTTGTGTTATAGATGACTACTCAAGCTTTAGTTTAATAGCGTAATTTTCTCTTCCCAAGATAAATTTTTGAGCGTTCTCCTGTCTCTTGCTTTAGTAGCTCTGACATCTGGTTTGGTAGTGAATTGTGTATCTTGTCAAACATTTCAGTAGAGGAGGGGCCAGGTAGGAAAATGACCTGATGCTTAGAAAATGAGTTCCGCAGAAAATATTACATTTGTAGTGTCTTGTTCTTACTACTTCTGTCTTCCCACCCCACTCAGTTCTGTGAGTCAAAGCTGGTCCTGAGAGCATCTTTGTCTGAATGGGGGGGGGGGGGTAGGATTTATCACAGAGGGTGTGATACGTGCATTTCCCTGGGTGTTAATAAAGTGGGTCAGATGGGGTGTGTGTGCTGCTGCTGCTGATTACAGTGCTAACCAGGTAAAGTTACTGACATTATTTCAAAGTACCAATATTTTCTCTGCTCCCTGACTTGGAGCATGAGTTTGGCAGGGAAACCTGTATCTGATCTACCAAAGCATTGAATTGTTTGATGGCTCCTCTGACTGAGGTGCGTGGTAGAGCCACCTTGGTACAGCAGATTGACTGGCCTGGCACTGAATTTCTTCTTTACCAATGTATTTTTGAGCTTCACATCTGCATCCCCATCTGCCTTGCTGCAGAGGTTACCATGCAGCTGTACCAGCACAGCTGGGGAGGGATGCCCTGAGCTCCTGGTGCCCATCACGCTGCTCTATAGGAGCAATGACTGCTTGGTCCATTGCATGGCCCCTGCAGATGCCAGACCTGTTCACTGTTGTGTCTAGAGACTGAGCTGGTACAGACAGATAGCACTGTCCTTTTCACTGTCTGGAATTTATGCTATAAACCCTATGGTATGTCTGCAGATCATGAGCTGAGGATGCTGAGCAGTGCTGGAGGTACCTTGGCTTGGTGAGCAGTGTTGTCTCAGTGCTGGGCTCTAGCAAGGTGCCTGTTGAAAAGCCACAAGCAACTGAACTTGATGTTAATTTGTGTGGTGTTATCAGTCAGTGAGCTCCTCCGTGTTCTTGGTGAATTTTTGAGGCTGGAGACCCTCTGACACTGCAGTTGCTCAACTTTGGGGTGTTAGGCTGTGCTTTGGTAGCTCTGTGTGGTGAGGAGATCTGGCTCCAGGCTGCTCAGGGTCTCCCATATTGCAAGAAAAAGATGTTACCAGGTAGAGCAGCAGAATTTGGAGTGGAACTGGGAGTGGGAAAGGGAGGGGTATATAACATATAGGAGAGAAAACCAATGAACTTCAAAAGACCTTAACCATTGAACAGGTTGAACTTGTTTTCAGCTGCTATGTTTTAGTAGCCTGTGATTAGCTGCCTCTTCAAGTGGAGTGTTGTAATCTGGTTTCTGGGTAAAAAATTGCCTGGTGCATGTGTGACAAGGGGTGGAGTTTCAGCTTGGCAAGTGTGAGTGTTGCTTTTGGGCTGGGTCTGTACATCTCCTGGTTTATTCTGACCCTTTGCAGACTGGAGAGAGTGCAGGGAGCTTGCTTTCCTGCAGCATTGCCTACACTGTGCTTTTAACATCCAGGGGTCTAGGTGGAAGCTGTTGCTGTCCTGCCCTCCCCTGCACCAGCCATTGCTCTGGTGGCAGCCAGAGCTTTTCCATCCAACACTGAATGCAGGGAACAGGAGATAGACAGGGGTATACCTGCCCCTCTTTGTCAGTGGTGGGCTGTTGTCTGCCCCCCATGTGTCTAAGGCAGTGGTTTGCCAAGTAATCTGTTGGGATTTTACAGCGATCTCTTCCTTTATTGCTTACCTGCCTTGGATGCTGGCTGGGTCTCCACTGAGCTTTGGCATGTCAAAGCAGCTCAGTCCTTGGGGGATTAAGCAATTATCTTCTGCAAGGTGCTGTATCTGGCACAGAGGCAGCTGGACAGACACATCCATCCCCAGAGAGGCTGGGCAGGAGAGGTGATGGCTTCTCCAGGCTTTGGCTGGGAAACATCCTCTGGTCTGTAGTTTGTGGCTCAAACAGTGCTGCTTGTCCCTGTGCTCTGACTGCTGGAAGTGGCAGGATTTCCAGTGAAAAGAGTGGGTTAGCCAGTGTCCTGCTTGAGCTTATAGATCATCAGTTCAGCTCTTGTTGGTTTCTTTTAAGAAATTATATTAAGAAATGAGCAAAAGAGGCTGTGCACCAGGGGCTGCTCCTGCTACAGACATCTGCTTGTACAGTGATTCCTTCTGGTGCTGCAGAGCCTGGGCAGGGAGACCTCTGGAGTGGGGAAGCTGGAGGATTGGCTGGATTGCTTTGGCAGCTGATCTGAGCCACGGGTGGGCATTGCTTCCATCTGTGAGCAGTGGTCACTTGTCTCCTGGTGAGAGAAACGAGCTGCTTTTCCGTTCGAGGAGCTGCTTTTCCCTGCAAGGAGCTGCTTTTCCCTGCAGGCTGAGGAGCTGTGCTCTGCCATAAGTCCCCAGTGCTGGGAGGGTGATGTGCAGGTAACTGGAATTTCCCCAGCGTAGATGTCCTACCCATGGTGGCTCTTGTGTCCTGCCTGGCATCAGCTCTGTGAGTATAGCGAGTTCCAGCTGACCTGGAAAACTCTGCTTATTAATCTGTTGTGGCTTGTTTGTTTATTTGTGTCTTTAAAACTAAGATAGTTTCTTTGTATTACAGCCCATGATATTCTTAAGGATGCTTTGCAGTATTTCTGGGGTGTGCATGTGTTCTGCATGGTAATGTTATTAAAAAAACCTGAGAATGGGGCTGTTGGAGCTGTGTAGCTGTTTCATTGATTCCAGTGCCATGGAAACTCGAGGAGCTTCTTGCTGTTTCTGGTAGGGAAAAAAATGCTTCAAGTGGGGGAGCAACTCTGGATATTTCTGTGGATGTTACTGAAGCAGGCTCGAATGTGAGGGTTTTAAATGTGCACATCTGTTTGTGTCGAGACCTGACAGAATTAGTGGGTTTTGTGCAAGTGCAGCAGAGATCAGCAGTCAAGGCTTTCCTGTGGCCCTGGGTCAGCTCCATCAGAAGCCCCTGTGACTAATGCTGCATAAACTTATTAAAACAAGAGGATTAGCTCTGACTCCTTTGCCTATGTAAGGGGTCAGGGGAGGGGGAGTTCTGTTGGGGTGCTGCTGGGGTGTTTGCCATGGCACCTCTGGGAATGCCTCTGCTTGTGACAGGGCCATTAGTAAAGCTGCTTGGGGTCTGAAGGCCCCTCAAGACTTCTCTGGTTGTTCCTGCTATGCAGAGCCCTCCTGTTTCTCAGGTCCATCATTTTCCTTGCAACCTCCACTCCTGATCTGATGATTCTAACTTCTCCCTTTTCAAGTCACTCACTATCATATAGTCCCCTGCCCCTAAGCTTCACAACTCTTTTTTTTAAAAAAAACATGGATCTTTATTTGCCATGATGAAATAAAGTATTTCCAGGTGTCTGCAGCACTAGTTCAGTCTGCCAACAAGCAAGGTGTCAGGGTATTGAGGTCAAGGACAGAGGTCTCTGGAGTGGTGGCACTGGGAAATGCATATTGTGGTGGGCAAGCTGGAGATGCAGGATGGAGCAGAGGGACTTGGGTGGCATGGTTGTCATCCATGCTCTGCAGAGCCCAGGATGTGGTCGTGTCTCCAGGGAGAGTAGCCCTGTGGTGAGTGAAGCCACTGGGCACTGCATTAAGGGAATTTGGGAACCAGAGGCTGATTCCCTGGCACTGGACTGTGTTTCCAATGTATCTGACTGCTGCAGGACTAAATGCTTTGTCTGAGAGCTGTGGTTGCTTTGGGAAGGCTGGCCAGGCCCCTGTCTTATGGGTTTTATTAAGTCCAACAGCACTTAGAGATGCTTCAAGCATCTATGCCTTGCTCAGCAATAGAAGGCAGTGAGGAATTTTAATTTTGCCAGTGGTGCTTCTGAGATGTTGTCCAGTAGCAGCAATTACATTGAGAAGGTTGGAGTCAGAGGGGACAAAGAGAACAGGCTGTCTGCACAGCCCCATGCTGCTTTCCCTGGTGTGCTGAGCCCTGGGGCAGGGCTGGGTCAATGCCAGTGTAGGTAAAGTGCTACAGAGCAGCCCCTGTAAATGATGTGACCCTAAAGTATCAACTTCCTTGCTGGGAAAGTTGTATTTCTGTGCTTTTATAAATTAGGTGGCACTGAAGACTTGGCCAGGTTTGATTTGTCATGTTGTTTCTGTCTTTGTAGATACCTTGGGTTCCACTGCAGAATGGTGTTCAGTCACTGACTTCAGAAGCAGAAGACCCCTCTGGGGTGAGTAACTCTTGTGTTTTCTCTAGAGTGGTAATGTAAAGCAATAGGGAGAGCAGTGGTAAATGGTGATGAAAATTTTGTGCCTGAGGCTGGAGTCCAAGGCCTGTGCTGTGGTCTTCAGCATTGTTTTCATCCTCAGAAGTGCCTTCAACCCTTCCATAATAGGAAAGAAGGAAGGGGAAGATGAGGGGGAGAATGGCTTATGGTTTTTCTCAGTTCTTTAAGAACTGTCTGGCAATTCTGGTATCTGTGAGTCACCCACAGGGACTGGGGAAAACAAGCAAGTCTCTTTCTGAGTCCAAGAGAAACCTGTCTGCTGCATGAGTAAGTTCTCTTGCAGTTCATAACAAGGTCCAGTTGGCAGGAAATGCATGAAATGTTGTCAGGCTGATTCTGTACTTTTTCCCCTTGCCAATTTTGAGTTGTCCCACCCTGTTTCCTTATCTTCCCTGCGTTTGGAATCCTCACTGTGCTACAACATGCTTGAGGATGGTTTTTCATGCACCATGTTCATTGCAGCCCCAAACTATTGCATGAACAGAACAGGAAAAGTAAAAGCATATATTAGCTGTGGTGGCCTTTGCTTCAGTTGTATCACCAGAAGGAAATCTCCTTACAACTACTTGGAACTATTTCCAGTAAAACATCTAGTAAAACTTTTTTTTTTTTTTTTTTTTTTTTTTTTTTTTTTTTTTTTTTTTTTGTCTGATACCTCCTCTTCAGCATGCAGTGAGTGCTTCCATCAGCTTTTGCTCGGTGCTGCTAGATATCTTTTGTGTGACTAGTGTGCAAAAGCTTTATAAAGCAATCAGTAGCAAAAATAAAACAATTTCTACAATGAAACCATCATCACGAATCAATAATGATGATGAAAAAATGGAAGCAGCCCAGTTCTGACATGAGGTGGAATTTGTCTGCTTGGCTAATGAGAAAACTGCCCAAGTGCTGTAGAGCAGGAGATCTTCAGCAGTATCTGAGGGAGAGAAGAGTCAGGTGAGTTGTACAGGGGAACATTTCCATCCCATTTATCAGCCTCTGTTCTGACCCTCTACTTAGACATTAACTTCAGTGCATTGACTGCTGAGGAGGCTTTGTTTGATGAACAGCCTTGATTTGGGACTCATCATCTTGCCTTTTACCTTTGCTTCCTTCTGTGATTTTGGAGAAGTCTCCTGACAGTCTTACGCCAGGTACCTCTACTGTGGTGCCAAGCCCAGGCAGGAGTGCATTCTGACACCTCCCATCTCACACAAGCTTGCTTTGGCATCCTTCCTCTTTGCCAGCCATTTCTTATAATGCAAATAATTTCTCTGTAATTACAGTATTTGCCAGTTTCCATTTGCCAATGGGGACTGTGTTTCATCTCCTTGTTGGAGAAGCCAATGGTCTGAACCTGAATAGGTACTTTTGCTGAGTTCCTGGCCAGGGGAAGGGGGTCTGAGCATATCCAAGAGTGAGATGCATGCAATCTTTGCCTTATGTGTGCCTGTGCTGCTACTGCTGGCTTTTGGTAGCTCTCCCATGGCACCTATCTGCCCACTGCCCAGAGTGGGGGTGGCAGGAAGCTGTTTTCATGTTGGTATCCAACCATGAAAAAAACATGCTGTTGTTTTCTTAATATATGGTAGGAGCAGCCTGTAGGAGCTTATTCCTCCCTTGATAATTACTGCTTTGCACTGGAGTAGTGCCTCTGCCTCTCTGCCCTGTACATCCTTTTGCCTGAGTTATTGGATGCATTTGTTGCTTTAGGGCATCAATGCTGAACTGAAAAATCTCCTCTGCACTCTTTGCAGATGTTGGACACTGTAAGTGGATTGCTGGGGCCAGCTGTAGTCACTGAGGTGCCAAATACATCTTCAGTCATGCCCCTCACTGTGCTGTCAGCAGGTGTGCTGGAACCTCAATTGCAATTGCTTTGAGGAGGAGAAAATACAGGGCTGGGTTGCAGGCTACATTTTTATTAAATGGAATAATGTTCCTCTCTAACCAGAGGTGTGTGTGCAGGAACTGGAATTAGAGTGGAATATTTTGCTGTTTGTGGTCATGCAGGGGGAGGTCTGAGGAGCAGGCAGATGGATGCAGCCATGGGAGGTTCAGGCACAAGGAGGGCCTGGCCTGTCATGCTGAGGCCAAACCTGCAGCGTACCATAAGTGCTTCCATAGCAAAGGAATCTCCTCCTGCAAATGTCTGTCCTTGATGGCTCTTGTTCCACAATGGCATTGCCTTGCATTTGGCCTGCCTGAACCATTTGGTTGTAGGATGACACAAATGAAACTTGCAGCATGAAGCTTTATTGATCCCTACAACAGGGAAATGAACGGAAAGTGATCCTCCTTGAAAACATGGTTCATCCAGCACTGTCTGGATGGTGTGACAGTGTGCTGGAGGAGCAGGAGTCAAGGCAGAGCTGTTTGCACTGAATCCCCCTGTATTTCCTGGGATTTGTTGCATCATGCAAGCAGATGTGCTTCCCACTTCACAGCTGGAAGTAGATCTGGTTAGTAGGGCACTGCCTGTGCTTCCCATGCAAGCCTTCTTGTTGTGCTGTGCTGTTACTAAACTGATTTTCTAGCATAAAAGATCTCTCTTAAAAGGGAGACCTGTGATGGGAAGGGGAACAGCACAGGCAGGAATGCTTCCATTTGCTAGCAAGCTGTCACAGGTGTGTCTGGGTGAGAGGGAGCCAGCACTGAGTCACCACACCAGGCCCTTGATGACTCAGGTGGCAGAAGCACAAGTCATCTCACACACCTGAATTACAGCAAATTTCCTGTACTAAGAGTTTCACCACCTGCAGTGTGTGAGCCTTTCCCTTCCATAAGGGTTTTCAGCAGCTCAGCTCACAGGGATGCAAGCCCCTGGTGATGATGGCACTTCTCTTCCTCCCAAACCAGATGGAAACTTGACATACCCCAGCATCCCTAACCCTACCTCCCTCCTTTTTTTAAGATGTGTCTGTCTTGAATTAGATGAGATTCTTATTCAAATCTGGGGGTTTTGTTCTCCAAGCAGGTCTGCTTCCATTGCTTAACTGTACTGGGAAGGGGTCTGCTGTCAGAAATACGGTTTATAAACAGGTCAGTGCTTTCCCTGACTAACTGGCAAAAGTTCAGCATTTGCAGAAGCAATTTCACTGAATACTCAGGCTAGGGAAATGGGCAGGGAAGGTATGAGCTGGTGAAAAAGCTAAATACAGACTTGAAAAAATAGCTTGAGACCCTGATGTGAGAGAATAAGCATGGGTAATGCAGGCTGAGAGCAGCTTTGCTTTCACTGCAGGGGATGATTCAGTCTGGGTTGCTCTTGTTTTTCCTGGCAGCAGCAGAGGTTAACCAGCAGTGGAGGGATGGCAACTGCTTTTTGGGGTCTGGCAACCTTTTGGCCTGACCCTGAGCAGTGAGTTAGCAAACTCACCTTGATCCCAAGACCCATGGGAAGGTGAAATCCACACAGTCCTTTGCATTGCCCTGTTGTGCCTCTGCTTGGGGCCCCTGGGGGCTTGCCAAGGGTTGAGCTTTTTGATGTAATCCCCATGTTTGAGTTCCTTCCTCAGACATCCTGAAATCTGGGGCAGTGCTGCAGCTCTCTCCTACCCAGGACAAGCTGTGGTACCTCTCACTGCTCTCACCAGCTGCTCACAACTACTCTGGCTCTTGAACTGGCTTCTCACATGAACAACTGCCCATCAGAGGTGCAGAGAACTTCTGTTCTTTCATCTCCCCTGACACGTCCACCACTCTTTTTAAAAAAGAGGCATCTTTGTTATTGTTTGCTGCTAATGCTGCCAACACCAGACACCTGAGGATGGCAGCAGGGAGGGGATGACTTTGTGCAAAGCATTTGGTGCTTCTCTGACAAATGAGGCTCAGCTCCACATAGTAGGGGTATAAATGGTGTTTTCTGCTGCACAATAACTCCTGAAGTTTGTTTTATCTTTGTTTCCCTGCCCCCCATAGCAATCAGTTTCACAGCAGCTTTGCCATTTCCATTAGAAAAGGAAGGAGAAATTGTTGGGATTTGATTTTCACCTGAATGTTTGGAAACCAGAAGGAAGAGGAAAGTAGCACTAATAATTTGGGTGCATTCTGTGGGTATATATTGACTGTAGGAAAGGACATAGCTTTTGTGAAAGGACTGGGGATGAAATGTTGGAGTGCTGTGTTGGTCACTAGAGTAGAAGCACCGTGAGAATGGTGAGAGCACCCATCAGCTGCCTAGAGCAGTCATCTTCCCAGGGGGAATTAATCTGGCTGAAATAATAAAAAGAATTTTTGCAGTGGGGGAAATCTCTGCCATTTCTTGCTTCCTGAGTTGGCTGGGAACAACTAATTGCCAAAGTGACTCTCTTCAGCAGGGGGAGGACTTATGTTTTCCTTGGCCTGTTAAAAAGACAAAATCTGTATCAGTTTGTAAATTAGGATTGGTTTAGCTATTCAGTTTTCACTTGTTTCCTGGGAACTTGTTTGTTACAGACCTATTTGCAAATCTCTTGTCCATGTGGGATGCAGAACACATCTTTCTTTTTCTCCCCCCTCTTTCTCTTTCTCCCCCCTCTTTCTTTTTCTCCCCCTCTTTCTTTTTCTCCCCCTCTCTCTTCTTTTCTTATATTGCTGATTATTCCAAGGTAACTTTTACTAGTGCTTTCTTCCTGAAAGATATTTCTCTTCCTGTCTCTTACCTTCAGTTGCCATAAAAGCCCTGGTACATTAGGAAATCCAGTCTCTACATGTCCTTAAGCATGTGAATATGCAGCTCAGTTTTCTTTATGGCTTGTTATAAAATGAGAAGGAATCTCAGGGCATCCCTGGCTCAACTGCTGTTCTGACCCTGGGGTGAAAGCGTGGAGGGTTTTTCTCCAGTGGATGAGTGCTTTGAGGAGGAGGAGGTCTGAGTACTCCACCCCAAGCTTTGAGTACTGTGGTAGGAAAATGTTTCTCCTATCAGTGAATTTTTGCTGATACTGTTGAACTGTGCTTAAGGTTTGTGGGTGCATACTGCAATGTGCTGGCAGAGAGATGAATGCAGCCATCCTGAGCTGGACCAAAGGTGCATCTGAACTGCTGATGTTCACAGCAGTACCAGTGGCAGGGAGGGACCTGCTCTGGAAGCAGCTGTGTGGGAGCATAGCAGCATAATTCAAAACCCCAGCTGCTGTAGCCTGGTGGCTTGCAAGTGTTTTGTGTGGGCTAGGAGCTTCACACTGGCAGCCTCCAGCCACAGGTGGTCTGACAGGCGAGGATGGAACCAAGGTCTGGACATGTGTTTGCAGCAGTCAAAGGTGGAGCTGACTTCTGTGAGGTGCAGATCACCCTTGTGAAAATCCTTGTTCAGGGAAATAAGCAGTTGTGGTGTGCAGATCTGGACATTTCACAGTCAGCGCTTACCTGTCCCTCTGGGCATGGCAGTGTCAGGTTAAATGTCCCCAATTTGCTTTCACAGGCAGAGATCTCAAGTAGCCTCCATGGAGGGCCAACTCCTTAGCCCTTGAGGAGGCTCCACTTTTGCTCTGCAATTGCCTGCTGCCCACTGCATGCTTTCCAGAAGCACTCTAACTTTTTGAAAGGGAAGATAAAACCAGTGGGTAGGCAGATGTCTGTGATGGGGAGAGTGAATGGTTTTAGTCCTCATCCTTTGGGAAGCATGCTCTCCAGGCAGGTCCCACTGCCACACTTTATAAAATTTCTCTTTCCTGACTTGTTGGAAAATGCTTTTCACTCCAACATTGGTTTAGGAAGAAAAATACATATAGGAGATGGCTGCTCTTTGGTTGTCACTCATGTTGGGTTGTTTTTTGTATTCCTTTTATGTTCATTACCCTCAGCTGAAACCCAGGCATGCTGTGGAAAAACCTCTGTGGAAGGAAGTGGCTGGTGCTGGAAGGGGTATTAATGCATTCCTGAAATAACAGTATTTTTTAGGAAGCTTTTTGTACTGTAGCTGTTTTTGGGGCCTTGCTGGTCATGCTTTGAGTGGACATAGGACTGTCTGAAGCCTGCTTGATAACAAGGGCTGGCACATGCATGGGGTGCAGTATTCTGCTGGTGCTCCATCCCCTGCTTGTTTCCATAGCTCTGTGTTACACTGTGAGGATCACACTCAGGGGATGCAGTGTCCAAGTGATTTAGCCAATTGCATCTGAATATACTGAGATTATTTATCACTGCAAGATTGGTGGTGGCTTGAAAGATGCCCCTGCTCTCTGTCTCCTGCAAAAAGTCTTTTTTTTTTTTTTTTTTTTCTTTTAAGGGAGAGATGTGTGGAAGAAGACAAAGCAGCAGACACACATTCTTCTTCAATTAGTGCGTGGGCAAGTCAGATATTTGCTGCTCTTCCTGTCCACAGCCCCAGATTTATTCCACATGTGCAATGTCCCATTTTGGGACATCTCTAGGTTAGAAGGTGTAGTGTTTTCCTGGAACATGGGGGTATAGTGAGTGGCTCACAGGGCTGAGGCACAATCAATCCCCCATTGTTCCTACCCCTGGTGTGATGCTAAGCAGAGACAGTCTCTGCCAGCACCCAGGCAGGGTGGCTGGGCTGGTCCCATGCCTGCTGGGAACAGTGGGAGGAATGGGAGCTGCATCCTTGGATGCTGTGAGTGCTGGGAGCTGCCAGTACCCCCACACCAGGCTGCTGCAAAATGCATTCCTGGATCAAACAGGGGGAAAACCAGGCTTCTGAGAGCTGGGATAATCAACTTTCTTTTTGGTCTTATTTTCTGGCATTCAAATGCTGTAATTCTTCTGTGTTACTTTTGTCATCCTCTGTTTCTTAAGGTATGTTTTTCTTTTTTGTTCTTTCCTGAGGGTTTGGGGCAGTGTTTTCCATTGCTATTGTGGGCATTTCCCCTTCCCTCCCAGCAGCAGCTCCATTTCTGAATGAATAGTTCAGCATTGTTCACTTTGTCTTCCAATTTTATGGGTTATTTTTTTCTTTTTTCTTTTTTTCCCCCCCCTCTCCTTTTGCCTTTGGACTAAAGCAGACTTTGAAATGCTCCTGGAGTCTTTCAGGTCACTTCACAAAATTGTTTTTTTTTCCTGTTACAGAAGGTCTTGTACTCAAAGCTTCAGGCAGGAAAACAGGTTTTGTAGCACTTGCATTTGGGCTTCTGAAAGCATGCTTTTGGGGCTTTTTTCTTGGTTTTTAGCCAGTTTTCAGTTGAGATTGTGCTAAATTCAGTTCTTAGCAAGACTTCAAAGCTTGACTGAAGAGGCTTGTTAAACCATTTCTAAGGACATAACAAACCTCACTTCTTTGGCTTTCTGTATAGCATCCCATATGTTAAATCTGTTCTACTGTACCACCCCAATTCCTATTTTTTTGTCCTCCAGTTCCCTCCAGAAGTAACAGATTAATATTATGCATTTGACATATCTTTGCACCAAAGACATTTATTGCTTTATGTTGAAGCTGGACCCTGTTGTCATCATGGCACAACATCTGCAAACCTCCCTTGGTTTAATTGTGATCTTCTGGGTGTGCAAAGACTTAAGTTTGCTTCTCTAATTTAAAATGAACTGCAATTAATTAATTTCTCCACTCATAGTTTTTTGAACTAAATATCTTTTAAAGTGAGAATTGTCGTTTATTTGCATTTTTGAATTTTCCCCTCCCTCTTGAGTCATAGAATCATAGAACTGGCTGGGTTGGAAGGGACCTCAGAGATCATCAAGTCCAACCCTTGAACCGCTGCTGCAGTTCCCAGCCCATGGCACTCAGTGCCACATCCAGGCTCTTTGGAAAGATCTCCAGACACGGAGAATCCACTACTTCCCTGGGCAGCCCATTCCAATGCCTGATCACCCTCTCCAGAAAGAAATTCTTTCTAATATCTAACCTAAACTTCCCCTGGCACAACTTAAGACCCTGCCCTCTTGTCTTGTTAATGTGCTGAATACTGCTGAAAGGCCTTGGATTCTATGAGTGTGGGTACATGATACTTGTGGCATAGGAGTGATGTCTCTTAAGATGTTCCTGATTTCTTCCCCTCTCTGCTAAGGAACACTGATCTTGTAGAGGAGGACAGGATCTTCTCACCAGTTAAGTACTGGGAGTCAGCTGCCCAGCAGGCAGAGGACAGCAATGAGCAAACTGGGAACAGGATGTGAGCCACTGACAGCAAGTCATTAGCATCTTCTCAACCACCAGCTAATTGCATTGATCTTGCAGTGTTTGCAGCTTGGGATCTGATGCTGAGGAGATAAATTAGCTTTAAACAGTTTGAACAGTTCAGTCCCAGTGCTTGATACAGCTGGACAGCTGAGTTGGGTGCACTACCTTATGTACAACATGATTCTCAGTTACTGTGCCTCTTCAGATAGAGAAAAAAAAAAGTTGGAAGTGTAGACTGGGACATGTTTAGAGATTAATAATCCTTTCTCAAATTACTGTTCTCATTTATCACTTGAGTTAAGCTATTTTTTCCAGTGCAACACCAAAATTCACAATAAAATCCACATGAAACCAGGGATAAGTCTTTTGGTCAAAACAGCCTCCATGTCATCTCACTGCTTAAATGGCTCTACAGAAATGTTTGGATTAAGCAACTGGAGGCCTAATGCATGTTAAATTAATTAGTTTCTCCCCTTTATGCTGAATGATGATGCCATTAGAGAAACCATGTCACATGAGAGGAACATTCCCAGAGCATCTCTTCCAAGTTCATGTCTTTAAAACAGAAAACTCAAGTACTTCTAATTACACTGCAAACCTTTCTGGGTTTTTTTTGAGAAATACTTTCCCTTGGTTAGGTTTCATGGCAGGGCATCTGTCCTGTGTGTACTTGCTGCTGGTGATGGGTTGGTCTCAGTGTAGAGGACTCTGTCCTGCCCTTGAGCTGTTCTCAAGTCCAACTTCCCTTTGTCAGCCCCTCTGAGAAGCTTGGTGATAGGTGTGGAGAGCTTTTAATGGTTTTTCCTCAAAATTGTGCAGTAATTGTTTATACTGACCTGGATTTATACTGCCAAGCAGAGGAAGTACTTTTATTTCCATGGGAAAAGATGCACTTGATTTCCTTTTTAAACCTTGTTTCGTGTAAGGTTGTGCTAAGCAGCTGTTGCTGTTTCCAGATACCAGCCAAAAATACTGGTCTTATGTGTAGGTTTAATGATATTAAATCATTAAGATCATGAAGATACCAGCCTTCAAAAGGTCTTCTGTGTAGGTTTAATGAAGGGCCTAACTGTGTCACTGTAGCATCCCTTAGGGAGGTGTAGTCATGATTACTTAAAAATGCCAAAGGTATAAGGTAAGAAGTTGATTATGCTCCTTCTTTAAAAACCTGGTTAGAATTAGAGGTAAATTTAAACAAAAATGTGATTTTTCAGAAGGGCTTGTAACTGAGGGTTGCCTGTATCTGGACAACAGTCTGAATAATATTTGAATTAAAGCACCATTTTCTTGTCTTTGGAGATACCCTTCAGGCCTCCAAGACAAGATGAGTATTGCCCAGCTCTGTGCTGCTGCAGTTCCCCTCTTTGGACACCCCTTGCCTGGTGAATTAATCACAGCCCAGCCTGTTGGGAGGGTTTTATTTAGCTGGTCCTCTGCCCTGGTTAAGAAGCTCTTTTGGATAAATGTTAACTGTTAGCATGGAGAGAGAATATTTCTGTAAGTAGCCTGATGCTTTAGCATGTTAATTGGAGAAAAAAAAAATCAAAAGGGAAAAAAAATATATCCATGGATTGCATGATTTTATCTTTCTAGCCTTAGAGGTGTGTGTGAAAAACATTCCTTCTTTCCTGATGGAAACCCTTTGGATTAAACTTTCTTTGAGCCAAGGGGCTTTGTACGTCTGGTATGGAAAAGCCTGCAAAAGTCCTTAGCTTGTAGTGTCCATGGAAAACACATCTTCTCTGTCTGTTTGAGTCCTGGGGATCTGCCCTAAAGAAGTCTTTTTTTCCATTGCTTGAACACAGAATTAGGCTGGGCACTTTGTCTCAAAGTGCCAGTGGGGTGGGGGTTTGCAGCTGGCACAGGTTTTGAAGAGCCTGTGATGGTAACCTTGCCATAAAGCACTGATGGTGCTCTTGGGGAGGTGCTATAGGAGTGTAGCTAAACCAGCAGTACTTGCTGCCTCATCATGTTGGTACTGGTATTCATGATAAATAATCCCCTGCTATCCCTAATAAGAGCAAAAACTGCAAGGATGAGGTGTTAATAATGTAGAAGCCAGATGCCCAATGCTTTCTTAGTAGTTGAAGCTCCATAGATGAAAATATTTATGTATTATTGATATGGTATGAACACCCTGAAAATTGTGTACTGTGTGGATTTTTGCCTGCATAAAACCATGTTTGTAGACATAATTATTCATTATATATATATATTCATTATATATATTTTATATATATATCCTGGACAGACTGGAGAGTTGGGATGATTCCAATGGGATGAGGTTTAACACGGCCAAGTGCCGGGTCCTGCACTTTGGCCACAACAACCCCATGGGGAGCTCCAGGCTGGGCACAGAGTGGCAGAAAGGGACCTGGGAGTCTGGATTGCCAGGAAGCTGAAGAGGAGGCAGCAGTGTGCCCAGGTGGCCAAGAAGGCCAATGGCATCCTGGGCTGGCTCAGGAACAGCGTGGGCAGCAGGTCCAGGGAAGGGATTCTGCCCCTGTACTCAGCTCTGGTGAGGCCACAGCTTGAGTCCTGTGTCCAGTTCTGGGCCCCTCAGCTCAGGAAGGAGATTGAGGTGCTGGAGCAGGTCCAAAGGAGGCAACCAGGCTGCTGAAGGGACTCGAGCACAGACCCTATGAGGAGAGGCTGAGGGAGCTGGGGGTGTTGAGGCTGGAGAAGAGGAGGCTCAGGGGAGACCTCATCGCTGTCTACAACTACCTGAAAGGAGGTTGGAGCCAGGGGGGGTTGGGCTCTTTTCCCAAGCAACTCTCAGCAAGACAAGAGGGCAGGGTCTCAAGTTGTGCCAGAGGAGGTTTAGGTTGGAGATTAGGAAGAATTTCTTTCTGGAGAGGGTGATCAGGCATTGGAATGGGCTGCCCAGGGAAGTAGTGGATTCTCCGTGTCTGGAGATATTTCAAAAGAGCCTGGATGTGGCACTCAGTGCCATGGTCTAGCAACCGCAGCGGTGGTTCAAAGGTTGGACTCGATGATCTCTGAGGTCCCTTCCAACCCAGCCAATTCTATGATTCTATGATTCTATGATATTATACTCAACTATGAATATAGCTAGTGAAGAATTGCCCTGGATATTGGATTGAACTTGAAAAGCCGCAGTGGTCATGTTACTGAGGACTTTATAAGCTGTTTTGATCTGCAAATTGGACAGTCAGCTACTTCTCTGCTGGGAACTGTGACCTTACTAAAGACAAGTTTTTGGATTAATTTCGTGTTATTAATTTCATGAATTAATTTACGTGTTATTTTCCTTCCCAATCTAGAATTACAATTTATGAAAGTAGCAGGGAGATGTATGTTTATCATATGCTCTGGAGAGGATTTGTGCAGAGGGTTTTTCTGCAGGGAAGCAGGGAGGAGCTTTATCTCCAGGTGTGCTCCTTCTCCAGAGCAGGTACAGGAAGGCACCAACTGGTGAGTGCAAACTCTGCACTGGGGCACCAGCTTGGTTTGACACATGGCAGTGCCTCACCCAACCTTGGGGATGAGCTACTCACCCACCTGGAACCGAAGGCAAAAACCCCAGCCCTTATTAGCAGCTCAAAACCAGCAATCTGCCAGCCTGTGCAGTGCAGGGGTTTCCCTGCAGCCTGGAGCTGGGCTTTCTTTTAAGAGCAACTAAAAAACCAATCAGACCTCTGAACAAAAGAGAAGGCAAAACAAACAAAGGAAGCATCTTGCATTCAGATGAACTGCAGTAGGTGAAGGGGGTAAAGACTTAGGTTGTCAGAGACCTCCCAAGGCTCCCTGCTTTGGCCAGAAACCTGCAGTTTGGAGAAGGCAGGTGTTCCACAGTTAGTAAGGGAGATGCAGATTCTGCTGTGGTTTAGTTGCAGGCAGAAGCAGCCTGGGTGAAGAGGAGTGGGGAAAGTGCTGAGCTAGGATGCAGCAAAGTGTTAGACAACTGAGATGCACCTCTCTAGAACAGCTCTGGTTTTGTTCTCCATGGTTTTGAGGAAAGGAGAAGTACAGCAGGGGAGGTAGGGAACCTTGTCCCAGGTTTCCCAGCATTCAGTCAATTTTTGGTTTGCATGGTGAAGCAGAGTGCAGGGCTTGGCTAGCACCAAAGGACTCTCTTGGCTGCTCTGTAGAAGCATCTCACTATGGCCATGTCATAGGAGCCTTGGTCTGCAGGACCAATTTAGCTTCCTGCTGAGATGAAAGTCTGGCACAAGGCAGAGATAATTAAGTATGTGTGTTTTATTACTACAGAATTTTTATAGAATTTGTATAGAATTACTGTAGAATTTGTATGGAATTTGTTTGGGTTAAGGATGCATCCCTGTAAACACAGGAGCATCCTTGGTTCTGGTTACTCTTCTAGGTGCCACAAGGCTTCCTAGCACACGGTGGAGGATGAGAGGAAGAGTTGCAGCTGAATGGAAAGAGCAGGTTCAGTATGTCCACAGGCTGCAGTGCTGCTATAAACCTAGTGAATGGGAGAGAGCACAGACTGGCTTTGTTGGCATTGCTGTTACCTCTCCTTTTCTCACAGCCACTGCTGACAGCCAGGATGTCCCTCTCAATGAGAGCTTTATCTGTCCTGGAGCACAGTGCCTTCCTGCATCCACCTTTCCAGAGCAAAGGCTTTCACAGCCCTCTGTCCCTGGTGGCTCAAGTGGCAGCTAATGCCATGTCACTTAATTTCACCTCTGTCTGGATTGAGAGATGCCTGGCCCAGAGGTTTTTGTTGTGACTGATCATCGCTCTCATTATTCCTGTCTGTAATGTCTGTAGAGTCTTTGATTTAACCAGCAGCTGCTGAGAACCTCCTCATAAAATTTTACTAAGCTCTCATTTCAATACCTTAAAAGTCTTGGCTCCTTGTATTCAGAAGTGAGTAAGCTGATGTGAGAATGTCTGCATGAATGATTAGAGCAGCTGCCAAGAGTGGGAAGGGCAGGAGGAGTGCAGAGACACAGGAAGATTTGGTTGGAGAGCAGGTACAACCTGGTCCTGGTACCCTCACAGGGGATTTGTGACACTGAGCAGAAGAGTGACAAGGTGCCTGGGTGGGTGGATGAGTTGAGTGATCTTTATAAGCTCCTCATGATTTCCCTTCTCTAATTAGAATAGGCTAAAACCCTTTGTAAGAGGCCTCCATCTGATTTTTTTATTATTATCATTATTATTTTTTGGTGATTGCCACAGGGAGAAGGATGTTGATCTCTCTGCTCTGTGTTACTGCCACTGGATCTGTCCCCTGGTTCAGGGAAGATGGAGATGACCTGTGCATGAGCCATTAACCTGTTTCCTGGACCTTGTTGGGCTCATGAATATTCTAACACATCAACCTTAAAGTGGAGGTGATCATCTGCCTCCCTACCATGACCATTTCCACTGTTAATGAGAGATGCTTTCCTCATCCAAAGCTCCCTAGCAGGTTTGTGCCAAGCAGGGGGACACTTGGTCAAACAGCTTGGAAATGATGCCTTGGTGCTTCAACTGGCAGAGGAGAAGTGCAGGAATAAAGTGATTTTAATGCTCTCTGTTCAGCAGTATGACATGGCACCATTTGCTTATTCCTTGTGTGCATACTGTTTTATACAGCCTTCCAGCATCATCCACCAATTAATGGTTTTTGTAGGTGTGTACTTTGGAAAAGATGTGGTGTAGAGTGGTGATCCTGAAATGTCCTTCTGGTAGTGCAGGACTTTTGTAAAGCACAATCTGTGCCTGTGGCAGCATCTGAGACTGCAGTGGTTGCTGTGGCTGGCATCTTTAGGCAGATGGAGATGTCCTCCAGTTTCCTCTGTAAAGCTTGATGCCCATTCATAATTAGAGTGGGTGCTTTTTTTTAATCTGCTAATGGTTGTGGATGCTGGATAAATATTGTGCAGCTCCTAGGAGATTTCAGACCTGGAGTCTAAGCTGCCTTTGGATTGATGAAGGGTTGCTGCACTTGATCATTTGAACATTCCAGAGTGGCACTGGAGAGGACAGGACATGCTGTGTCTCACTGGAGCTCTGCACCAGGGAAAACATTCATTCCTCTGAATCTTTTGCCCAAGAAAGAGCAGGTGATGGTTGTTTGCTGCAAGAACGGGTAGAGGTATCTCTGGTCCCTCCTTGGTCTGCTGAACCCTGGCAGAGATGGTACCTTAAGATGCCAGAACTTACACACAGGAGCCCAGACCTCTCCCAGCTTTACTGAATGTATTGTAGCTCAAGAGTGGATGAAATGCCACATAGGGTTGAGCCAAGGTCCAGTAACATCCAGAGTGTATCCTTAGGGAAGCAGAATGAGTCTCTGGGTTCAGCTGCTGCACATAGTCTTGTTCTTCTGCAGTTTGCATGTTACTTTGCAGACACTTTCTATAACTTCCTTTGAGTAGCAGAACATTCCACAGCCCACTTGTGGGTCACTTGGAAGAAATATTTCCTTCTGTTTTTTAATCCAGTGTGTCATGGTCTTTCACTGTGAACAGTTGTTCTTTGTTCCTAATGTGGTTTGTATGACACCAGTGGGTCCTGCAGATTGCTTTGTGTCTTGCCTTGGTACATGGATGCCTTTTTTTGTGGTGCCCACAGCTTAGTATTTCATGACAGTATTCTGTCTGTCTTGACTGTGCTGCTCTGGAATCTGAGCTTAGGCAAACACTTTGATTAGAACTGGACTAATTTGGGAGAAAATGGGGTAATTGCAGACTTCCTTGAAGGGCTAATCTGTCTCTCATTGCACTGGCTTTCTTGCTGGAGGAGATGCTGAAGGTTGTGATGAGAGGGGACCTGGAAACATGCTGACATGACTCCACATCTAGTATTTTAGGTACACATCTTGCATTATTTTCTTGCTGAAACATGAGGCAATCAGTCTTTCCACTCTCTAGCTCCTCTTCCCTTTATGCTAAGTTTGTCTTGCTGCATAAAAATGAAGTGAGACTGGTGCTTGCTAGCAGTATGATCTTGGTGGTTCATCTAGAGAATAACAACATTGGGTGCTTTTCCCCTTCAGTCACTCAATTTAAAGTACTAAAAGCTGCAAACAAACTTATTTCAGTTTTCCTAACATTATGATAAGAAAATAACCAGCCTAATTTCCTCAGAATTGCCAGAGTTGATGTTCATACACATAAAGATCCAACATATGCAGAGCTAAACCTACAGGTTCCTATGAAAGAGCACTGCTGCTTGAAATGGTTTGATAGCAATAATAATGCAATAATCATGCTCCATGCTAAAAAGTAGTTTCCAGCAGCTTCATTTACTGTGGTGCATGGGAAGGACAGGTCTGTGTTGGCTGTAGGTTTTTCTGGGCTTCCCTCAGCAAATATTTTTTAGCATGCCTATGAATTTTTGCTTTGTGCATTTAGAAGTATTATTTTGTATGAACTTTGGAGGCAAAGGGGAAGCTGTGTCAAGTACCATGAATGGGTGAGGTTCTTGACTATGGTGACTGATGAAGGGAGCAGGTTAGAAGTTAAACTTACAGATCTCTACTTCTATGCTAATCCTTATTTTTTGTCTGTGCTGGTCCATGTTGAGAGGATTGGAGTCCCATCTACAGCAGCAAGTTAGAAACCAGTTTTGATGGTGGCCAGTTTGGTAACTTGTGCCGTGTGTCTTGGTATCTCCTTCCAATGGGATTTCCTTAAAACTTCCCTATCTTATGATGTCTGGTGCCAGATCAGTTTGAGAGGGGTCCATGGCAAGTGCTTCCACACAGCAAGGTAACTAAATGAGTAATGGTTCTGAGGTGAGAAATCAGCTACCTTTCTGTCTGTCTGGGTGCTGATGGCTCAGTGGGATCTGCCCTTTCCTCTTGCTTTTTGGGTCGTGCCATGGTATTTGTCACGGTTTTCCTGTGAGGGTTATATTTGCTGTGTGTCCAGGATTTGTTCAGCACCTGGAAGCAGGATGTGAATGATGTTACAACAGCAGCAAAATCAGGGTGCTGTCATCTGCTCACCAAAACGCATTTTATTTCTGGTTTTCCCCTGTGTCCCAACAGATCACTGCAGACTTCTCCATCTCTTGCTCCAAATCCAAGCACCTTCCCTTGGGCTTTCATGTTCCAAGTTCAAGGTTGAAGTGCACTGTGGACATTTTCTTCCTCTGATGGAAGGAATGAAGAGAGCATGGACAAAAGCTGAGAGATGTTATGTATTAAAGGAGATGACTTGCCATGAACTGAACTTCTGTGGGCCTTGGTGTGCCCGTGTGTCCTGCCCACCATGAGGTGGAACTTGGCAGAGTTGGCTTTGCAGAACAGAGTCAGATGCTGCTGGGAAGCTCCCTTCTGACCCTGGCAGTGCCTGCAGCCTGCCAGCTCTTGCTGATCTGAAGCCAAGGGGTGCCTGGTGCAGGAGATGCAGGAGCCTTGCAGCAGGTTGGGAGTAGTGGGCATCTGTGGTTATGCTGAACACCAGCATCTACCCACACACCAGAGAGTGTCTGTCAAGCCTTGGTTTACAAACAGAAGAGCTCATTAGTTCTGAGCCAGATGATCTGGCAGAGGGCCCAGGTTTGGGTAAGCTTTGGGGCAGCTTGCTTGGGGGAGGAGGCAATAGCTCTGGTGGGATTGGGAGAGTGCATCCAGGGGCTGCTGTGCTAATCAGATGGGAGGCAGCAGGGAGCAGCCTGGAGAGGTTCTGCTCCCTCCAACATGCTCCTTGGCATTCATCCTCTTCATTAATTCCCATCATAAATTTCTGCTTTCATAAGTCTAACTGAGCTGCAGCAGTGCCAGGAGTGTTTTTAAGTTTTCCCTCTGCAAGGTTCAGATGAAGGAAAGTGCTCGTACAGTTTCAGGAAGAATAACAACAAAACAATGCTGAATACTGGCTATAAAACCCATGCTGGGTGCATGTTGCAGTGACAAGGGGCTGTCTCATGTAAGCCACCTGCAGACGTTCGCAGACGACACTAAGCTGGGGGGAAGTGTCAATCAACTGGAAGGCAGGAGGGCTCTGCAGAGGGACCTGGACAGACTGGAGAGTTGGGATGATCCCAATGGGATGAGGTTCAACACAGCCAAGTGCCGGGTCCTGCACTTTGGCCACAACAACCCCATGGGGAGCTCCAGGCTGGGCACAGAGTGGCTGGAGAGCAGCCAGGCAGAAAGGGAGCTGGGAGTCTGGATTGCCAGGAAGCTGAAGAGGAGGCAGCAGTGTGCCCAGGTGGCCAAGAAGGCCAATGGCATCCTGGGCTGGCTGAAGAACAGCGTGGCCAGCAGGTCCAGGGAAGGGATTCTGCCCCTGTACTCAGCCCTGGGGAGGCCACAGCTTGAGTCCTGTGTCCAGTTCTGGGCCCCCCAGTTCAGGAAGGATATTGAGGTCCTGGAGCAGGTCCAAAGGAGGGCAACCAGGCTGGTGAAGGGACTCGAGCACAGACCCTATGAGGAGAGGCTGAGAGAGCTGGGGTCGTTCAGCCTGAAGAAGAGGAGGCTCAGGGGAGACCTCATCACTCTCTCCAACTCCCTGAAAGGAGGTTGGAGCCAGGGGGGGTTGGTCTCTTTTGCCAGACGACTTTCAACAAGACAAGAGGGCAGGGTCTCAAGTTGTGCCAGGGGAGGTTTAGGTTGGAGATTAGAAAGAATTTCTTTACGGAGAGAGTGATCAGACATTGGAATGGGCTGCCCAGGGAAGTAGTGGATTCTCCGTGTCTGGAGATATTTAAAGAGACTGGATGTGGCACTCAGTGCCATGGTCTAGCAACCGCAACGGTGGTAAAAGGGTTGGACTCGATGATCTCTGAGGTCCCTTCCAACCCAGCCAATTCTATGATTCTATGGTTCTATTTTAGCTTTTTCTTCAGTGCTTATGTAACTTTAATACTTTTTATTATTATTCCCCTATATTTAGAAATGAAGACACAATGGTTCAGCCTTTGAATACTTTCAGTCTTGGCATGTCTCACAAGGAGGTTGTTATAAACTGTTTTTACAGCCAGCCCCATGTCCAACACAAGGTAGCCTGACCCACCTGCTCCTGAGCAATTTCCCAAATTGTGGATGTCTTGTTTTCCTTTTATAAGCTTTCTCCTGCTTTCCTCCTGAAAAATACCACAGTGGATGGTGGCAGAAGTGGAAATTCAAAGTAAATGGCTGAGTTTGTCTTCAGCTCTCACATCTCTCACGTGCATTACCTAAGCTGACATAGTAGCTGGGAGAAATAATTCGCAGACGACACCAAGCTAGGGGGAAGTGTCGATCAACTGGAAGGCAGGAGGGCTCTGCAGAGGGACCTGGACAGACTGGAGAGTTGGGATGATTCCAATGGGATGAGGTTTAACACGGCCAAGTGCCGGGTCCTGCACTTTGGCCACAACAACCCCATGGGGAGCTCCAGGCTGGGCACAGAGTGGCAGAAAGGGACCTGGGAGTCTGGATTGCCAGGAAGCTGAACAGGAGCCAGCAGTGTGCCCAGGTGGCCAAGAAGGCCAATGGCATCCTGGGCTGGCTGAAGAACAGCGTGGCCAGCAGGTCCAGGGAAGGGATTCTGCCCCTGTGCTCAGCCCTGGGGAGGCCACAGCTTGAGTCCTGTGTCCAGTTCTGGGCCCCCCAGTTCAGGAAGGATATCGAGGTCCTGGAGCAGGTCCAAAGGAGGGCAACCAGGCTGGTGAAGGGACTCGAGCACAGACCCTTTGAGGAGAGGCTGAGAGAGCTGGGGCTGTTCAGCCTGGAGAAGAGGAGGCTCAGGGGAGACCTCATCGCTGTCTACAACTCCCTGAAAGGAGGTTGTAACCGGGTGGACGTTGGTCTCTTTTCCCAGGCAACTCTCAGCAAGACAAGAGGGCAGGGTCTCAAGTTGTGCCAGGGGAGGTTTAGGTTAGATATTAGAAAGAATTTCTTTACGGAGAGAGTGATCAGACATTGGAATGGGCTGCCCAGGGAAGTAGTGGATTCTCCGTGTCTGGAGATATTTCAAAAGAGACTGGATGTGGCACTCAGTGCCATGGGCTGGGAACCACAATGGTGGTTCAAGGGTTGGACTCGATGATCTCTGAGGTCCCTTCCAACCCAGCCAATTCTATGATTCTATGATTTTTCTGCTGCACAAGGAATCGGCTGATCATTAAGTGCCTTGGTTTTCTCAGATTAAGAATATGTTCCTTAAATCTTTAAAACCATCTGTCTTCTTCCAAGCCTGGAGGATCAAAGGGTTTTTCTGTGCATCATTTAGGGAATAGCCTCTGTTACAGGTAGGACTTGAAGGTTTCAATTTTTTGAGGGGGAAAGGTATTTTTGCAGTTGTAACAGTTTCTGTTTTCAGAACCTTAGGTCTTGGAATGTGGCTCCAAAACGTTATGTAGTGAGATTTGCAAAAAAGTCTACTATAATTCTGTATAAGGGTAGTACAACAGTTAGGTGCTGTTAAAGTTGTTAGACCTTCCTCTGTTAGTGCATGTGATTTTTTTTTTTAAATTATTTTTAATAAATGTGAAATTATGAATGTTTTTCTTCAAAACCAACCAACAAACGAGTGATGGGCCTTCCATCTTATTGACTGTGGTGGTTTTTTCCTAGTTAATGTTTTTGTTTGTCTCAAACAGGAGCTCCCCTGTTCTTTCAGTCTGATCTCTACACCCATGCCTCAGAATGTTTCAGTTTCAGAAAGGATGCCAGTGCTAGCAGAAAAAATTCTAAAGCTGCCATGAAGAAAAGTTTCACCCTTCTAAAGGTGTTAGGAATGAGCAAAGAAAAAAACATCCAGCATCAAAACTTTTACTGCTTGCTAATAGAGTAGAAAAACTTGCTTCTTGGTTCTTCTGACCCTTGTCACCCTGAAATACTGTAACTGAAGGATCCTGCCTTCCCTTAAAATGACCTGTAGGCATCTAGGATTACTCAGATTTTAAAGAAAATAGTGTTTTACCTGTTGAAGGCTGAAATTGCACTGTGATTCTTGGTGACTTAACATGGGACTTTTGGGTTCTATTTAACTGCAGGACACAGGTAAGGGCTCTTTCTCTGCTCACAGTCGTGTTCCTGGTGGGTTTTGAACTGCAGCTCCAGTCATCCTGGTGAAGCAAATTTGAATTAGGCAATGTTTTTCTGTCCAAGCCTCCTAAGAACTACTATAGAGAAGCAAGGAGAATATTTTTTTTTTCCAAGAGCAGCTGAATGCAATGCCCTCAGTCACAATGTTTTTAAATGGAGTGCCTCAGAGGATGTACCAGAGCATCTTTAGCACTTCCAGTACAAGAGGAATGAAAGGACCTGGATTATGTCAGAGCTGCATCAGAGGCCTGAATGATTATCATTAATTTCTTGCTAGGAGATGACACAATTTGGGCTGTATTTATGGGGGTGGGAAGGTAGGCTGGATTTGTTTCAGATCCATGTACTTGCAGGCTTTGTGTAGGGATTGCACTGGCAGAGCCCTTTGGAGGCTGTTCCCTACAGTCCTGCCTGTCCTGGCCAGACCTCTCATGTCCAGGCTGATTAATGCCTTATCTTTCCATGCAGCATTGCATCACATGGGGGGAGAATGAGCTGGCAGAGAGAACCTGTCTAGCTGATTTGTTTTTATTTTATTGTATTTTCTTGAACAGCTTTTAAAGCCTCTGGTTACCTTACAATTTGCAGCCCAGTTCCAGCCAAGCAGATCCATAGCTGAAGGCTGTGACCCGGTAAAGAACAGGTGAAAGTGGTATGTCCTTGAGTTGCACACAGTGGGATGCTTCTCTTTTTGCTCTCCCCACTCCCTGCCCAGTAAATGACGTGTGGTTTTGTTACCACAGACAAAGAAAATAGGTTTAGGACAGAGACACTGGTTATTGCAGACTTGCAAAAAGCTGGGTACTGGGTAAACTCCCACAAATCAACTCAGCTTCCTCTTAATGTAGGACATATACATAACAAATGCAAATTCATCTTATCTCCCAAGTACAACAATATTATCATCTAAATACTTGTCTGGTGAGTTCCTCTGAGAGAGAGGGAGTCCTTCCCAGTAAGCTCCACTGCTCATCTTTCTCTGCTACTGGTGCTTCCCATCCTCTGTGCCTGGAGACACTCATACCAATATAACTCAGCAAGCACCCCCTTCCCTTGGTCATGCTGGACTCTCTTCTCCAGTAGTGTTTTGTTTTAACTGGATCATGGTCTGCTGTGTGTGTCTTTTCTCCTGGCTGAGATGGGAGTGAGGAACTTTTCAAGGGCTTTTCAGGTTCAGCATTAGGGTCCACTGCTGGTTGACTGCCTCTCCTTCAGAAAGGCTCTCACCTGGCTTGTAAACAAGTTTGGTTAACACCATCACATGTTTGGTCACATGAAATGCATAATTTTTTCAGATAATCTTTTTTATTTCCACAATAATCTTTCCATCAGGTTCAGCCCTGATGATACAATCTGCTTTTAGAAGTGTCTGGAGCAGAAGCTGCTGTGGGCTTTAATCCATGTGCAAATTTGGGAGGGGAAAGAAAACAAGTAGGGAAAACTCCTGAGAAGTGAGCTCAGAAAAGTTCAGCCTTTCCAGCAAACACACCCTTCTAGTTCAAATGGGCTTTGTGTGAAGACCAGTGGAAATCTGAATTGCACTGTAAGTTCATTAGCAGCATTCCCACTCATTTCAGGAGAACCAGGGTTGTGTCCTCCAGCTGTGCCTCTGGAGGGGTACATCAGCCTTACATCCTCCATAGCCCTGTGCCCCTGGACTGGAGCAGAAAGACTCTTCCCAAGCCCTCTCAGGCTCCTGCTCCAGTGGGGGTTCAGCGGGGTGTGCACAGGAGCTCTCAGAACTCAGGAGAGGGACTGCCTAAACTTCATCTTTTGGAGACACCATCACATCAAACCTGGATCATAGGATCATAGAATGGGCTGGGTTGGAAGGGACCTCAGAGATCACCAAGTCCAACCCTTGATCCACTCCCCCCGTGGTTCCCAGCCCATGGCACTCAGTGCCACATCCAGGCTCTTTGGAAAGATCTCCAGACACGGAGAATCCACTACTTCCCTGGGCAGCCCATTCCAATGCCTGATCACCCTCTCCAGAAAGAAATTCTTTCTCATCTCCAACCTAAACCTCCCCTGGCACAACTTGAGACCCTGCCCTCTTGTCTTGCTGAGAGTTGCCTGGGAGCAGAGCCCAACCCCCCCCTGGCTCCAACCTCCTTTCAGGGAGTTGGAGAGAGTGATGAGGTCTCCCCTGAGCCTCCTCTTCTCCAGCCTCAACACCCCCAGCTCCCTCAGCCCTTCCTCACAGCAATTCTGCTGGATCCTTTCACAGCCTCCTTGCTCTTCTCTGGACCTGCTCCAGCACCTCAATCTCCTTCCTGAGCTGAGGGGCCCAGAACTGGACACAGGACTCAAGCTGTGGCCTCCCCAGGGCTGAGCACAGGGGCAGAATCCCTTCCCTGGACCTGCTGGCCACGCTGTTCCTGAGCCAGCCCAGGATGCCATTGGCCTTCTTGGCCACCTGGGCACACTGCTGGCTCCTCTTCAGCTTCCTGGCAATCCAGGATGTGCCCAAGCACAGATGCCTCCAAGCCCACTGACACTAGCTGACTTCTGGTTTATGGCTCTGTAGAAATTGGCTTCTGATGCTTATAGGTTTGCAGGGGTCCTGGAGTCTGGGAAAGCTTTCTTGTTTGTGAGCAAAAGTATCCAAATGATTTTCAGTGCAGGTGTAGGGCACAGCTGAAGGTGAGAGCAGTCCAGTGGTCTCTTGGGGCAGAATCCCAGGGGTCACTCCAAGGTCAGAGGGGCAACAAGTGGCTTGCAGGAGCTGCAGAGTTGAGCATGTGGAGGCAAACTGGCATTTCCTCCTTTCTCTGTGCAAATGGGAGGTTTTGGTAACTAAAGGCTTTGTACAGAGAGGTCTCTCTGGCTTGGGAGATGTGAACCCAAGTTCAGGCTTGGATGAGTCTCTTTTCTGTCTGTGGGATCCTTAGGTTGATTACTGTATTCAGATTGGTTTTCTTCCTGATTTTTTAAAATTAAAATTTAGTAATTGTAGTCAAAGTAAAGGACATTAAAAATTCAGTAACTTGTCCTACCTCTTACACAGCCACTGCTCTGTGCAGTTAGTTTCATGAAAGAGAAGGCAGGGCAGAGCTCATTTTGCTTTCCTATAACTGCCTCTGAAGGATTTAGAAGTAAGATGGGATAGTAATCAGGTGTGATGTTATGTGGTCTTCAGGGCAGAGCTGCAGGAAGTTCATTGTATTTCTTTTGACAGGATGGAGCCTTTCACGTGATAATTTTTTTTTATTATTATTTTTAACTTTAATTCTGTAATCTCAATCTGTTATCTAATTGCAGGAAGACTAAACTTGGAAGTGTATTTCATCTGCTTGGGAAGGAAGACTCCATCTGGGTCTGTCTGGGGAGCTCTTGCTGTGACCCTGGTGTGGGGCATCTTGTTTATCAGGTGCTGGGGCTCCCTGTGCTAAGGGCAATGTGGAATTACCCCTTAATTTGGGCTGGAGGACTTTTTATTGTAATGGTCTGGTATTGCTGAGAGAAGTTATCTTTCTGGCTCACCTCCAATACATGTTGTGGGCTGTGTTGTGCTTGTTGGCATTCCCCTCCCCAAACATCCCCTGCACTGTGCTGCTTGTAGCAGAGAGGTCCTTCTGGAGCAGCTTTCACTGCATCTTCCCACTCAGTGAAACCTGTCTGTAGGGGCTGTCTGACACTTCCCTATCCTGACTGCTAGACTGACTCCTTCCAGACCTCACAGAGATTTCAAAAGGAATTAAAACATATTTTAAATTTAAAATATTTTAATTTTAAAAATAAAGTGCATCAGAAGGACTAAATACTACTTTTCCCTTTATCCTGATAGCTTTTCTCCTAGACTTTTTAGGCATGTGTGGATGATAATTTAGTTTCCTGTGGAATTTAGCAGCTTTGAAAAGGACTAAGATCAGTGACTGGTTGGGGTTGGGCTTGTGATTGGGAAGAACACCCTTCTTTTCCAGAGTAAATAATGTTTAGATGCAAAGAGCTCTCCTGTAAATCAATGCACTGTATGTTTTCAACCAGAGTCCCGTTTCTCAGCCTATGGGGAGATGTTTTGGGATGCTCTTTAATAAAATCTCATGTTTGACCCAGAGCTTTTCAAGAACTCTGAGTCTGCCTCATTCCCTTTCCAGGACTGAGTCTCCACAAGCCTGCAGAGCATCTTTGCTGCTGCTGCACTTCTCACTGCTGAATTTTATCCTGTTTTAACCTGTGCCCTGACCCTGCCTGCTTTTCCATAATAACCTCTTGCAACTGAATTCTTATGGGGTAGGAGCCCTACAGAAAGTTAATTTACTACTTGCTAGAGGGACGTATTCCTCAGTAACTGGCTTGTCCTTAGGAAATACAGCTGGGATTTGGTCAGTGCCCATCAGGGGTGGTACCAGTATGGCTCTGGGCACTGGTGAGGATGAAGATGGGAATCATAGAATCATAGAATTGGCTGGGTTGGAAGGGACCTCAGAGATCATCGAGTCCAACCCTTTTACCACCGTTGCGGTTGCTAGACCATGGCACTGAGTGCCACATCCAGGCTCTTTTGAAATATCTCCAGACACGGAGAATCCACCACTTCCCTGGGCAGCCCATTCCAATGTCTGATCACTCTCTCCGTAAAGAAATTCTTTCTAATATCTAACCTAAACTTCCCCTGGCACAACTTGAGACCCTGCCCTCTTGTCTTGTTGAGAGTCATCTGGCAAAAGAGACCAACCCCCCCTGGCTCCAACCTCCTTTCAGGGAGTTGTAGAGAGTGATGAGGTCTCCCCTGAGCCTCCTCTTCTTCAGGCTGAACGACCCCAGCTCTCTCAGCCTCTCCTCATAGGGTCTGTGCTCGAGTCCCTTCACCAGCCTGGTTGCCCTCCTTTGGACCTGCTCCAGGACCTCAATATCCTTCCTGAACTGGGGGGCCCAGAACTGGACACAGGACTCAAGCTGTGGCCTCCCCAGGGCTGAGCACAGGGGCAGAATCCCTTCCCTGGACCTGCTGGCCATGCTGTTCCTGAGCCAGCCCAGGATGCCATTGGCCTTCTTGGCCACCTGGGCACACTGCTGGCTCATGTTCAGCTTCCTGTCGATCCAGACTCCACTGTCAGGGCTTACAGGGAATGACTCCTTAGAAAGGTGGAAGCTGCAGTACTTACCCTGTCCTTAGAGAAGCTCACACCCCTGCTCCTGCATCTGGTTCAGAGGTTGTGGGGCAGTGGAGCCAACCAAGGACCCATCCTGTGGGTGGGAGAACTGGGACAACATCCCTGAGCATCCCTGGGTGCTTGGCAGGGAGTCCCTCTAGTGGGATGGGAAATCCCTGAAGCCCCAGAGCCTGAGCTCGTCTCTCTGAGGCCCTCGAAAGACAAAAGGCAAAGTGCTACAAACCACAACAGCTTCCACTCTAAAAATACCATAAAAGGCTCTGTCCTCAGAGCTGGGCATGGGAGCAGTTCCCAGCCAGATGACTGCAGTGTGAGTCACTGGGCTGTTGATCCTGGCAGGA
This sequence comes from Calypte anna, assembly GCF_003957555.1. Lineage (NCBI taxonomy): Eukaryota > Metazoa > Chordata > Aves > Apodiformes > Trochilidae > Calypte > Calypte anna. Next base: position 15,051,987 of record NC_044250.1, read on the forward strand.
GGGAGGGAAGAGATGAAGAGTGAAGAAGATGCCATGCAGGCATACATCAACTCGATCCTACTGCAGTATAGTTTTGCTTTCGTTAGTATTCTGGGGTTTTTGTGGTTGTTTTTTGTTATGTTTTTCTTGGTGTTTTTTTTTTTTTAATTATTATTTGGTTTTTTGTTTTTTTTTAAGAACTTGCAGCAAATGCTGCTTACTGATGATTTGAGCTTAAGGTGTTTGCAGCAAGACTTCTGAATATGCAGAACCTACCAGTTTGCTCTTAGGAAGCACAGTAATTTCCACATTAATAATATGAAGCTAGATAACTCCTCTGACATGGAAGTACATTTTATTCACTCTCTTTAAGCAAAGTTTTTCTTTACCTATCCTCTCTCTTTGTCTTCACCCTTCACTTCCCTGCCTGGTGCAGGTACAGGCTGGGATGGTGGATGATGGATGTTGTAAAAACACATCTCCCTTATGCTATGCACTACTCTTACATCTGCTTTTTATCCAACATGCAGATATTAGAAGTAAAACTGGGTTTGTTTTGGCTTCTTTCTTAAGACAGCACCCACCTGCCCTGGCTCCAGCCAGTTACTACCTTCCCTTTTCCTTCCCTTCAGCTTGTGGTCCTGGCTATCAGAGTGTATGAGATTTTGTCAGTCTATAAAGTTTATCAGTCTTTAAAAAGCTTCCCTTATTTAGGCACCAGCCCATTAATGATGTCATTAGGCAATGTCTTCCAAGTTGTGAGTGGGTGAAGGGAGGTGGTGGCCAAGAGGCTGAGCCCTGCCTCTTTCCTTGGTGCATCTCCATGGGCCTGGCCTTCAAAATAACCCTAAGCCTTCTGCTGCAGCATCAGATTCCATCTCCTTGAACAAACTTTAGCCAAAAACCCCAGTATAGCATAGCTGTGCTCATCTTCCTGCTCATCACTTTGCATTCTTTGAAGTTCTTTTTGGTGGGTATTCACTTAGGCAAACATGAGTCTTGCACACTCAGTATCTTCAGTGCTGCTGAATTTTTTATCATGCCAGTTTCAAAGAACTTGACAGAGGAGCCCATTGGGAGCCTGTTTTAGTGCCTATGGACTAAAGATCCATCGGGCTGTATGGACAGGCAGAGAGCAGGCAGAGATCTGCTGTGCTGCATCTTTTCAGGGAACAAGGCAGGAGTTGGCCACCAAGGTAACGGAGTGACAAAATTATCTGTTGGGTGAAGTTTCTTTAAAAATACAGGTTTTAGCATTTCTGAATGGTGGAAAGCTGTATATTTGTTGCAGGTTAGAAAGTAAAGACTGTGATCTTCACAGGGTTTCTGGACAAGAAAAAGACAAGGACAAGAAAGGTGTCTAAGTGGTTGTTTACTAACATAATTTTAAAATTATTTTTATGATTTTATTTTTTATTACTTATTTTTATTTTTATGTTTTATTTATTAATGTTTTATTTTTTAATATTATTTTTTAATGTTTACTAACATTATTTATTTATTATTATTATTATTATGGGTATTGCTTCTTTGCAATGCCCAAATTGGTGATTAGGAGTTTGTGCTAATTGGCAGTAAAGGAAGTGAAGGAAACATTCCCTGAGCTCAGGCTATCTTGATTGCCAGCAAGTATTTTTATGCTGTGGTCCCTTTTTAGTGACCACAAGCACTGTCAGACATGACAGGTCAGTCTGCTGGAGGTGCCAGCACTGCACGTGGCTCCTGGTCCAGCCTGGAGTCTGAGAAACAAAACAGGGGCTGCTGTCCTGGTGTCCCCAGGGCCACATCCTGCAGCTGGCAGTGGGGTGCAGTGGGACAGAGGGTACAGAGCTGGCGTCTGCGTCTGGGCTGGACTCCCTACAGTTACAAGGACCTTGCTTGGGAGAGGTTATAATTAATAGATATTATATTTATAGATAATTTAGCAGCCCTTAGGTTTTTGGTTTTGTTTTGTTGGGGTTTTTTTGTTGTCGTTTTTGTTTGTTTTGTGTTTTTGTTTTGGTTTGGTTTGTTTGTTTGTTTCCCTCTCCTGTCTTCTTGTCTGGACAATTTACTTATTTGTTCTGCAGTTTCATTCTTCAGTGGAGCTTCCTGCCAAAGTGATTCCCAGATTTAAGACCTGAACTTTCCTCTTCTGGAGGAGACATTCTGGGATGCATTAGGAGGTAGTGCAGGGCTGGTGCTGAGTTCCTGCTGGTCCCTGTGACTCCACATTTTCCCCCACATGACTTTCAGGGTGTGAGTGGCTCTCTGGTTGTTGGGTATGTTGCAGGGAAATGCTCCCTGTGTTCGAAAGCTTCAGGCTGGGCAGCCAGCACAGGCAGATTTCAGTGAGGAGTTTGCAAAGTGTCAGTTTGGGTTGAGTAGCTGAATATTTCATATGCTGAATAATATGTGGACTTTTGGTGTCCTTTGTTTGAGGACCTGACACTTGATAGTCTGGTTGCTTTAAAAAAAAAAAAAAAAGTAAGCAGCTTGGGGATGCATTCAGTGCTTTTTTGGGAGCTGTAAGCTTGACACCATGTTTTCTTTTTTGGCCACAACAACCCCATGCAGCGCTACAGGCTGGGGACAGAGTGTCTGGAGAGCAGCCAGGCAGAAAGGGACCTGGGAGTCTACATCGACAAGAAACTGAACATGAGCCAGCAGTGTGCCCAGGTGGCCAAGAAGGCCAATGGCATCCTGGCCTGTATCAGAAACAGCATCACCAGCAGGTCCAGGGAGGTGATTCTGCCCCTGTACTCAGCCCTGGTGAGGCCACACCTCGAGTACTGTGTCCAGTTCTGGGCCCCTCAGTTTAAGAAGGATGTAGAGGTCCTGGAACAGGTCCAAAGGAGGGCAACCAGGCTGGTGAAGGGACTTGAGCACAGGCCCTATGAGGAGAGGCTGAGAGAGCTGGGGCTGTTCAGCCTGAAGAAGAGGAGGCTCAGGGGAGACCTCATTGCTGCCTACAACTACCTGAAAGGAGGCTGTAGCAAGGTGGGAACTGGACTCTTTTCACAGACGACCTTCAACAAGACAAGAGGACACAGTCTTAAGTTGTGCCAGGGGAGGTTTAGGTTAGATATTAGAAAGAATTTCTTCACGGAGAGGGTGATCAGGCTATGGAATGGACTGCCCGGTGAGGTGGTAGATTCTCCGTCCCTGGAGACATTTAAAAAAAGACTGGATGTGGCACTCAGTGCCATGGTCTAGCAACTGCTGCGCTGGGTCAAGGGTTGGACTAGATGATCTCTGAGGTCCCTTCCAACCTGGCTAATTCTATGATTCTATATGATTCTTGTGACACCAGTGTTTAATCCTGCATCCCTCACTGTCAGAAACACCATGGGCTTGGTGGCCTTTGGTGGCTGAATAAGAGTAACATCACCAGGAATTGGTGTTTCATCCAGGTGGTTTTGGGGTGAAATGTGGTGATAAGGCATCTGGCAAGAAGTGCAGTTCATGGTGAGAAGAGAGAAACAGCAGATACTCAAAGAGTATGATAGAGAAATACTCAGAGTGGGCAGAGCATCTCCTGGAGCTGGAAAACAGCTGGAAAGCAGCTGGAAAACAGGGTCAGCCAATGGAAGCCAGGTCAGTGATGCTGGAGCTTTGTCTGCTTCATGGGACCTGCCAGGGACAGAGGAGGTGCTGGGGTGTGCAGTCCCCTCCCTGCAGGGCTGGGAAGGGCAGGACTGGGCTGTGCTGGGTGGTTCTGTCCCAGGGACACCCTGCTGCTTTCCTTTGGGAGGGAGTCTGAAACCCTTCCAAAACAGGAGGGGAGAAACGATCTCGGAAAGCAAATGTTTTCTGATAATGCTGAGCAACAGCACAAGCTTTTGTTTTCTGTCAATGGAAGGAAGTGGGAGAAACATGTAATAATTTTAGCACAGCTCAGGCTTTGCTGCTGCAGAAGAGATTTAGTCCTTGCCCTCCTCCAGTGGGTCCTAGGAGAGGATCCAGTGCAGAGAGATGCAAAAGGAGAGGATAGGTGGGAAGGGAGCTGGGGTTGTTCAGCTGCAGCCTCACTGGAGCACATGCTACAGAAAGCTTTGTCACCAAGGAGCTGGGAGAGAAATCCAGGTCTGGGCTTAATGGAAAATGGGAAGTGTGAAGGTGAACTCCTTGGTTTGTGTTCACTGACATGGTGGTGCTTTAAAGGGTGGGTTCACTGGGGCTCCTCCCTGCTCAACTCATGTGATGATAAAAAGCAAACCAGCTCTGACCTGTGTTCTCACTAGAAATCCTCCCTGCTGAAAGGCTTGATGTTTTGTAAAAAATAAAATGCAGAAATGTAGTGCAATTGCTGTTTTGTTTTGAAATCTTACGTGAAGGCCTGCAGGCATGTTCTTACTTGAACATGGATCTTATTCTTCATGTTGTCTGTACTTTAGGAAAAAATCCAAATGGATTCCTTTGTGCCTTTCCTATCAAAGCACCACTCACAATCCTTTAATGTTAATTTATTGGCAAATTCTCTTTTCCAAGCCCCTTGCACAGTGCCAAGTCCAGCTGCACTTCGGTAGGATGCCTTGAGCTCTCCTGAGTTCAGATCTTGGAGCAGGGAGTTTTGCAATTCCTAAGCTCCTGAGGAAATCATCAACCTGCTTGCAAATGTCTTTTGTAGCAATTCACTGAAATTTAGTGTTTTTAAGTGAATGTATTTTAAGTTAACTGTCTAGTTATTGCTTTGTTGAGTGAATTTTCAAGTATTTGAAAAGGTAAATGCATCTTTCAAGTTCAGGGTTTGTGTGCTGGTTTTTTGTTTGTTTTTTCTTTTAGCTGAGCATGTCCTCAGCTAAGTAAGCTGCCCCTTGGAACTCAGGAGCTCGGGTGGTACTTAAGGTGTGTGTTTGTGGTTCCTGGGGAGAACAGCATCTGCTCTTGCATTTATGGACAGCCTTGCCTGGGCCTCCATCCTACCAAATGCTCATCTTTGTGTCCCTGTCACACGCCGTTCTGTCTTTACTTTTTCTCCTGTGGCTTTGCTTTGGGACTGAATGACAGATGTGACAGATGTGCTGGGGGTTTGGATGGCAGCTTCAGGAGCTGTGGTCCAGCTGTTGTTGGTGGCTGGGACAGATGTTGGTGGCTGCCGCTCATCCCCTGCCATGGCATCGCATCCCCTGCTCACTGCCAACATCAGGGCTTTTCCAGTGACCAGGAATTTCCATCCTCTTCCACACTTAGCTCTTACCAGTGTCCAGCACCAACCCACCCAGCTGCATTTCCACCACTCCCCTGAGCACTGGGCTGTTGTACTTCTGCCTCAAGCACATTGACTCCAAAATACCAGTACCATTTAATTTTCCCTAACTGGAAAGTTGTGTGTCTTTTACCACCAGTGATGGTGAGGAGTGGATCCATTTTAGTGTCAGGTTTGGTTTTACTGTGACCACAGTAGAGTGGTAGAGCCAAAGACATTGGAGATAGGAAGAAGTATTTTGAAGACCTGCCTAATTAACACAGAAGTTGATTTCAACACTATTGCAAAAAACCCAAAAAACAAACAGCCCCAAACCCCCACAGTAAAAACTCAAGAACCCTTACAGTTATTTTTATATTGGCTCCTAAGCTTTCAGCAGTCCTACACGACCATTGCTGTTTCCTAAGCTGAAGCATTGTGTCTGTCTTAAGCCTTTGCCTCCAGTTGGATTTTATAAACATGTTTTCCACAAAGGGAAAAGAGAAGGGCTTCTTGTGTCAATGGTTTCTTCAAAGGGAACACAACCATTTAATTTTCTTGTGTATAGAAGATGTTGCTTTTGCAAAGAAAAAAAATAAATATAATGGCAAAAATTCTTGAGACTGTTCATTTGGGATAATTTTAAGAATTATAAAAAAGCAAAAAAGGAAGGGAAAGTTTGTTGTCATTAAAAAAAGATGGCTTTCATACCCCCTAAAAGTTTTGGTTTATCCCAGTGCTGTCCTGCTGGTGGGCCAAAGCTGTGAAAGAGCTTTGTGGACTTCTTTCCCTGGAGTTTCTCTGTTACAGTCATGCTTGCGTGGGGCTTTGGTAGAACAAAAGTAGTGGACAGCAGCTCATCCAGTGGCATCCAGAGGTGTTGTTCAAAGGTAACACAAGTCCAATATTGCCAGCAGAATAGTCAGGGAGTGTCTTCTGCAGAGGCTGCCAAATGCAGATTATTTTCTGCATGGGGTTCTGTATTTGGAGGTGGTGTGAACTTACTAAACTCATTGAAATAGTTGAAGGAGGGAGGGTACTAGTCAGAGAACCTAATTTAAAATACATCTTTTCCTAGGGAGTGGGTCAGGGTCAGGGTAATGGCTCAAGCTGCATCCCCTCCTAAAAGTGCATCCGGGGGCTCTGGCAATCATTCCAGGGCCTACATGGTCAGTGTAGGTCCTGCCTTAACTCATCCCATGTATCTGGAACTTACAATTTGTAAATCCATGACTTCTGACATGTCAGCAGCTGAGCTTGGCAGGAGGACCAAGGCTGGTCTGAGTGGGTGTAAGCAGGGAGGAGAGGAAAGCTCTTCATCAGCCCTCTTGCTTCTGTCCTTGGGTGGAACACCTTAACCCAAGTGCCAGGGCACAGCACTAAAAAATGTGTGGAAATGAAAGTGATGTTAAGCACAGGAAGGATGCTCAGGAGAGGGCTGAGGTTTTATTCCCTGGCAGTGCTTCCATGCACGTTGGGATGGTGCAGGGTATGCACAGCATGTAAGTGCCTGCCTTCCATAGTTTTATAGTTAGTTTTTAGTTATTTCTGTGGCTAGGAGACTTGGATGATCCATTTGGGTTTTGTGGTATTGCCATAGTCCAGTGGCAAAGTAATGTCATTCTTGTGACCACAGTTTGCCATCCTGCTCTCAAAGCTTGGTGCAAATTGGGAGAACAGATGAAAATGTGGATAGTCACATCCTAATGTGTTTAAGCCACTTAATAAGCTACTCAGTGATAATATAAATATAATGCAATCTGTGTTGCATGTTACTTGATGCTAAAGGTGGCTGCTTCTGAAAGACTTAAGTCTTCTGCACTTTGGTGTCTCCAAGTCTTTGTACCCAGATGCTGGAGGAGTGACAGTGGGGAAATTCAGCACATGGCAGCCCAGGAATGTGCAGAAAAGTCCATTCCTAGGTGCTTGTGAGGGGGATCAGAAGAGAGGGGATAATATTAAAGTGTTTGCTTATGATGCAGGTGAGCTGTGCTGCTCCTCCCAGGCATCACCTGGTGCTTCCCTCTCCCAGTGCTTGCTGGCTTCAAACAGATACATCACATCTTGGGATGATGTCTTGATTTCACATGCACAAAACCAGTGCATTGCTTTATTGGGTTGCCTAAGGCAAGAACTAAAACCTTATTTTTAAAGAAATGATAGCTTTGTTGTTTGGCTCGCTGTCCTTTGAACTGCATTTCCTGTTTGGATGTAATGGGGATGGGACTGCAAGTGCAGGGCAGTGTCCTGTGTGGTGCTGCCAGTACCAGCTCTTCCACTGTGCAAGTCAGTGAGATCTTGATGGTCTAACCTGGCCCAAGCACCACATATTCCTTCTCCCTTTGCCCTCAGGTTGTTCCTGAAGGAATGGCCTTCATTGCATCCCTTCTTGGTAGCACCATGCTCATAGATTGGCTGAAATGAGGTGTAAAATTGTGTCTTTGCCTTCAGCAGTGAGCATGTTCTGCCTGCTGAGTTGCTGCATGTGAAGCCCCTCCATCCCCCACCACTCAACCAGGCCAGGAAATAGGCTAAAACAGAGCCCCCAGCTGTAAACCAGGGCCTGGGTTGTGTCTGAACTGAGTAAGCATCCCTAACATCCCAGACAAGATGATGTTGTTATGCAGGTGGTTTTCTAGTCCCTGGCATGTATGGTAAGGTAGTTGCAAAATTCCTGCCCAGTCCCAAACAAAATCCCTATAATGAGTTTTCTGTGTGAGCACATGGCTGGGCTGAGCTGAAGCTGTGATCTGAGTGGGGAGGAAACTCATCCTGAAAATCACATCAAATCAGCAAAATCCAAGTGTGACCCACACCAGTGATTCTGTTGCAATACAGAGAAAGTGCAGTTTACTTTCTGCCCTTGGGTTCCCCCTGTTACAGCCCATTTCTTCCCCAGCAGGCTGTGACATTGCCTTGCTGCCCGTTCCAGTGGGAGCTGCCCTTCTGTGTGCAAAAATCCCCATGGTGCAGGATGGTTCCTTCACCCTGCCAGAGCTGGAAAACAAACTTACTGTCTTCTTCCTTCCTTTGCAGAGAGTGCAGAAGAAAAGTGAGTTGCCTCCCACCTTTCCTCTTCTCCTGGCCACTGGTGGTGATCTCTCAGGTGCTGCAGGAGGGGAGAGCCCCCAGACTGGGCAGTGACTGATGGGCTGCAGCAGGGACAAGCAGCTCGCACCAGGCAGATACCCACAGCAGAGAGGACAGCTGCAGCTGAACTGATGCATCTTGGCACCTGAAACCAAGCTCAGGTAAGGGCACATTGCTGGGGGCTGTGTTACCTTCCCACGTGCCCTGCTCCAGACCCACACATGGAGCAGCTCTTGGTGCACGTGCAAATCAATAGCAGGATCTCACTGCAGTGCTTCTGAATACTCTGCCTGATGGGGACATTGCTGGTGGCATCAAAGTGAGTTGCTGTGGAGGGTCTCACTTGTTCCAAGTCCCTCAACTGAGAGAGGTGTGTTTTTATCCACTTCAGTTTCAGATACAATGCAAGCTGACTGAGACAGAAGCTTGTTTGAATTTTCTGTAACACATCTGTGACTCGTGTAAGCTGATCTAAGAGCAGTCATTCCCAGAGATTCCTGGACAGTTAAAACATAAACCTCCTTGCAATTCAACTAGCTTAATGCTCCTTATGCTCTTAAAATAAAATTTAAAAAAAAAAAAAAAAAAAGAGAAAGAGAGAGAGACAGATTACTTGTGTGCTCTTGAGTTTTTGTTGTAATCAAAGAAATAAACATCCATATGGGATCTCCTCTACTTTGATTCATCCTGATCAATAGTAATTTCATTCCTGAAGTCATTTGACTGTGAGTGTAAGCCTGACTACCCTTTTTTTGTCAGGGTAGTAAGCAAGTGCTGGATTTGGATGCAGATTGGTGATGTGCAGTCCAGTGATGTGTTGTTTAGAAGCTGGTACCTGTCCAGGGCATTTGCAGTTAGTAACAGAAGAGCTGTGGATGGATATCAGCAGAAGTCCACGATATATTTTTGAGACTATCTAAAGAACCTGAAGGTGCACAAATCCATGGGACCTGACAAGGTCCATCCATGGCTCCAGAAGGAACTGGCAGATGAAACTGCAAAGCCACTGACCATCCCATTTGAGAAGTCAAGACAATCTGGTGAAGTTCCCACTGACTGGAAAAGGGGAAACATAACCCCCATTTTTGAAAAGGGAAAAAAGGAAGACCCAGGGAACTACTGGCCCTTAACCTGCTGGTTGATCTGAGGCTCTGTGAAAGCCATCAGAAGACTTAGTTTTATTAATGCAGTTAACCCTGGATATTTTAAAGAAGGAGGGTAATTGTGTGATCACTTGTGGTATCTAAAGACTGTGAGATGAGATGCGTGGCTGTAACATGATGGTCCTTGTCTGCATGCATAGGACTGAGCAGTGCAGGGATCTTAACAACCCCATGGTGAGAAGTGTGGTGAGAGAGCTGTGAGGTGGAAAGGGCTCTGGGGACATTGGTTGGTGTGACTCAGTGTGAGTCAGCAGTGTGTGCAGGTGGCCAAGAGGGCCAGTGGCATCCTGGCTTGTGTTAGGAACAGTGTGGCCAGCAGGAACAGGGAGGTGATCATCCCTCTGTACTTAGCTCTGGGGAGGCCACATCTGGTGAGAGGAGACTTGATGGCTCTGAGCAACTGCATCAGGGGAGTTTGGAGAGGAGGGAAAGAGCCTCTGCTCCTGAGGGATGGGATAGGAGCAGAGGGAATGGATGGAAGCTGTGCCAGGGGAGGGTCAGGCTGAATGTTAGGAAATATATTTTCCTTAAGAGGGTTGCCAGGCATTGGGATGGCCCAGGACAGTGGTGGAGTCACCATCCCTGGAGGCATTTAAAAGGCATTTGGAGCTGGTCCTTAAGGACAGGGTTTAGTAGTGAGATGGTGGTGTTGTTGGTCAAAGGTTGGGCTGGATGATCTTGGAGGTCTCTTCCAACCTAAAACATTCTGTGATTCTGTGATAAGGGATTGTCTGCATGTTTGCACTCAAAGAGCAGTGGTCAGTATCTCTGTGTCCCAGGGGAGATGAGTGGTGTTCCCCACGGGTCAGTACCAGGTGCTGTTGAACCTCTCTCTTCGTGACAGGGACAGACCCCACCTGGAGAATGTGTCCAGTTCTGGAGTCTGCAGCACAGGAAAGAGAGGGAGTTGTTGGTGCAAGTCCAGAGGAAGGCACAAAGATGCTCAGAGGTCTGGAGCACCTCTGCTGTGAAGCCAGGCTGGGAGCTGGGGTTTTTCAGGCTGGAGCAAAGCAGGCTCCAGGGAGACCTTTGAACTGCATTCCAGTACCTAAAGGGGGCTCCAGAAAAGGTGGGGAGGAGGGATTTTGACAAGGGGCTGAGGGATAGGACGAGGGGCAATGGCTTTCATCTGGAAGGAGGTGGATTTAGGTGTAGACATTGGGAAGAAATAGTTTAGTGTGAGGGTGGTGAGACAGTGTCCCAGGTTGTTGAGAGGAGTTGTGCATAACCCGTCCCTGGGAGTGTTCAGGAGCAGATTGGAGGGGACTTGGAGCAAGGATGGGTGTGGTGGAAGTGTCTCTGTGCATGGCAAGGTGTTTGGGACCAGGTGATCTTTGAGGTCCCTTCTGATCTAAACCATTCCAGGTGTCTGTGGAAGACCTCTGGGTGTCTGGTAAAAAATCCTGTGTCAGCTGCACCATTGGAGGTGGGAGCATTGGCCAGACTTAGAGCAGGACTTGGGGAGCATCCTGACTGAGGTGTGGGAAGGCATCAGCTCTGCTGGGCAGCATGTGGCCATCAGCTCCTCCAGCAGCTTCTCACCTGGACACACACCTGCACCAGCCTGCAGCTCCTTCTGGATCTCTTGGGAGGTGTATCTGCCATTCCTTAGGTGCTGACAGAGGTCTTGATCTTTATGACAACCAGGCTGGGTACCTCAAAAGAAATCAGAGTGGAATTTAGTTGTAAAGATTTTAGGTTCTCAAAAGTCAATTTCTGCATTTGAAGGAGGGTGAAACCTGGGCTGCTGGTGTTGTAGTGTGTGGGTGTGGGGTTGTCCTCCTGTCCCTGGGTCAGGGGATGCATGGCCAAGGGCTCAGGGATTCTGCATGAAGCTGTTGATCATTGCTCACTCCAAGCCAGCAGCACTCTGAGTCTGTGCAGCTCCCAAGCTGCTGTCCTTCTCCCTTTGTGGAGAGAGGTGGTGTCTGACTGGGCTGCTGACTGAGGTGTGGGAAGGCATCAGCTCTGCTGGGCAGCATGAGGCCATCAGCTCCTCCAGCAGCTTCTCACCTGGACACACACCTGCACCAGCCTGCAGCTCCTTCTGCATCTCTTGGGAGGGTTTGAAGTCTCCTCAGGCCATGATGGTGCAGTCAAATCAGAATCAAAACCATGCTTGTTTTGGCTGTGCTTGGTAGGTGTGTGCAGTTGTGTAACCCTGCAGATTTCTTTTTTCACATCTTTAAGCTCCGGCAAGAAGAGCCTTTGATGACAGCTCCCCTCCACTCACACCTCCTGACTGTACCCCCAAACTGCACCAGGCAAGCAGGATGGAGCTGGGAGCCTGCATGATTCCAAGCACCCCAAGATGCCTATTGCATGCACTGAAAAAAAGAACCCTGATAGTGTTATTTAGTTTTTCAGAGTTTTCCTTTCTCCTTTGTAAGCATACTGTTGCACTGGTTTGTGTGGCTGGGTTTATTCTAGGGTGTGCATGAGTCACCATTTCAACACGTTGTAGCTTTAGAAGTGACATCAATACTTTGCTGGAAGGTGTTGCAGGCTCCAGGTGCACCTGGTGCAAGGGTCTCACCTCCTAGCAGATGCTGTGTAAGCATTTCCAGTTGTAGCGATGCATAAGGGCCTACAAGAAAGCTGGGGAGGGAGTTTTTAGGATGTCAGGGAGTGACAGGACATGGGGGGACGGATTCAAACTGGAGGAGGGGAGATTTAGATTGGAAGTTAGGAAGAAGTTCTTCCCCATGAGGGTGGTGAGACCCTGGCACAGGTTGCCCAGAGAGGTGGTGGAAGCCCCATCCATCCCTGGGAGTTTTTAAGGCCAGGCTGGATGGGGCTCTGAGCAACCTGATCTGGTGGGAGGTGTCCCTGCCCATGGCAAGGGGGTGGAACTGGGTGAGCTTAAAGGTCCCTTCCAACCCTGACAAGTCTATGCTCTTATAAGCATTTCCTTTAAGCCTGTTCCCCTAAAGTAAAAATTTCAGGCTTATACCATAGGCACCTAAAGATATAAACCACTGTGTTAAGAAGGGCTTTTAAAATAGAACATGAAACAGGAACAACAACTTGTTTAGTTTCAGCAGTGGCAGATGTGGCTGCAGTACCTATGTACCTTTCTGGCTCTATTTCAAAGCAGCAATTTCATTCTGATACAGCCCAGTGTGCTGTTTAATCACAGTGTGTCAATTTGCTTTGCCTCTTTTATGCTTTTGTTGATCCTAAAGCCCCCTCTGTTAGTAGTTAATTGGGCACATTCAAGACTCAAACACACCTTCACCTGAACTCTTTTCAATTACTTTCTGCTTACAGTAGCATGCATAAAAAAGAATAATCATGTATGTTCCTGGGGTCTTGAGTACAGCTGGAGAGGAGAAGCATAGGGTACTGTTACTGAAGCAAAAATGCAGATTTGAGAAGTTTTGCTCTAGAAATGGAGCAGGAGTACATGCTGAGGAGGAGTACATGCTGAGCAGGAGTACAGGCAGCTGAGATGACTCTGCTTGAGGTAGATAACTTAATATTTGGTAACTCAACTGTATTTGGCTGTCTGTTGCATTACACTTGCCTTTAGCTTGCTCTAAGTGATGGATGCAATGTGAATGGAGAAAACTCACGGTCTGTCATCTCAAGTGGCTTGAGTAGATAATATTCTACAGAATAAAATACTTATTTTAAAGTTGGGTTCCAGAATATCCCCAAATCCAGTCAAAGGTTGAAAACATGATGCTATGTTGTACTTCACAAAAAGTACATTTTCCTGGTATTTTCATTGTCAAAAGCCCTTTGGCCCAGGGGAACAGGATCTGTATTTCACTGTGCTTGACTTCACCGCTTTGCTGCAATGCAACCTGATGCTAGTGCAGCCTGACAGTATAAAATCTTAGTAAAAAGCATGCAAAACATTTCTGCTTTCCTTGTAAGGTGTTAGTATGGGCTTGAAGAGACAAAAAATTCAGCAGCTTTGATCAGATGGGTTGCTTTGGAGCATCACCATGGCTATTCCATTCAAAAGCTGGAAAGCTGCCTCTTGGCCAAGGTCCCAGGAGCAAAACTGCTTTGAGAAGAGGGCTTGGGGGAGTCTCATGTGAAATCACATCAGTGAATTTCTGGGAGGGCATCTCAAAACATGCAGTGATCTGCAGGGCCCATCAGCTGAGCCCTGGGTGTTTCAGCTCCAGTCCTTACACCACATCCATTTACTTTCATTTTTGAGGGATTAAATTCTTCATACAGGTCTCACATCCTGGTGGAGTTAAATGGGAGTTTGTCCTTGTTTCAGGTAAATTGAGGAGTAGTTGGAGGAGGAGCTCATGGTGAGCAAGGAGCTGCACAGAAGAGGTGACAGTGTCTGTGTCCTTCGCAGGTGCTGGCACAGAGGGACCAAACCAGAGCAGGCAGGGTGGTTGGTGATGGGTTTATTATAACCCAGGAGTTATAACCATGGGTTTATAACTGGCTGGGGGAGCAGGAGGTGTCTGTGTTCCCTCCCAGGATGCTGAGCTGTGGGAAATGTCCATTCTTCTGGAGTGTCTATGCTCCCAGCCAGGTTGGTGCTGGTGGGCACCACCTTGGGTGGGCTGGGGAGGGCTCAGCAAACATTACTGGAAAAAAGTATGGAACTCTTGAGGAAGAAGTGTACCAGTAAATCTGATTTATGGATAACAGTTTTGATGCCTAATCTTGGGGTTTTTTTAATACAGACTCCTTTCTGCTACTAATACTCAAGATCCCAGCTGGTGAATTAATTTCAGGAAAGTTACTCTCATCCAAAATTTGGGTGTTTTATTTCAGGTTTGCTAGTAGCTAGAGTGTGTTTAATATGGATAGGCAGTAACTTGCCTTTTCACTAGGCATCTTTAGGCTTTCTGTGTTTCTGGGATTAATTTTTACTTAAATTAGAAACTAGAAGCTGCAAGTTTTAGTGTGAGATGATGGGGGTGTGGGTTTTTTCAACTCACTTTTTAAGAGGAACTAGTTAGTAACTTTGCTTACATGTGCATGGCTTGGGGTTTTCTGTTGTGTATGTTGTACTAAATTTCTCTAGTATCATTACCCTTTGTTCACATTTTCTTACCATTCCTCTTCATAGCCATTTCACCTTGTGTGTGTATCATGGAAAAAAAAAACCTGTTTGCTGGGAAAATACAGCACCCACAGGAGAAAACTGAGTGGCAGGCCTGAGAAAGTAATTTGAGTGTGGGTGTATTTAAGTAAGAAAATATCTTCAATATTCTATAGGTACATGAAGAATCATGGCAGGTACAGGCTGTGCCTGTTTCTAAATAATCTATTCATACCAGGGCAGAATGATGTGTTTTGGCAAACTCTCCAGAAAATAAACCTGTCTGTAGTTTTCATATACTCAGGTTGTCATTTCCTTCAAGTAAATTCTGTAGCTTCAGGGTCTCAAACTAGTCTGGAGTTCAGGTATGCACAGAATTAAATAATTAAAAAAAACCCATATTCAATATTAGGCTGCTAGAGAGCTAAATGGTGTTCTCTTCCCTTTCCAGAGTAGTTTGAAAACCTCAAGCACAGCATCACCTTTGTGCTTCAAAAAGCAGCAGTGTTGCAGTCATATAATGAGCTGGTGTTGCGATATCCCTTTCACTGACAGAAACTGTCTTCTCTGCTTTCAAGTTTTTGCCTACATTTGGCCCTTTGTTATTGTAGAAAGAGAAAACAAACGTGCACATTCCAGGCGTAAGGTGCTAACCTGGCTTATTTACAGCAGTCTGGCATTTGTGGCTGCACAGGAGTTTTTGCAGAAGCAGATGCCAAACTAGGTCTGAACTTGCTGCTTTCTTCTGCAGTGTAAATCTTATTGAGTTGCTCTTCCTCTGGTTATTCTGTTAGAGAGGTGTTCAGAATAACTTCGTTTTGGTAAACATCTTGTAAAATTGCCATTTAATTTGAGATACGATTTATTTTTTTTCCTCCAGTCTGCAGAATATTTTTATCAGCACATGAGGGAACTTATTTGAATTCTTCAGCCCCATGACAACAACAAAAAAAAAAATGTCAGAAGTGGGGGAGTGAATTTGCCTTTGCAGAAGACATGAGGAGATGAGACTGTACTGGGTGACACTGGGAGACAGTTACTCAGACCTTGCTACTTTGACAGATGAAGCTGTGATTAAAGATGTAGTGAGAAAAATTCACTGGAACATTTGAAGCAAAAGCTTTAGCTTGGAAGTATATAATCAGCAAAATAGATTTTAGTATTTCTGCCCTTTCTGTTTTGATTGTGGAGTCAGTAGAAGGAAAGATACACCCATTCCTGCTAATTTGAAGAGTTTGCTTTTTTCCTGATGTCTGTGTAGCTGAATGTGAAGCAGTGCTGGCTGTGCTGTTGGCTGATAATGTTTCATGGAAGACCTGCCCTGTGAGCCATGAGCACTGTGTGTGGGTCTGTGGTACCTCTGGGAGGGATGTGTGAAGTTTCAAAATGAAGAGGTAGGGACAGATGGGCCTTCCATCTCTGAAAGGCAAAGTGGCAGTGAGCAGCTTTCATTTAAGGAGTGGCTTAAATAATCACACTTGTCTCAAGGTGCAGAGGAGTGGTCTGAGCCTTGCAGAGCACTGATGCTTTTGCTCATTGTTATGTCCCCCAGCTGTCTTTTTTATTGCTCTTTTACCTCTCAAAGAAAAATTGCATTTTTCAGGCCATCTCAAGTTCAACACCTTTGGCTGCTCTGTCCCCAGGTGCTGCCACAGCCACCTGGTGCTCAGCCAGAAGCTGGGTTAGTGTGTCCTAAAACAAGAACCCTTCAGGTTCCTCCTGCAAGCATCCAAGCACTAGGGAAGAAGAACAAAGGGAAGATACCAGGAAAATGTTTGTCTTTGGGGTTGGCTGGAGTTTGTCTGCTTACAGAGCAGTTAGGAATGTGGTCAGTGCACTTGGTGACAAGTCCAACCCATTGCTTGGCTGTCCCTTCTGCCATCCAGTGTGCCTGGGGACTGCCCTGCAGAACCATTGCTACAGCAGCATTGCTCCTGAACCCTGAAGGTTTGGGGCAGCCTGGCTTTGGGGTGGTGCCAGTGTCATTGTCATTGTCATTGTCATTGTCATTGTCATTGTGTGCTCTGAGCTGAGCTGCTTGCAGCTCCATGGAATTTCAGAGAACGAGCACTTGGTAGACTTTCTCTCTGCAGTCTCTCTTCCATGCAGTGCTTGAGACTGTGGTTCCTTGGGTATTTTATCTGTCTGTGTTTTCTCCTTAGCATGTTAGATTTTTATTTTTTTTTTTGTGAATGCTGAGAAACTCGTTATTCCTTGAGGAGGAGGATTGCTCTTCTGGACTTGCACTAAGACAACACTCAAGTGGTGTTTGATGCTGGAAGTTATCTTCCTTGTCTGTGTGTGTGGCATGAAGCAGAGCAGCAAGCACAGACCTCATGGATCCAGACAAGGTCTTGTGTAGACCAAGACCCTGGTCCATCTCACAGTAGAAGGGACTCTGTGGCCCTGTGCCTGCTGTGTTGTTTTTCTGTTGGTGTTGAGTACAGAAGGTCATCATCTAGAATCCAGTTCAGATGGGTTTTGGGCACTTCAGTAGGCAGTATATCATTGTTTCTCCTTTGATGTTAAATCTGCCTTTGGATGCCCTTACAGAGCATCTCATGGTTTCCCATCCATAGCTGAGTGCTGTGGTGGCACACCAACACTGCACTGCCCCATGACCTGTGCAGTGCAAGGGCTGGATTTGCATATCTTGATTTAGAGATATGCAAAATATCCTCCTCCCATCAGGAGGACATCCATACAGGCTCATGTGTGCCTAAGAACAAAGGCATGGAGCCTTGTCTTATAGAAGAGAAGACTCTCTAGCTCAAAAGCAGTGGTGTCCCTGCACAGGGGGGTGCTGGCAGCCCTGCTGCATGCACACAAGCTCTGTGCTCACTGCTTTGCAGCCTTAGGCTAATTTTAGCCATGAGAGAAAGCTGCAAGCTTGGTTTGCCACCAGAGTTCTTTTTTTTTCTGTTATCACTTTCCTAAAACATTTCCTGTGCTGTGCACAAATTCACTTTTCTTCTTTTCCTCCCTCTTTTGTGTTTATTTTGTTTTGCATTACAGCTTCTGATATGAAGAAAGACATCGAGTCTTTTATAGCCCAGGAAAAGGCGGAGATTATTGCCAAGTATGAGAAGGTACCAACCTTATGTTTCTCCCCCACATGCTGGTTAAGGCTGAAGCATTTACATTTATTAGGAATGTTTCAGCTTTGCTTCCCTGCAGGCATCACCCCAGTAGCCCTCATGCCATTAGGCTTTGTACCAGCTCTCTCTACCTGCTTTTACCTCTATATTCACTCTTCATCCCAGCCCCAGAATTTCTTGCAGGTTCAGTGTATGCTCAGCACAGATACAGAAAGGTCCTGAGCTTCTGGTGCTTCAGAGCTTCTTTAACACCAGGATGGCTCATGCCCAGCAGTGCTAGTTTGGGTGATGCCCAGCCCATGGCAGAGGCACAGCAGGGATGCTGGATAAGCATTTTTCTTCTGTGACCATTGTATTTGTTTCTTCAGGCTGGGTTTTGGGGCTCTGTGCCTTCTAGCATGTGGGGAGGGAGGGATGCAGGCACTAGGGTGTTTCTGATGCTGGGGCCTGCTCACTGCTGTCCTTTGTGCTTTCAGGGCAGGCAGGAAGGAGCTCAGATTGACCCATGGGAAGATGCTGATTTCACCCTGTATAAAGTTACAGACCGGTTTGGATTCCTGCAGTAAGTCCTCCTGTCCTCTGCCCTACGGGTCTGTGTGGACTGAGTGTGGCAGCTTTCCTGTAAGCCCCTCTGTGGTTTGGCTTCATCAATCCCAAATGCAGGAGGAAAGACCAGGTGTGCCTCCTCTCCCAAGCACACGTGTTCAAACACTCTGATGCTTTGAGCCTGCTGCAAGGCAGAAATAGTTTTCTCTCACCAGCCTGTGCCAGTAGGTGCAAGCTGGTGCCTTTGTGTCTCTGTGCAGACCTGTGGTGTTTTGCAGAGGAAGAGGCTCTTGTGTTTGCACCTGATGTGTGGAAAGGTGTAGAGGTGAAACAAGATGGCCTGATTTCTCTCAGTAGGAAATACCCACCCTAAGCAAGGTGCAGATGAATTACATGCACACCACTGCCTGAGGAGAATGCTAGAAAAAACCTATTTTTATTACAAATCTGAACAAAAAGTTACAGCAGCAGTTTTACATGCAGGAGAGGAGCTCAAAGCAATTGCTGTTCAGAAATCTCATCCCATGCTCTGCTGATCATATGTGTGTTGAAAAGGAGCTTTATGCTTAGGATTTCCAGTGATTATCTGGAATCCCACTTGATTATCTGGCAGCAGGGTGACAGGGTTTGGCTGGTACTTTCTCTGAATCTTGCTTTTTGGGTAGAGCTTCCTGAAGCCCCTGAGCTGCAGCCCCCCTGCTCCTCTGCATCCTTCCCAGTTCCCAGAGTAACCAGTGACCCCTTTTGCTTTTCCAGCGAGCAGGAGCTACCAACCCGCACAGCCCTGGAGGAGAAGGTGAGAGCTGCCAGCTCTGTCATCATGGGCATCAAATCCTTATCACAGGGGATGGGAACAGGATGATTTTTGAGGAGTTGGATGTGAAAGTGAACCAGGCAGCCAGTGCCTGCTGCTCACTGCTGCTTGTGCAGTGGTGAGAAATCTGCACGGTGCCCACTTGTTGAGTTTTCACTTTGCTGGGTCAGGCAGCTCCCCCTCTGCACTGGAATCACAGCTTTTAAAACCATTTGGGGCTTTCCCCTCTGCTTTGGCACAGAGCTCAGCAGCTACAGCTTGAAAAGGGAATTCCACACGTTGGGAAAGGTTGTAGGTAACCATCATGTCCATCCTCATCTCCACTCACCTGGGGGCATGTGCTGTGTTAGGATCCTGCTAAATAAGAATAAATAACACCTTGTTTCTGCCAGTCTGATACCAAGGTACAGTTTGAGGCTAGCTGAATCTGCAGAGATTATTGTTGTCTTGGAAATGCTTTCTCTGCGTTAAGGCTGTGTCTCTTATTCTTTTTTTCTTTTTTTTACCAATGCTGCTTTATTTACCACATGTTGAAATTGCCATGTCCTGGAAACACCTGTGGATTATTCCCATCCCCATGCAAGATCCCATGCAAGATCTTTTGCATAGAAGTTTAAGCCTAAAGAAAATGAAGTTTTGTCTTTTCAGGAGCTATCTTCTGGGGCTTTTTTTTTTCTTAAATTTGTTCTATCATCTTCTCCTTTTTGCACCAGCAAAAACAGCAGGAAATCGAACGTGTGGACAAGTGGATAAAGATGCTGAAGAAATGGGGCAAATACAGAAACAGTGACAAGGTAAGGAAGAAAAGGAAGAGCACAGGAAAGGTGCATCCTTCCTATCAATCAGGCTTTCAAAAGGTTGATAGAGAAAACAGAGGTCACTGGAAAATACTGTCTGGTACAGGAGTCTTAAATATTTTAAATCTTTTTTGAAGTTGCTTGGTTACCAAACAAGGGAAAAGTCTGTGGCCTTTTGGATAAAACACCAAGTTCCAGCAGAGTGCAGGGAATTCCTCCAAGTCCTGGAGGGTGTTTGAGATGGGTAATGAGCAGCATTTTTTAGCATGCCTTGGTTTCCCTGGGTCAGCTGGCAGGGAAAGAAAGAATTTGGGGTGAGAGGTGTGTGGAGTGGTAGTGATCACCATTGCCTTTTGGATTGGTGGTGGTGCTAAGCAGATTGCAACTGGTGTTGCTCAGATCTGCTGGATGGTGAGGGGGGCAAGGGGATTATGAGGCTCTTTGGATCAGAAACCCACAGAACTCTTGTAATGGGATCAATTATTTTATCTGTAACTGCTCATGAGTGGTGGTTGGCTGGGGAATGGGAAGTGCCCACCCCCTGGGGGGGTCTCAGGCCACTGTCTCCCATTGCCAGCTCTCTGCCTGGGCAGCTCCCTTCCCAGGGACTGGCAGATGGAGCACAGGATGTATCCCTCCTCCCTCACCATACTCGATGAAGATGGTGAAGATGAGGGTTGTTTTTTCTCTCTCACAAAGCAGGACTTGCTGCCTTTCCTCCATCAGTTAGTCCCAGCATAAATGCTGCTTTTAATGATAACTTCCCTCTTTTCCTTAAATTTTCACGATGAAGGAAAGTTGTTTGTTTTTCTTCCTTGTGATTCACAGCTCTGAAGGTTTATTGCTTTCACATCTGGAGGTGGTGGGAGGAGGGAGAGACCTTGGATAAATAACAGGGAGGTATCCTGTTGAGTTCCATCTCAGCATGTTTTGTAACTGTGCTGTTCCTGCCACTCTCTTGTGTGTAGGCAGTCACTAGAGACAGATTTACTGTGTGCCAGGGAGGGTTGTACCCATCTCACTACAACAATACCAGCTCTGGAAATTCAAAACAAAATTATTTTTTTCCAGTGGAGCTGAGCATCATCTTCTATCTCAGCAGCTGTCAGTCAGTCTCTCCTAATCTGATGGAAGTAAATAATTTTTTCTGAATTGGTGATTTTATCTGAATTGGCACACACTCCTGTGCCTTCATGAAGCACATGTGGGAGCCAGGCTTTTGTGGACCCCCACCAGTACCACTCTGGGAATAGGCTCATCTAACCTTTGTCTCTTCTGATGTATTGTACTTCTTTTGTCCTGGTTTAGTGACTCTTAAGGCATGGCAATCTCTTGTTCATCTCCTTGGTCTTTCAGCCATATGGGGATTAAACTGCCTGGCATGGCATGAAGGTTTCCTGTCCTCTAGAAATCTGTGAATTGGATGTGCAGGAGTGGCTCAGTGAGTGTGTAGATGGTGAATTAGTGGTGCCTTGCATCTGGTGCAGGAGGCTGTGGAATAGGAGGGTGGCTTTCCAGGGGCATGTCTGGTGGTGAGAGGTCCTCCAGAGGCAGCCCTGATGTGGTGCCTACAGAGGAGAGGATCCTGCAAGGAATTTCTGTACAGTATGGTCCTAGCTATGGACTGGACCTTCAAAGCCTGGTGCTAAACAACACCTGGGGCAGAGCAGGCATTTGACAAGTGCTGAGAATGGGGTTTTAAATGCTGAATGTCCCTTACACTTGCAGGATCAGCACACATAACATGATGCTTTCTGTCTCAGGGGAAATACTGAAATATTTATTGTAATGTGGTAGAAAAATGTTCTAACACACATGTAGCTCTCCTAGTAGTGTGTGGTGGTATTGAAGTTTATTACATAGCTGGTTTATATATTTATTTTGAGTGGGATCTCAGTGTTATTTCTTTGTTGTGCCCTGCTTGAAACCTCCTGTCTCGTTTCCTACCCCTTAGGGACAGGAGCTGTTTCTCTGTGTTTTGCACTTAGTAGGTGCAGTGCTGCCATACAGATGGAAATAAAATGAAGCACAGGGGCTGTGTATGGGAAGGGAGAGCTAACAGCAGCATGTGTTCAGCTGGGTGTGAGAGATGTGAAGGCAACACAGTAAAAATACATCCAGAAAATGTTCTGCTAGGATCTTGATGCTTCCTTGTGAATTGCAACCCTTCTCTTGCATCAGCCTGAAACAGTCTGGAACAGAACACCCTGTGGAAAAAGAAGAGGCTTTTTTAAAGGAGGTTGAATGCATTTTTTTTACCAGGCAGTGTCAGTAGCTGCAGTTGATTGCATGCTTGGCCTCTGCCCTGCTGAGCCCCGAGCTTATTCCTGTAGCTGGGAGTCCTGCACTCCTGTCTGCTGCCAAGGAATTGCTCAGTTTGCAGGGATCATGGTGGTGCAAGGGATTTCCCTCTCGTGGCTGGAGTTCAGACACATGCAGCAGGTCCTTTTGCATACCCCAGGGTCCTCAGGAACCTGAAGGAATGGCCTGGTTAGCTTTCTAGTGCAACTCAAGGCATTTCACTGGTGGGGTGAGTGAAAGGGTGGAAAATATTAAGAAATGAGGCATTTTTTAAATGAAAGAAATGCCTAATTTTTTCATGTTTTTTAATGGAAGAAGTTAGGGATGGAACAAAACCTTTTTTTTCTGTTTCCCATTGACATTTAATGGTCTCTAGAGAGAGGGTTGTATGACAAGAAAAAGGGAAGAGGTACCTGTGAAATGAAGTGAGCATGTGGGGGCAGGAGGAGGGACACCTGCATGTTTGTCTCCCGTCCCTCTCTTTGATTGAGGAGTACTTTGAAAGTTGAGGGCAGAGCCCTTGGTGTAGCTCACAGTTGTCTTTGCCCCTTGTCAAGCTGTGTGAGTTTCTGTGTCCCTGTGGCTCTCACAGTAAGGGCTCTCCTCTCCAAAGGGAAATGCAGGTGGGAACAGCCATGCCAGGTCAGTTCCAGGGCTTCAAAGCCAAGAGTGTGGCATCTTGTCCTTGGAGAGGGTTCCAAGGGCAGGATAGTGTGTGTGGAACAGGAGTACCTGAGAGATCTCCATGTATGAAGTGATGGGATGGGTCTGGGATGGGGTTGGGATGGGATGGGATGGGATGCATCTGTGTCCAGCTCTTCCAGTAAGGTTAAAAATGTGACTTGTGGCTTGCATGTGACTGAGTAGGTGACCTCTCTGGCCCAGCACAGGCATTGGGTTTGTCCACGCAGGTGGCTGGGGGTCTGCAGCAGCAACCCAGGGGGTAAATGTGTTCTGCCAGGACCATCTGAGCTTGTGTGGGTTTCTCTCCTGCCCAGATGTGCCGTCGGGTTTACAAAGGGATCCCCCTCCAGGTGAGAGGCCAGGTCTGGTCACTGCTGTTGGATGTTGAGAAGATGAAGAAGGAGAACGAAGGAAAATATGAGGTATGGGCTTTGCCTGGCAAAGGGAGCAAGGAAATGCTGGTTTGGTGGGGCTTCAGTAGCTGGGGAAAGTGGATCCATGGTGGATGCAGGCATCTCTATCTTTACTTTCAGGAGCAGGAGGGAAAGGGGAGGTTCCTGCAGGGATGCTCTAAGGGGTGTGTGTGTGTGTGTGTGTGTGTGTATGTGTGTGTGTGTGTGTGTGTGTGTGAACACCCAGCCCTTGCACCCTCCATTTTAGAGCAGTAGTATGCCAAGCACTCTATAACATGTTAGGGTCCAATCCCATCCATGAACTGCTGCAACCTCTGAGAAGCAAGAGCTTAAAATTAGTGAGGAGTGAAAACGTAAAGGGAATAAACTCATGATCCATGTGTGTCTATTAGGCTGGAGCCTTTTATTGGTGTTAGCTGTTTTCCTTAACATGCTCCTTCTGTTTATTCTGCTGTAAGCCAGAAACCATGACTCAGGATGAATCTGGTGTTACTGCATCCTTAGGGAGAGATGCAGGGAAGAGGGAGGGGAAGCTTAGCAAAGGGACTGCTCACAGTTCCCTGAGCTCCCAGCAGTGGTGCAAAGTACCCACAAGTACCTTAAATTGGGCAGGTGCTGGATGGGAGTACCCCCAAACCTCTCCACGTGCTTGAAAATTTCACTTGGGGTGTTTTGAAATGTGCAGTAGTCAGAAGCCTGAAACCATCTGAGTTTGTTAGTCAAGATACCCAGTTAAAGGTGGTGTGAGGGCAGATCGTGCAAGATTGAGGGGGGATTTCACAGCACATGGTCCTGGCTTACGATTGAGATGTGCAGTTCGAAGTTGACTGTCAGCATTGGAAGAGCTTGGATTGAAGTGGCTTCTTGTATCTTCAGTATTTTTATAAAGTTTCTGCTAAGTACCCATATTAAAATAAAAGAAAAATTCTATTACAAATAACTTATTTTATCTGTAGACAGGAGAAGAGCCTGCCTTGTAATTGCTTCCTACCAGAGCACTGCATGCTGCAGACTTGGATTCCTTGGTGTAAAATTAGAGGTTTTGTAGTGTACATTGAACATGTGGCAGGGCTTGTTGTATTTTGGTTTTTTTCTTTTTGTTTATTTCAGGCATCTTGGCTCCTTTATGCCACCTCTTTCCATAGGCAGCATGTGAAAGCCTGGGTTGATAATTATCTTCCAAACTTGTGTTGTGATTTATCTTGCCTTTACCTGGGCAAGGATCAGGGAGTCTTGGAGACAGTTTCAGAGGCAGGAGTTCAAGTTCTACTTCCAGCAGGTGCTGCTGAAAATCCCTGCTTGTTGAGCAGGATGATGCTAATGCTGCATCCCAGTCAGCCAGACACAGAGATGGGCAGATGCTGCTGGGATGAACGTGCAGGGGCTTGGCGAGGGAGCTCCATGGCAATGAGCACAGCTCTCCCAGAATGCAGATTCCTATCACACTCCCTCCCTTGAAGCTCTGCTGCATGGGCAGGGAAGAAATCCAGACAAATAGAAGTCACAAGCAGTTTATCTGTGCTCCAGAGGTGTCTGTGAGAAACAGGGACCTCAGGGCTAACAGGCTTTGCTGTACAGCAACCCCCCTATGAACTCATCTTACCCTTCTTCCTCTTCTTTGGTGCCATCTGCTGCCAGTAACTCCCTGTCCCCTCTTCCTCCAGAAGCAGCTCCATACAAGTCCTGGATGAGGTGATTTGTTTTCAGGAAGGGACTGAGCCTCAGCCCCAGCCCTTTGTCACAAGGCCACCCCATTCCTTCTTGGGGCATGGACCATGGCACAAAAGCCTGGCTTTTTCATGTGCCTTCAATCTTGAGTGTGCCACCTGCCACGTGCCAGATGATTTACCTGTTTTATATCCACTTCTTCCTCTGTACAGAGACCACTTGGGTTGGTGCAGCAGCTGCCTTTTGTCAGCCTTTCTCCCCATGCCTGTATTGCCTGATGCAATTACAAACCGTGTTCCTCCAATCTTCATCCTGACCCTGGCAGCTTGGGTTGTCCCTGGTTCTGCAGGAGTTACCTGCAGTGTTCCAAGTGTGCCAGAGTGTGGTTCCCTGCTTCCTTGGGGTTTTAAAGCCACAACTGAGAAGGCTTGGGTCAAGCTGAGCCATGGGAGAGAACAGAGGAATCCTGGCATTTATTCACTGCTTGGGTCTCCAGCTTCCCAGAGCAGCTGTGGAACCTGTGGGTAACTTAAGCACAGGGGAAGGAAGGAAAACAACCCATCCTGGCTTTATCATCTGCAGAATTAATAATGTGACACCCATGCACAGGAAGGGTCAGAAGGAGGGTCTGGGGAACCACAGGGCTATCAGGCTGACCTCAGAACCTCAGTGAGGATGGAGAGGATCATCCTGAGGGAGCTGCCATGGCTCACAGGAAAGCCAGGGGACCTGGGTTAATGAAAGACAAGTCCTGCAACCAAATTGTGTGGGAATGTTGATCTGGCTGGGGGCAGGAGGGCTCTGCAGAGGGACCTGGACAGGCTGGGTCGGTCAGGGCGGTGGCAAGAGGTTCAACAAGGCCATTTCAGTCCCTAAAACCCCAGGCAAGGGTACAGGCTTGGGGGAGAGGGGCTGGAAAGTTCCTCAGCAGAAAAGGAGCTCAAGATGAGCCATCAGTGTGCCCAGGTGTCCAAGAAGGCCCCCAGCATCCTGGTCTGGCTCAGGAATAGCTTGGCCATCAGGAGAAGGGAAGCAATGGTGCCCCTGGACCTCGAGTGCTGTGCTGAGGGCTGGAGCCCTCACTACCAGAAGGACATTGAGAGCTTGGAGTGAGTTCAGAGAAGAGCAGCCAAGCTGGGGAAGGGTCTGGAGAGCAAGTTTTATGAGGAGAGGCTGAGGGAATTGGGATTGTTTAGGTTGGAGAAGAGCAGGCTGAGGGGTGACCTTCTGTGCTCTCTTACAACCTGGAAGGAGGTTGTAGGGAGCTGGGGTTCAGTCTCTTCTTCCAAGTACCTGGTGATAGGAAGAGAGCAAATTACCTCCTGTTGCAGCAGGGGATGTTTACATTGGATATTAGGAAGGAAGAATTTCTTTAGTGAAAGAGTGGTCAGGCTCTGGGACAGAGTGCCCAGGAAAGTGGGGCAGTCCATGACTTGGTTAATAAACATGGTTTATTAACATGGTTAATAAACGTGGCATCATGGTGTCGGGTTTACACTCGGAGTTCTTTTCCAGCCTTGATGATTCTGTGATAATAAAGCCTCCTGGGTGCATAGAGGTGACAAAATGCTGCTCACCCTACCTGTAATTCAGGTGCAGGAACTTAAAAACACCAAAAAATAGGGTTCTTCACAGTCTTTGTTGAGTTCTGTGTTGTTCTAGCAGAGAAAGCAAGATGGTCTTTATCAGGGAAATTTGAACTGAAAAGAGCTGACTGTATGAACAGTCTTTTTGTCTCGGGTATTCTGACTACTTGAGAGAGGTTGAGAAACCATGGATGCAGAGAGAAATCAATATTAAAGCAGGGAAATGATGTTATTCATCAGATCTTCTTTCCATCATCACTTCTGTCCTCCCCCTTTTATCCTTCTCCTTGTCCTCCTGCTTTCAAGATTGAAGTTAATATTCCCAGAATGCTGTCACTGCCCTGAGACTTTGCTGTGCTGGACACATGTGGGTGCTCTGTGGACCTCCTGATATTCTCCAGAGCTGATGTGGCCACTTTGGGTGCTCAGCAGAAGCCTGGAGGAGCCTTGTGTCAGGCTGATAAACATTTGTAGGATGGCAGCTGCTGGAGCAGATGATGAAAGTTCTGTGCAGATGTGATAGTTTGTCTTCTCTGTGAGCAAGGAAGGATCCTGATACTGGGCTGCAGGCAAGGTGGGTTTGCTGCTAACCTCCACTGCCCCTAACCTGCAGTCAAAAAATGTATTTTATTAATGCAATTAACCCTGGAGATTTTAAGGAAGCAGGGTAACATATCATCCTGAAAGCTGTTCTATGACACATGGAAAATAAGGACGTGACTGGTGACAGCCAACATGGCTTCACTGAAGAGCAAGTTGTGCCTCACAAATTCAGTGGCCTTCTGTGGTGGAGCTACAGAATGGAGAATCATGAAAAGTTCTGGACACTGTCCTGCATGGCATCCTTGTCTTTAAAGTTGAGAGACACAGACTTTGGAGGTGGAACACTGTGGATATGGGATTATCTGTATATTTGCACTCAAAGAGCAGTGGTCAGTATCCCTGTGTCCCAGGGTTGGTGAGTGATGAGTGGTGTTCCCCACAGGTCAGTACCAGGTGCTGTTGAACCTCTCTGTTGGTGATAGGGACAGTAGGAAGGGTGATCCCTCAGCACCCAGCTGTGTGGGGTGGTTGGCACAATGGAGGGAAGGGAAGTTGTCCAAGGGGACACTGGAGAAATGAAATTCCCTGAGGGGAAGTGCAGGGTCCTGAGCCTGAGCTGCAGCAGCCCCAAGCACAGATGCAGGCTGGGCAGGGAATGGGTTGAGAGGAGCCCTGGGTAGAAAGACTTGAGGCTGTTGGTTGATGAGAAGCTCAACAGGAGCCATCAATATCCACTTGCAGCCCAGAAATCCAGCCATCCCCTGGGCTGCATCCAAAGAAGTGTGAGCTGCAGGTCAAGGGATTCCTTCCCTTCACTCCCCTCTGGTGAGACCCCACCTGGAGAATGTGTCCAGTTCTGGAGTCTGCAGCACAGGAAAGAGAGGGAGTTGTTGGTGCAAGTCCAGAGGAAGGCACAAAGATGCTCAGAGGTCTGGAGCACCTCTGCTGTGAAGCCAGGCTGGGAGCTGGGGTTTTTCAGGCTGGAGCAAAGCAGGCTCCAGGGAGACCTTTGAACTGCATTCCAGTACCTAAAGGGGGCTCCAGAAAAGGTGGGGAGGAGGGATTTTGACAAGGGGCTGAGGGATAGGACGAGGGGCAATGGCTTTCATCTGGAAGGAGGTGGATTTAGGTGTAGACATTGGGAAGAAATAGTTTAGTGTGAGGGTGGTGAGACAGTGTCCCAGGTTGTTGAGAGGAGTTGTGCATAACCCCTCCCTGGGAGTGTTCAGGAGCAGATTGGAGGGGACTTGGAGCAAGGATGGGTGTGGTGGAAGTGTCTCTGTGCATGGCAAGGTGTTTGGGACCAGGTGATCTTTGAGGTCCCTTCTGATCTAAACCATTCCAGGTGTCTGTGGAAGACCTCTGGGTGTCTGGTAAAAAATCCTGTGTCAGCTGCACCATTGGAGGTGGGAGCATTGGCCAGACTTAGAGCAGGACTTGGGGAGCATCCTGACTGAGGTGTGGGAAGGCATCAGCTCTGCTGGGCAGCATGTGGCCATCAGCTCCTCCAGCAGCTTCTCACCTGGACACACACCTGCACCAGCCTGCAGCTCCCTCTGGATCTCTTGGGAGGTGTATCTGCCATTCCTTAGGTGCTGACAGAGGTCTTGATCTTTATGACAACCAGGCTGGGTACCTCAAAAGAAATCAGAGTGGAATTTAGTTGTAAAGATTTTAGGTTCTCAAAAGTCAATTTCTGCATTTGAAGGAGGGTGAAACCTGGGCTGCTGGTGTTGTAGTGTGTGGGTGTGGGGTTGTCCTCCTGTCCCTGGGTCAGGGGATGCATGGCCAAGGGCTCAGGGATTCTGCATGAAGCTGTTGATCATTGCTCACTCCAAGCCAGCAGCACTCTGAGTCTGTGCAGCTCCCAAGCTGCTGTCCTTCTCCCTTTGTGGAGAGAGGTCGTGTCTGACTGGGCTCCTGACCCCAGGATTCCAGCCTGGACTGTCCCAGGGCTGCCCTGCAGCCTCAGTGGTGATGTGAGAGTTATTGGGGGAAAGGGGGGAAGGAACATGGTATAAATTTTCCTGTATATTTGTATATATTCAGTAATTTTTCCTATTTATCATTAATGTTTCATTAAAGCTGTGTAGTTCAGTTTCCAACCCATCAGTCTCTCTCCCTTATTCTCTCTCCTTTCTTTATCAGGGAGGAGAGAGAGAGATTAATAGAGACAGAGCAGCTGTTACTCAGTTTAATTGCCGGGCCAGTGTTAAACCCTGACAGATTTTATTGGCTGGGCTGGTGTCTGACTCCTTCCCCTTGTCTGAATGCCTCTCTTTCAGCAAATGAAAGAACAAGCAAAGAAGTTTTCCTCAGAAATCAAGCAGATAGATTTGGATGTTAACCGCACCTTCCGAAACCACATCATGTTCCGGGATCGCTACGGAGTCAAGTGAGTGCAAGAGGTGCTGTGCTGCCATCAGTCCCCCTGTGGCTGTGCGCCTGGGTGGGATGGCCAGCAGCCCCTGGCTTGTGCTGGCCAGCAGCCCCCTGGCTCAGAGCAGCTCACAGGACAGGAGAACCATCTGTACTGCTCCTCA
The DNA here is from genome assembly GCF_003957555.1 of Calypte anna. Taxonomy (NCBI): domain Eukaryota; kingdom Metazoa; phylum Chordata; class Aves; order Apodiformes; family Trochilidae; genus Calypte; species Calypte anna. The sequence continues at coordinate 15,081,402 of NC_044250.1, forward strand.
GACCAGGAGCACAGGGTGCAGCCCACAGGTGTGGGGCTGCTGGTTCTCTCTCCAGACTGTCCCATGTTCAGCCCCAGTTCCTGAGCCACAACCATCAACCTGTTGAAGCTCCTTGTCATCTGAGGTGCTAGGATTGCAGTTGCAGGGGGCTTATTTTGGGATGGCTGGGATGATGGAATGGGTCTGCCAGGAGCTGGGCCAGCTGGGGTGTATTTGGCTTCCACAACAGAGCAGGCTGGGGAGGTTTAACAAAGAGGCTCTGCCACCTGGGTGAGCCATCCCTGACTGTCCTACACAGCCATGCAGCTTGCAAGGAAGCCTGGACTGCTTTTTTTAATATGGGGATGGCTCCTTCAGCAAGGAGACAGGGGAGGAAGGAACTTACTAATACAATGGTGGTAGTGCTTTTCCCCTGGATGTATAAAACTTGATGTCTGGGTGACTACAAGTCTATTAAAAACTCTCCACTACCCCAAACCTAAAACCCATGTGTGTTGAACACAGCTTGTGTAGGTACATGCAGGCTGATGGAGCAGGCTGGTTCAGCCCTGCTCTGCAGGGCCACTGCTCAACCTACCCTGAAAGAAGGGGACGTGCCAACCAAGGTGCTCTCTGGTTCTGTGAGCCCTGCTCCTGGCAAGAGCTATCAGTAGCAGCTGGCAGAGTGTTTTCAGAGCCTTGGTTTGCACACAAAGCTCCAGACCTCAACCTTCATTGTTTTAATGTCCCTCTTTCTCCCCAGGCAGCAGGCACTCTTCCATGTCTTGTCAGCATACTCGGTTTATAACACTGTAAGTAGTTAGTCCAATTAAGAGCTTTGTGCTCCCTATATTTTTTTTTAAAAAAAGCTTTATATATGTTTTAAGTATATGCATGGATATATGCTTGTGTATTATGCTTGTGTATGTATATACTCAGAGACATTCAGCCAGTGGTAATTCTAATTTTAAGTCCCGGTACTGGTTTGTACAGACAGCTGCAAAATTCACAGATAGCAGGAGACCTTTTGTGCAGATAATTCATTCCCTCATTCATTTTGTAACGTGGTGAATGACATCTGGCAGATTTGGTTGGGGAGAATGTCAGCAGAGAACCAGCCCACTGGCTTTCCAGCAGGACTGGCTGCCTGGCTGAAGGTTTGCCATGTTTCTGACTTCTTGTCATACACTGAATGGCTTCCTTGTGGAAAAAACTGATTTATTACAGTGAAGCAGTGATTTTTAAGTGAAGGGCATGGGCAGAATAAGCCTATGTTAGCATCTGGACCTACTGCCCCATCTCTAGAAGAGGACAATTACTCCAGAAGGCACAGAAGATGCTCAGAGGAAACGAGAACCCTGCTTTCCCTCATGCCAGATAAATGCTTAGTAGACTTAATTATTTTTTAATTACTTCAGTGCATAAGTGGCTGAAGGAATCCAGAAGAGCAGAGGAACCACATGCTATTTTTCATCCCATGCACTGTTCCTTGAAGTAGCATCAGGCACCCCTTGTGCTGGGATTTCTGTCCCTACCCCTCCAGGTCTGAGGAGGGTGATGGGGAAAGCAGGGTGGGGGGGGGCACTGCATGCAAGCAGTGACAGAAATGGTCAGAGGCCCAGAACACATCTGCCATGAAGAAAAACTGAGAATTCCGGATGTTCAGCCTGGAGAAGAGAAGCCTCTGGGAAGACCTTACTGTGGCCTTTCAGTATATAAAGAGTGACAGACTTTTTATCGGGGCCTGCAGTGACAGGACAAGGGGTGACAGTTTGGAGCCAAAGAAGTTAGGAAGATATTTTTAACGATGAGGGTGGTGAGACACTGGAACAAGTTGCCCAGAAAAGCTGTGGATGCCCAATCACTGAAAGTGTTCAAGGGCCAGGTTGGATGGAGCTTTGATCAGCCTGGTGGGGTGAAAGTTCTGTGCCCATCACTGTGTGGCTGAGGGAAATGGTCCCTTCCAACCCAAACCATCCTGTGGGCCAGTGACAGGACAGAAGCTGTAGGCACATGGGAGCTAGAATTTGAGCACAGAGAATAAAGGTCTTGAAAGAGGAGAAGGAAGCACAGGCAGTCTGAGCTGCAGCTTTAGCAGGGGTCTCAGGGCATGGCAGCACATGTGTCTCTCTTGGCTCCTGCAGGAAGTGAGCTACTGCCAAGGGATGAGCCAGATTGCAGCCATTCTCCTGATGTACTTAAATGAAGAGGATGCATTTTGGGCACTGGCCCAGCTGCTGACCAACCAGAGGCATGCCATGCATGGTAAGCATGGGCTGGATGCAGGTGGGGACTCCTGGGAGGGGAGGGAGGGCTCTTAGGGCTGGGGGGTGTAGATCTTTCTTCTGACATCCTTGTTTGAAGTGGATAAGGCTGAATTATGTGCTGCTGCAACCCAGCTGTGGAGCTGAACTTCACTCGTGGAGCCAGACAAGTTAACTAGAGAAAAACGTGTTTTATTGGCACTGAGCTTTAGCACTCAGTAATCAACACTCTGACAGAGGTTCTTGCTTCTCATCAGGGTGCTTTGCCCTTGGCAAGCAATTAATTCAATTAATTCAAGCCTATGAGGTTTTTAAGAACTCTCACAGAAGTACAACCAAGAGCATCGTGGCATCTGCTTGTTTTTAGTGTGCCATGAGCTATGTGCCTTTGTGTTTTGATGAAGATATAATTCTACCAAATGAAGTAAAATAATACAGCACAAACACATTAAAGGTTCTTTCATCTTAGTTGTGGTTAGCAGTAACCTGTGCACAGAGGGTTACTTTATGAGCAGTGGACTAAGCCCTGTGGCTTGATAGCTCCAGACATTTTTAAGCAGTTGTCCTGCTAGATTACAAGCCACTGCACAGGCTGTTTAGACATCTCCAGCTTTTCTCTGAGGCTTGGTGTGTACCAAGAGAGGTCTTGACCAAGCCAAGTCCTGGGCAGTGGGGAGGTGGAGGTCTGGTCTGCAGGGCTGAGGTGGGAAGGAGCAGCTGGGATTGGTGCTGGTGTCACCCATGGAGATGGGGTGGGTGGGGATGGGCTCTGGGAGGAATGCTGATTGTGCTGAGATCCATCTGACTTCAAGAGGCAGCTGAAGGGAGGAGTTTCTAGGAAATCAGACTGCCCCATGAAGACTCCAGAGCTTTTGTGATTATTTTTTATTTCTGTCATCTTTTCTTTTTAAGGTTTTTTCATTCCTGGGTTCCCAAAGCTGCAGAGATTTCAAGCTCATCATGAGAAGATTTTAAACAAGCTGTTTCCCAAACTGAAGAAGCACATGGTATCTGTTTGGTATTATCTCCCATACCATAGCACGTTTTCATGCTAAAGCAATTAGAGTGATTTGGCAGCAATTTGGTTCTGCCAAACTGATGCACAACTGAACAGATTTCTAACTGTGTGGGACTGCTTCAGACACAAGCAGGCAAGCATTTATTTATTAAATGGGGGCCTGAATCATGCTGAGGTGAGTGGTTATTTGGCTTGCTGGTTATCATGAGTGTGGGAACCTCTAAAGACTTCTTTAAAAAAAGCCAGGCCAGGCAAGAATTGTCAGAGAGCCTGCAGCAAAAGGAGCTGTTGCATACAGCAGCAAGGATGGCTGTGAGCTTACACCTTCTGCAGAGCCTGAAGAGTGATGCTGAACTGTCTGGAGCCTTAATTCAATGATTATTCATCCAAAGACTTTGCATTTAATGTCTTTGCTGGTTTTTAGAGATGGGAGGTGTGTGACATGGGCTGTACATTTTGTTGCATGGACATGTCTGGTTGTTCTTCTCCCTCGTGGGTGGTACCAGCCCACTTGGAGGCTGTAGCAGGATGCATCAGATGCAGTCTAACATCTGGACAGCTGTTTTGCAACACCTGCTCCCTTTTTGGTCCCTCCCCTTGGGTTTACTGCAGACAGTTGGTATTCAGTGGATGGGCTCCTGAAGGTTTCTTATGCTCCAAGAGGCTCAGTGTCCCAGCTCAGGAAAAGGCTGTATTTTTATTGCCATCATCATCATCAGGAGCTGTTGCTTGGTGCTGCAGATGAGCAGCCCTGGCCATGTCAGTGGAACAGAGCCAGGAGAGGTTTCCCAGGCTTGCAGGTACAAGCAGACTGTGGCCAGCTGTGAATCCCATGGGCTTCTTCATCTTCCCAAACTATTTGCTGCTGTGTAGCAGTGGTCATGCTGACTGTGCCCATGGTGTGCTGTGCCACACCATGCAAAAAAAAGCAAAGCTTTGCACAAGCACTGTGCTGGGCATCAGGCAGGGGTGGAAAAGAGAAACCAGGGTGATGTTGGTGAGTTTTTAAAAGATTTTCCCTGGCTTGTCAGGTCATCCTGTTCCTGCAGCAGACATGACATACAAATGAGAGTTCTAGCAAATCTGTCTTGACTGCACAGACCTGCACTGACCTGAGGAATATTTGGGGTTACTGATTTTTCTGGTGGTTCAATTGGAAGTTGCTGTGGAAACAAACCTGGTGCTCTGCAAGAAGTGGGTGGTTAACGTTCCTGGAAGGTTTTTGTAAATCCCTGGAGTAGATACTAGGCCAGAAATGTTCCTCCTTCAAGTCCCTGTCCAAAGTTGTGGCTAAAATCTGGCCATGTCAAGGATCAGGTTCAATAAATACCTGTGCTAGAGGTCTGAATCTTCAACACTGGCATTTTGCAGCAGGAGATTTTCATGGAGACAAACCTCACCCAGACCCCCCCAGCATTAATAAATCAACCAACCAGCTTCCCAAAAAGCCTTAGGAGTTGCTTAACCCTTCATCATCCAGCCTGGTGAAATTCTTCTCCCTTTGCTGTCTCCTCACAGGACAAGGAGCAGATGACTACAGGGATTTACACAACCAAGTGGTTCCTGCAGTGTTTCATTGACCGGGTGAGGATGCTCTGTGGGTATTTTGGCTGCTCTGCTGCTTGCATGCACAGTTAATCTGCCTGCTTGTTTGAAAAAGAATTGTAATTAGGAAAATGCATTGATATTTTATGAGGTGGGATACTGTGCAACGTCTCAAAAGGCAAAAACAAAAAAAAAAAAAAAAGGAAAAAGCTAAAAATAACTGCATGTAAGTGATAAGCCAGGTCCCAGGGCCTTATCACAGTCGTTGCTGGGAGACAGCTGAGCAGCAGCAGGGTGAGTTTCAATGAGCAGAGGTCTCTCTCTGGCTCTGCACTGGCTCTGCACTGCAATTAATCTCCCTTTGGCTCTGGAAATAGCATAGGGAGGAGATGGATCCTCCATAGGGTGGAGGTGTAAAACTGAGGAAATAAAACTGAAGAAATAATAGTGCAGCAGCTGCAGGCTGGGTGCTGGAAACACATGGAAGTGTAAGAATATTACCCTGATTTGTCCAGAATTAATTTGCCAGTCCCAAGCCAACACTATTTTTAGGGACAGCCTTTTTCTTTCACACTTGAATGCAAGATCCAGACTTGCTAATGTTCAGAACATCTGTATGTCTTCAGTTTCAGTTTTCTGCTGCCCTGTCTCCTGTAAAGCAGTGGATGAGCTCTTCCCCTGGAGGCAAACTTGCTGCCTAGCAGTCTGTCACTAAAAGATGTGCAAGACTGGTCAGATTGGTGATAATGCTCCCTCCAGGGCAGGAGAATCCATGTACTAGTACGTCTGCGTGGAAAGTTTCTCCTTTTTCTGCATTTCCAGATGGGTTTTCAGTACTCTCCCAGCCTCCTAAGGTTGTTAGCTTTAAGGCTATAAATGGGCTTTTGTGATATAGATAAATATCCTCTGCCTTGCCCAGCTGTGTGTTTTGGTGTGAGGGGCTGTAGGGATGTTACCAACCTCTGTTCTGATCCCATCAATCAGTGCTAACTGGTGTGATGCTAACAAGCTGGTTTTTTGGGTTTGTGTTTCAAACAGACCCCCTTCACCCTTACCCTGAGGCTGTGGGATATCTATATCCTGGAAGGAGAGCGGGTGCTGACTGCCATGTCCTACACCATCCTCAAACTGCACAAAAGTAAGAGCCCAGCAGAGTAAAGGTGGCACTGGGCAACCCTTCTGGGCCAGTATCAGCCTGTTCAGTGCCCTGTGCTGGCCCCAAAAGGCACAGTCCTGTGCCTGTGCTCCAGGGAGGAAAGATTGAGGTGCTGCCAGGGTTTTGGAATTCTGCTCTCAGCTCACAGCAAACCCCACCTGAAATGCTCCCAGCTGCCTTCCCCTGTGTGCTGCACCTTGCATCTTTTATCACCTTGCTTTTAGGGGCAGAACAGACAGTGACCTATCTGTCTGCAAAGCTCTATGTGGCTGAAAAGGCTGTAGAGGGAGAAATAAATCCATTCATATACTTCCAAAATGACCAAACCTTGGTTTTCTTACATAACACTAAGGCAGCGATGTTTCTACCTTGGGATCTTTGGGACTTGCAACCCTCTGCTCCCATAAGCTAGCAGCTTTTCCTTGTCACCCTGTTAGTTATTTAATCTGTGACAGGAACAATGCTGATATTGCATGCTGAGAATCTTTGGGCTGCTGGGCTTTATGGGACAGTGTGCTTTGGCTTCTGCAAACAGCCAGCCTGCTCTTCCTTCAGTTATCCAGAAATACAGCTTCAAATATCCCATTTGTTTGCAAAGACTGGGAAGCTGACAGGCTGAGAGGAGCTCCAGCCTGCATGTGGTCCTAGGTGTGAAATCATCCCTGAGGAATGTGTGGCACTGATCAGCATCCCCTCTGCATCTCTGGCTGTGTGGCTGCCTGCTGGCTGGGGCAGGTTGGCATTCCTGATGGTGGAGGTGGCTCCACAGCCTGGCACTTGGGGTCTGTCTCATTTCCTCCTCCTAGAGGGATTGGTGAGAACTCCCAGAAATGCCCCAAAATGTGCATGCTGGTCAGTGTAGGTTCCAGCTCCACCATCTCTCTGCACTGCTGCCCAGAGGTGGGAGGGATGTGTAGATCTATGGACAACCCTGAGCTCCAGTGGGAAGGGGGAGGGAGGCTGCTCCCAGATAAAACCTCAGCAATGCACCTTACCCTCACCCTACCCACCAGTTTTGCTGTGTCACTGCCATCACTCTTTTCTGCCTTTCCCCAGAGCGTTTGCTGAAGATGACACTGGAAGACTTACGGGAGTTTCTGCAGGAAAAAACTGCCACTTCCCTGCAGTACGAGGACGATGCCATCATCGAGCAGCTGCAGGTGTCAATGACTGAGCTGCGCAGGATGAAAATCGACCTCCCCCCCCCAGGTGGGTAGAGGGAAGGGTGAGCAGCCCAGGGCAATGCCCAGTGGTACCAAATCCCTTGAGGACCAGAGCCATCCCTCTGGCATGGCTGGGAGATGGGGCAGCCAAGAAGGGCTGGCAGCATTTGCTTTCCCCGTGGTCAGGGCATGTTAAATGCAAAAATGGATGCAGGTTGGGTTCTATTTTTTTTTTTTTTTTTTTTTTTTTTTTTTTTGCTTCCAATGCAGCAAAGCCTGAAGAATTCCCACGGAAACCCCTGGGTCTGGAGCTCTCCCTCAACCTAGTAGCTGTGAAGAGCAATGTGGCAACCAGTGGCCAGAATGGCTGTGTGGGTGAGCACTCCGTGGACAGGGACACCCCTCCCCACAGAGGTCCTGGGGTGCTGGAAGGAATGGGGGAGGTGAAGACTCCCTCCCTCCAGGGCAATGAAGTAGCTGAAGCAACAGACATCCACCTGCATCCTCCTGATGGGGGTCTGCTGGGAGAAGCAGAGCCCACTGGGGATGGGCAGCCACCCTCTTCTCTGAAAGCAAGCAAGCCAGAGGCCCACCTACCCCCAGCTCTGCCTCTGGAACAGCCTCTTCTCCCTCTCAGCTGTGCCATGATGGATGACAAGTCAGTCTCTCTCCCCACCCCAGCGGAGCAGAGCTCCTTGGACTCCTCTCTCCAAAACACATCAAGTTCTCCTCCCAGTTTGAGTGCTGCTGAGCTTTCTGCTATGGACCATGTGGCATGGCAGCCAAATCTTGCTGCCCTGCCAGGAGGAGAGCAAGCACCTTCCCTCTGCAAAGAGAGAGCACTGGATGCACCCCCTCCTCCTCTGCCAGGCAGCTGGCAGCAGCTCCCCAGCACACCGCAGCACGGTGGCTCCCAGGAGAGCAAGGGCTGGGACCCAGTGGCTGAGAAGCACTGCAGAGCAGCACTGCTGGATAGGAGGGACCTGAAACGTTTGACATCCAAAGCTGCATCCACAGGGGACCTCAGCAGCTTGGGCCAGGCCAGGCCAGGGAGCACCCTGGGGTCTGTGCACTGGGCTGGGCATGGGCTGGGAGGTGGCAGCATTCCTGCCTGGCTGGGCAGTGACCTGGGGGCAGCAGGGCTGGGGCAGGACTGTCCCTTCCAGCAGGTCCCACCCCACACAGTGATGGAGAACAGTCCCTACAGTGTTCTCAGAACCATCACTCCCCTCCAGCTGGCCCATGCAGCAGAGCAGGATTTCTCCAGCAGCAAGCAGGTGGCATTGCCTCTACCAGAGACTGCACAGCCCTTGCCTGCTACCTCTGTGCCACCACCTCTTGTGCTGGACCCAGAGGAGGCAGATGGAAAAAAAAGCCTCCACAAAGCATTAAATGTACTGAAAGTCCCATGGTCTGTCCCAAGCCCCCATCCCCAGGTTGCCAAATCTTCCTCAGACAACAGTTTCCTTTCAGGCTCCCCTCCTCGGGCAAAGCTGCCCAAATCAGTGACATTTTAGTGGCGGTGGGGGAAGATGAGGAAGAGGAAGCAGGTGCTGGAGCAGCACCCTCAGCCCATTTTTGGGGTCCCCCTTTCAGCATGGGTGTGTCTGGGTGACAGCACAGCAGCCACTGCCTGTACCTCTGCTTTGGGATGAGCACCCAGCAAGGAGTGGTGGCCCTCAGCACCAGCAAATTGAGTTTGCATCTTTCCTATGGACAAACTGGAAAGTGCTCTCAGTTTTTGTTCCTTGGTGCTCACCAAGTACTGTTGTATTTTGGGGGAGATGCTGGTGAATGTCTTTTCTTGTGCTCCTGCTTGCCATAGTTACCCATGGCCAGGAAAGTGGGTGCAAGGCACAGGAGCCCAAAATGCTTTCTTTAAAATGCCTGATCAGTGCAGCCATCAGCATTGCTTTTAAAGGCCTTTGTAGCAATAGATCTTTATTTCTTTTCCCAGGCTCTGCCTTGGAAGGCAGCAGCATTTTCAGGCAGGGCCATGGTGCCTTCTCTATGCAATGCCCAGCCGTGCCTGGTGGATGCTGTCCCAGAGGGAGGTTGAGCAGCCTGGGAGTCCCTGGGGAGGGGACATTCTCCTTGGTGCCACCCCAGGATGGATCTTTCCCTGAGTTCCCAAGGTGACAAGGACACAGTTGAAGGTTGAGCCCTGTTTTTTAGGGCTCAGTGGCCTTTCTGCTGGCGTGTCCCTTGCAGGTCCAGGGTGGTGAGCAGGCTTGCTGCCTTTTGTTTGGTTGAACAGGAAGAATGGCTGCTGCCTGGGGAAAGCTTCTGCCTTTCCTGGGATGCTCCTGGAGGTGTGATGGTGTCTAATCACAGTGGTCAAGCTGAAGCCTGCTTTTACTTGGAGCGAGTCAAGTGTCAGGGTGGGATGGGCACAGGAACTGGGAAAAGGGGCACACATTGCCCAGAAGCTGATATTAGGTTTTTTTGGCTTGGCCCATCCAGAAATCAACAGCTAAAGAAACCTGGGCACAGGGGGTTGGAAGCTGATGCTGTGGAGTGTTAAGTTCCCCTCAGGCCACTGCTGAGGAGGTAATAAAATAGGTTCCCATATCCCCACCTCAGGCACCAAGTCCTGTCTGTCCCCCCCATCCCAAGGTCTCTGCTGCACAGCCTTAAGCCTTGGCTGGATGTGCAGGGACAGCTCATCCCAGTGAAGAAGCTGCTTCACAGTCCTGTTCCCAGTGTCTGCTTCATCCCTGCACAGGAAGCAGCAGATCAACGGAAGCAGCAGGAAATGAAGTGGTGTAGATGTGTTTGCTGTCCAGAAGGGATGGCTGGAGGGATTCCCATCTCTTCATGGAGACCTTGGGCAAAAGCTCAATTCTTAGGAGACTTTGAAAACTTTTTTTTATTTCACAGGCTGCTTCAGTAACATTTACCTGATCTGAAGTCTACCTGCAAGCCCAGCAGAAAGCTTACTACTCTGTGGGCTTTATCAGGTTGGTTTTTGGGGGGCTTTGTTGGGTTTTTTGTTTGGTTTTTTTTTTCTTATGTGCATGTGGAGGTTTACATAAGCACCAGAAGTGTGTCAAAGAGATGAACCCATCTTTGTTTGAATGTAGCCAGCTAATCACAGCACCCTCAGCTTCTGTCTGACCCCATCTGCTGTCTCTCCAGCCTTGCCCATCCTCTTTCCCTCTGCAGAGCAGGGATATAACCCTGTCTGTCACCTACCTCACAGGTGTGCTGAGGAGCTGGGAGCTGCACTTTGAGAACTGCTCTCTATGAATGTTCAGTATTTGTGTTTTGAGACTCAGGTCCTTTCTAGGACAACAGGGCTTGAACTGTGTTTAATTTAGAGTACATTTTTCAGTAACCATGCAGTAGCTAAACCTATTTGTGTGTTCAAATACCTGGGCAGTAATTCAGGACAGGTATTGTTGCTTTTTGCCAGCAGCCCACTGTCCTCTGGAGCTCCCTGAGCAGCAGCTGAGTGCTGGTTTTTGGCTTGTTTTCTGTAGCCTGGGGAGGGATCTGTTCTCTCCTTGAAGCACTCAGAGGACTCCTGGTAACAGTCAGGAATTTGGGTCAAGCGTGCAAGAGCTGAGACCTCTTTTCCCTCATTTTGGGCACAGAGCCTTTGCCTATTGCATTGCACGTGCACCTGGGCTCCTCACTGAGCATGTCTGGGGTAGTTTGCAGTATTCACACTTTAAAAAGTGGTTTTTGCTCTAATGTTGGAATGTTGTCAAATATCCAGTACTTACAGCATGACATTTCATGCACAGTGGCCAACAAGAATGTGGGGCAGGGGGATGGGCCTCTTCTTCAAGCCCTAACAGGAATAAGCAGCAAGGTGCTCAGTCACTTCCAGGCTTAGGGAAAAAACTCCATCTGGTTCCAGTGTCCAGGCGGACACAAGCTCCCTGCTCACACCAGTCCGCTTCTTGCTGGGAAGGTCTCTGAGCTCCTCACCAACCTCTCACCCCTGAAATCTGGGAACAAAGGAGCCTGAGCTGGCAATGTGGATCCCTTTCCCTGGAATGATGCTCTCCTGTCAGCCCCTCCAAGCAGGAACTACCAGACACATCTTCTGCCTCTCACTGCAGGTATTGCAGCCTGGGCAAGTCTGTGGCATCAGGGTCAGACAGCAGGGAGCCCAACCTGGGCTGTTTTGCTGAGGACAGGAAGGAAAGAAGAAAGGCAAGGGCAGAAACAACAAATCCCAGCCCCTTGCACCCCTGCCCCAGCCTCAGCCCCGGGGCAGAAGGCACAAGAACTGCAGCTCCAGGAGCAGCTGCCCCTGATCCTGCCCTTCCAGCCCTAAGACAGCTCCCACTCACTGCCCTCAATGCAGTTTTGAAGACCAAGGTTGCAGGTTTGGGTTGATTTGGGTATTTTTTGGTATGGTTAGTGTCAGGCAGCAGGGTCCCAGTGAGCAGCTCCAGCAGGAACTGGAGCTGTGGTCAGGGACTCAGCCCTGCACTGTGGGAACCTGGCCAGAGGCTGCTTTGCTTTTGAATTGCTGAGCTTCTGTACAGCCTGTAACCACCTCTTGTGACCCTTTCTAATGTATTATAATCATTACTTTAAAAGTCTTTACGTGTGGGGTTTTTTTCTTTTGTGTGTGTGTGTGTTGAGGGGTGTGTGTGTGTTAGGATCTGTTTCTTTCTTTTATTTGGGTTTTTTTTTGTAAGGAAGTTTGGGGAATTTCAGTCATTCATACCAAACAGACTTGTCTGGCATATTTGATGCTGTGTTTTACAGGGTTGTAATGGGAATGGTTACAGAAGTTTAGCATCCAGTCAGACTCCCCAGGGTTTCCTAAAGCAACAGATGATGCAGTAAGACCAGTTGCCTGCCTGATAGCTTTTTACCTTGGTTCACCAGGTGTGCTTCAGCTGCAGCAGGTCCAAGCTGTTCCATCTGTCTTCTGCCATCTTCAGCTCTTCTACCACAGTTAAATTCCAGGCATTCCCAACAACAGTGGAAAGAAAACTGCTCCTCTTTACCTGCAGCCATCCCCTCACAGCTCCCTGACCCACAGGCAGCCTCTGCATGGCCCTGCTGAGATGTGGCTGCTGCTTGGCAGCTCTGCTGCAGCTTTCAGGTGTGGCCAAGATTTCAGGTTTAGAGTTTGTTTTCCCTGCCCCCAGGCAGTGCTGGGAGGAGGCTTGGATGGCACAGCACAGGAGGAGTTAGTCATGCTTCCTCCGGTCACTGCCAGCACAAGGTGGTGCCACTTACAGCTGAAAATGATTGTAAAAAGCTGTGTGCAAGCAGCATCCCTGACTCACCCCATTTTCTGTGCCGTGTGTCCTGTGCTGCCAGGAGCAGCTTGGAGAGGAACTGCAGGGTTTAGGAGATGGCATTTATCTGACTGCTGGGACAGCCTCAGCTCCATGCTGCCAGGGAAGTGTCCAGGAGGGCAGGGATTCCCCTAGGAAAGATGCGTTGTGCTGGGGATGTGGCAGGCAGAGTACTGATCCTCTCTGAAAGAGCCTTGGTCACTTGGTCATTGAAAAAAAATAAATGGGAGTACAGCTTTGCTTACTGGTATCCTTCCTTGGTCTGCACAGGCCATGTCTGTGCCCTGCTGTGGTTTTACTCTGACCCTGCAGGGACTGGCACCAGGCAGGGCTCTGCCACATCACTTGACAGCATCCTTCTGACCAGTGCAGGAGCCTCAGGCATTCCCAGCCTTCAACAGGAGCTGAACACAGATCCCAGGTAGGGTTTTGGGTCTCAGTTCATGGAGGATGTGCCAAACATCCAGTGCAGAGTCCTCCCCAAGGGGAGTCCATCCCTGGGACTTACCCAGCAGAGAAGTGAAAGACCTCAGGGCAGACACAGGATATTTATTCCTGGTGTGTTCATCCTGGGCTCAGAGGCTCCAGCTGGTGCCAGGAGGTCAGTGGCACAGCCTTGGCTGCAGGGGGGTCCCAGCACAGGAGGGATCCTTGAGGGGTAAAGTGCAGACAGCCTGGAAGTCAAGCAGCATCCTCCCCCTGCTCTGCCAGGGCCAGGGTGCTGCTCCCATACAGAGCAGGAGAGGTGGGTGCTGCCCTGGCCACAGCAGCAAATGAACTCTGGAGGATGCATCAAGGCTGCTGCTTAAATCCCAGTGGCCATGGGGTCACCCAGGGACCACTGCCCCTCTCCCCCATTCCCTGCTGGAGCCACTGCTCTCATCACAGCTTTCAGACAACTCAGCACCAGCTCCCTGGCTCCAGGACTGGTCCCTATCCAGAAACCAACACAGACCCACAAACTGGGCTCTAGTTCTGGTCCCCTGGCAGTCTCCAAAAGTTTCTGGTCCTTCCTGAGCCAACCCACCAGCACCAGAACCTGGGTCAGGCTGCCCTCCCTGCCACTGCTGAGAGTCTGACAACTCTGCTGCGTGCCTGTGCAATACATCAGCAAGTTCCAAATAATTGATGCAAGTGGAGCCTGGAGCAGTGCCAAGATGAGGGAGGGAGCAAAGTTTTGGGGTGGATCAGACTCATCCCTGGCTGCAGCTGGGGGAGAGAGCTGGGCAGACTGTGCCTGGGAGCTTTGCACCCCAGTGTGCGTGGCAGAGGCAGTGATGGAGTTAGGCTGAGTCTGGAGGTCTTGCTCCTTCTTGGGCTGCTGTGCTGCTCACCTGATGCTCAGACACTGCTCTGATCTTCATGCACAGGAGCTGGGGCAGTGGTGCTGGGAGCTGGGAAGCAGAACAAGGGCACACAGAGCACAGAGCTCCCAGTCCCAGCAGTCTTGGCTGGGACCAGCACCTTTGCTCTGCTAAACCGGAGCCTACACTTGACCCAGAGAGAACAAGACTCCCCTGTTCTGGGGGAATGATGCTGATCATGGGGCCAGACCCAGCTGCCTGCCCTGGTTCCCAGAAGCTGCTGTTGGCAAGGATGTTTGCTGTCAGAGCACCCTCTGAGCACTGCCACCTCCTTCCTATCAAGTATAACCCAGCACAGAGAGAATAACAGGCCAGCTGGATGAGACAGGTTTGATCCTTTCCCAAACCATCTTCAAAATCCTACAACCTCAGCATTCAGTCACACAAGGAACAGGACATGGGCACCATGACAACATAAGAGAGAAAAGCAAACCAGACTGTGTTTTGCAACTAGAAGATACTTTACCAGCTCTAGAGCTTTCCTGAGCAAGCTGGAAAACCTCACTCTGAGGGGTGCAGAATGCATTTCTTAATTTGGCTTCCTGCTCCCGACCAGACTGCTGAAGGACTTTGTATCCTGGCCAGGGGTGCTCCAGCCTGCCCTTGTCCAGCTCTGCAGCCCTAGGAAGTGCCTGCCCTCGGAGGACACCTCAGCCTTGCTGCTTCCCAAGCTCCTCAGCTCATGGTCCTTGATTCTGGCTTCTGGCACCCAACCAGAAATGAGGAACCACTCTCAGTGGTTGGAGCCATCTGGTCCTTGACTGCCCACAGGATGTGCTGAGAGTCTGTAACACAACATTACTTCTCATCTAAAGGTCCCCAGGTAGAGCCACCCCATCCTCCTCCAAGGGCCTGTTCAAGATTGGGATAAGGATCAGTTCTATTGGAAAAGAGTCCCAAGTTCTTAGTGCAGTAAACCTACCAAGTAAGGACCCCACATCAACCCACTCTGTAGCTGTTCATGCTTTCAGTCAATCTCCCAGCAGAATGAAGGAGCCCTGCCTTCTGCCCTGCCTGTTTACAAACAAACAGCCAGGCAGAAAGGGAGCTGGGAGTCTGGATTGCCAGGAAGCTGAACAGGAGCCAGCAGTGTGCCCAGGTGGCCAAGAAGGCCAATGGCATCCTGGGCTGGCTCAGGAACAGCGTGGCCAGCAGGTCCAGGGAAGGGATTCTGCCCCTGTGCTCAGCCCTGGGGAGGCCACAGCTTGAGTCCTGTGTCCAGTTCTGGGCCCCTCAGCTCAGGAAGGAGATTGAGGTGCTGGAGCAGGTCCAGAGAAGAGCAAGGAGGCTGTGAAGGGATCCAGCAGAATTGCTGTGAGGAAGGGCTGAGGGAGCTGGGGGTGTTGAGGCTGGAGAAGAGGAGGCTCAGGGGAGACCTCATCACTCTCTCCAACTCCCTGAAAGGAGGTTGGAGCCAGGGGGGGTCGGGCTCTGCTCCCAGGCAACTCTCAGCAAGACAAGAGGGCAGGGTCTCAAGTTGTGCCAGGGGAGGTTTAGGTTGGAGATTAGAAAGAATTTCTTTCTGGAGAGGGTGATCAGGCATTGGAATGGGCTGCCCAGGGAAGTAGTGGATTCTCTGTGTCTGGAGATCTTTCCAAAGAGCCTGGATGTGGCACTGAGTGCCGTGGGCTGGGAACCACGGGGGGACTGGATCAAGGGTTGGACTTGGTGATCTCTGAGGTCCCTTCCAACCCAGCCAATTCTGTGATACTGTGAAACCCTCTATTTCCAGGCTTCACCCTTGACACAACTTAGGTTGTGAGCTTTTCTGGGCTCCTCTGGTCCAGCTCCCCCCTGTAATGCCTGACACAGCCTGTTTAGCACTGCCCAGCATCAGCCCAGGTGCTGCTGCAAGGCACACACCCAGCTGAGGGCAGGGTATCTCCTCCTTGGGGAACTTCTCCCACTGGAACTGGGATTGGCTTTTTTGCAGGAACTGGTGTCAGGCAGCCAAAGGCGGGGCAGGCTGTGCCCCACAGTGGTTTGGAGCATACAGGTACAAAAAGCAAGCTGTGAGCACAAGTCCTCTCTTGTCCAGACAGAAAGCAAACATGGCAACTCCTAAAAGTACTGGAATTTAATCCTGCTGCTTTAATTCTCCTGCTGTCTGGCATGACAGAGCACAAGGAATGGGACAGGAAGGTGCCTGCATGAATGCTGGGAAGGAACCCTGGGATGTGGCTTTATGCTGGGGGTTCCTGCAGCAGTTTTGCTGTGTGAGACAGGGAGCTCGCTGTCACTGCTGCCAGCCTGGGCTGCCAAACTCTCTGCCTCTTCAGGCCTGGGCCAGCCCATGCAGAACTTGGCTTGATTACCTTCCCCTTTTCTCCTGGATGCCAGCTTAATTACCCTGTGCTACAGCTTGGGAGAGGGCAGGGCAGTGAGAGCTGTGCCCCCCCAGTGCACTGAGGGCAATCCTGGCCCTGCAAGGGAAGGAACATGAGACAAGCAGCTCAGAGCTCAGGCAAAAATCCCAAAGGAGCAGGGCTGAGCAAAGAAAGGGTTTCATTTGAGCCCTTATCTAAAACACTCTCACCCACTCCAAACCCAAGGACTTGAAGTCGGAATCCTTTGAATCTAAGTTGTCTGCAGTGAGTCCTGCTATGTGCTCACCTGTGATTAAACTCTGCACAGGGCAGGTGAAGGTCTGAGGATTAGGATCAGCATTAACCGAAGAGAGCATAAAGGGCAAATTCTATTGCTGCAGCAGGTAAACATCTGGGAGGGGCTGTGCCAGAAAGAGCTGTCTGGAAAAAAATCAAGGAAGCAACAAACCAGCACCAGTTCTGAGATCTCCCAGATGCTTCTTCCCTTCCAGCCAACACATGGGAACACAGGAATAAAAAACAACATATGGGCCATACAGGGATCCCACAAGGACTAAGTTGAAGGCAAAGCACCCAGGTGAGCACTGAGGAAGGCTTGGACTAGGTGCACTCTTCCACCCAACCTAAAAGTGGGGACAGCAGGAAGTTTCAGGTAGCCTGGGGGAGACAGGGACATGACAACAACATGGTGTAGACAAGACAGCACTTTTCTTGACAAATACCCCACCCTGATCATCTTCATGGTGTACAGCATGACCTCAGTCCATGGAGAGCAAATCTCAGCACCCTTCCCATCAGCTATCCCACCAACAATCCTCCCAGAGCACCACCAGCAGCACTGGCTGGAAGGAGCACATCATGAAGGTTTGTCAAGACCATCAAATAATAATTTACTGTGATTCAATCTGTGGCTTTGTACAGTTGCTGGGGTGGGATGAGGCCAAAAGAGGAGGGGATGAGGGAGGAAAAAAAAACAGAAAAAAAAGTTGTTTGCCGCAGGCTTGAGTGACATGGGAGTTAGTCCTTGGAGGGGCTCATGCTCCCCCTTTCCTCTTCCTCTCCCCCTATACGCCTCCCCTTAATCCATTTACTTCTTCCTTTGCTTCCCCTCTTTCCGTGTGCTCTGCACAGTAGGAACCTCTCCAAGACACAGTCGAGTCAGCTGAAACCAAAAGGGGACACTCATTAGCACCATCAGGACTGGCAGGGACTGTTTGCATCACCCACCCCCAGTGTTTTGGGATGACACTGCTACTGCCCACAGATAGGAAAAAACTTATGTTGGGAGCTTTTCTGGGAGCCTGTGGTCCAGTATGACAGCTCTAAGAAGTCCAGAGCTGGCTCAGCTGTGCTTGTGCTGAAATGAACAAGCAAATGGTCTGTGGTGTGACCAGGGAGCATCTCACCAGACCTGTGTCTGCCCAAACCCTTGTGTTGTGTGCTGAGATCTTTCTCCCTCCTCCAGGGATGATGGGAACCACAAAGTGATTCCAGGACAAATGCAGCCAAATCTCTATGGCCATACAACCAACCTTTCCTGGGTGTCTTTGCCTTGCTTCTGTGCCAGGATGTTCCTCCCTCTCTGCTCTTGGACACTATAGCTAGAATAACCTGGGATGTCTGGTTTAGTCTGTGCCTTAGCAGATAAAGATGTGGGCAACCCACAGGGCACACTTTTAACAGAGCAGAGTGTTTTAAAGAGACTGCTTCCCACCCCTTCTTGGCCCTCTCTTTGAAAACATTGCCCTGATCAGTGCTGACCCCTGGGCTGTGACAGTCTGAGCTCCAGGCAGTCCCTGCAGGGAAGCAGCTGAGCCCATGCTCTCAGCTGTGAGCCCAGAGCAGAAAAGCAGCCACAACCTGATATCCCCATTTGGAGAAAGTGCTCCTGAACCTTTGGAGAACTCTAACACCTGGAAAACCTCCCTTAGCAGTGGTAAGTGTGCTGGGCACAGCACTTGGCTCAGCCCCCAGGAAACCTCATGTGCTTTGGGTGGGAGGTGGGTTTTTTGCTCAGAGGTAGTAAAGCAATTTTTTTTTTTTTCCCCGTTTAGGGAAGAGCTCTGCTGCACTCACACACTTGGGCTCAAAAATCAACAGAGGAAAAACAGCTGCCCACCTCCTCCAAAGCATCATCTCTGAGAGGACATGATGCTAATTCTATGATTCTAATTCTATGATTCTATGCACTTCCCTTTAGGACTAGCAGCAGTGTAAAGGGGTAAAGGGGCATCCCAGGTACTTAGGAGACTGCCCTAAAGACACTGAGGCAATGTTTGTGCAGGCTTTTCTCCTACAACCCAATCCCAGATGTCCTCAGCACACATCTCCCTGGTGCACTCATCCCCAATTGCCTCTCTCCTCTTCTGCCATGGAAGGAGCTGGTTACACAGCCAGATCTTCTCTGACTTCTGGCTCAAGTCCACCAAGCTCATGGGGGGGACCTCAACAGAAGCTCCCACTCACTGTTATCCAGCAGGATTAAAATGATTTAAATAAGCTTATTATTAAAAAAAAACCAACCAAACAACAAGGAAAGAAAAAGAACAACAACAGGGAAGTGAACATGGACGGTCTGAGCAGCAACATTTCTGGCTCCAGCAGGCAGTTTATAAAAGCAGAAGAGCCCCCTGATGGCTCATTCTCAACACTGCATCAGCTCCAAATACCTAGAGTGTGCTCTGCAACGGGGAGAACTCGAAGCTTTTGCAGTCAGAATGTCTGCAATTTACACATCAGATAGCAACGTGCTCAGCCAGCTCCTTGTCTTTATAGAGCCCATCTGCTGAACATGCAGCAAGCCACACACATTCAGCACTAGCTTAACTCCTCTTTCAGAGAGGCAGCAAGGGAAGGAGCTTTCTGGGGAAAGCACAACCAAACACCTATTTTTAAAAATTCATTTCTGTAGAATTTTGTCCCACAGAAGGAAAAATAAAAATGAAGGAAATTCCAATTTCCAATGAAGGAAAAATAAAAAAACCTCTTTCCTCCCGCACACTTCCTCAGGACAGTGGGAATCCAACTCACCTATGCTTTGACAGAAAACTACAATTTCAGACACAAAGTTGTTTCATTTAAAAAAAAAATCCATTGCTGAAATCGTTTCTACTGCATTTGTTTGTGGATGAGTGCATCTGCAGTGAGCTCCTGCCATGCCTCCGTGCTGCACCCCCTCTTCTGCTTCCAGGGTAACCCTGCACACCCCAATCCCTGTCTCTGGCACTCACCATGGTCAGGAGATGACACATTTACAGTTCATGCAGCCAGGGCCACTCTCATCCGGGGGGTTCAGCTTGCGCAGCTTGTGCTGACGGATCTCCCGCACCAAGGTGTAGAAAGCATCTTCAACACCCTGAAACAAAACCCACTGCTTACTGCACCTGCCCACAAAGAAAAGGGACAGTTCAGAGAAGAAAGGGCTCTGCTCCCCAGCTAGGTCTTCCTAGCACTGCCTTTCAACGGTGCAGATGGCCAAGTTAAAGGCACAGAACAAAGTCAGGAGGACTACGAGGGCTCTTGGTTTAACCCTCAGAGAAGAAGAGGCAGAGAGCTTTTAGGTCCTTGGGACTCATCAGGGTTCAGCAGCCTGAATGAGGTCTGCTACATAAGACAAAAGCCACCACTACATCACTGAAGGCATCAGCTGCTCCACTTCCACCTTTGTGCTCTGGGAGCATCCAGCACTGTAGGTCTGCCAAAACAGCCCATGGATGGGGTGAGCCAAGTCCCCTGACCTTAGCTGAGCTGCAGAGACCCTTGGAGAAAGCCTTGAGAAGGCATCTTCCCTTCACTGCTGCCAGAGCATGAACTGCACACTTCTCCAGGCTGAACACTCAAGTCCAAAAGGGGAGAGAAGAGGCTCTTGCACCATCTGCCTGCACTGTGGTGTTTGCCCACTCCTGCCTCTCCAAGGACAGCACTGCAGAAAAGAGAGGAATAACAAGATTTTGTTTAAAGGCCTCCTCCTACCTGTCTGGTTTTGGCAGACGTTTCTATGTAGGGGATCCCATAACTCCTGGCCAGGTCCTGTGCTTGCCGGGTCTCCACTGTCCGAGCTGGTAAATCACATTTATTCCCAACCAGCACCATGGGAACATCATCTGAGTCTTTCACCCTCTTGATCTGCTCCCTGCAAAAGCAAGAGATGCCAAAGTGAAGGAAGAAAAGGAACACTCTCCACCAGCTGCTTTGTCAAGAATTAACAGCCAGTCCTCATTCCACATTCAAGCCATGTGTTGAGCTTTCAGAACAGAAATGACCACAGCACCCAAGTGAGTAAACAGGACACTTTTGGAAATGAAAACTGAGCACAAGTCTGCTCTTTAAGTACAAATGCTTACAAACCACAACATGAAATTATGACAATCTGTATTAAAACATGAGCTTGAGGTAGTTCAAGCTGAACAAAATTAGAAGCCAAGCAGTCACTTGTTGTTTCCAACACATTGGATAACTGATCTCTCTAAAAGGACCTAATAAAGCCCAACAAAAACAACCACCTGCACACAATAATTTTCTAAGCTGATAAAGCAGCTTTTGGCAGCCATAAACTTTTCAGCAGATGCACAGGTAGTGTTTGCTTTCTTTCCATTTAGCTCTGGTGGCTCAAAGCAGAGAAATCAACTGTGAAGTGAAAAAGTGGTAAGACTTCTTCATTCCAACCTTGGGAACAAAACTGGGTGGGTAAGGATGAGCTCTAACATTGCTAAAAATCCTAAAGGTCCTTATGACCACAATCTATTCCATTCCCTCCCGACAGATACTTTCTTTGCTTAATCATTTAACTTCAGATGCAGGTCAGCTTTTTATTTTTTTCTTTTCTTGCTCATATGTCCAGAACATTTAAAGGGTTTTATTTAACAAATAGAATGATGTAAAATGCTGATTTCTGCATTTTAATTTAATTAAAATTTCCATCCCAAAGCAGCTGGGCATGTATTACACACACACACACACACACACCTCTCATTAAAAGGCAAAAAAAAAAGTCGAAGTAGAAAATAAAAATTAAGTCTTACATTATATGTATGATATACCATAAAGCCACTTAAACATTCTATGTAATATCTTGATCAGCAAATGCAGGTACTAAATTTAGTGCACAGGCTCCACTGAGCTGAAAAGACAAAGGTCCTAATGATCACTAGGAGAAGGATGGGAGAGCCAGTGTTTCTCTGGGGAATATTCTTTTAAAAGTGCAAGCACAAAGAGCCCAGGCAAACCAAGATGCAAGCCAGTGATCTGCATTGTGATTAAAACTGGGGCTTGAAACCAAACTGTGCTGTGTCTGATTAACAGCCCCAGTCTAGGCACAGGGATGAGAGCTGCTGAATCCTGCAGGAGCTTTAGCAAAGTCCCACCCTAAATTAGGTTCATCTCCAATTACCCAAATTAGTCCAACTGTATACTTATCACAGTGAACCAGCCAAAGACTGAGACATCAGCAGCTCTGACTAAAAAGCAAGGAAAGGCTGTGCCTGGCTTGGAGCTAGAGGATTATCTGGGACCTGGGCTGGTGAGGAGGGATTGGAGTGCCTCAGGTCATGGAATGGTCTGGATTGGAAGGGACCTTAAAAATCATGTGGTTCCAATCCCCCTGGATCAGAAGGGACACCTCCCAGTAGACCAAAGCCCCATCCAGCCTGGACCTGGGACACTGCCCTCCTGCCCCAATTTTGCCCCAAAGGGCCAGGGCTGATTTCTGCAGATGTGTGCAGCAGGGGAAGGAGCCCATCCTGTCATTCCCAGCCTCCTCCCTCAGGTCCTGGGCCCATCAGAAGCTGCTGAGATCGAATGCACTAACAAAGCAATTCCATTTATTAGGGAGGGGAGGGGGGAGGAGGAAGCAGAGGATCCACTCTCAGTCCCCAAGGGCCACAAGCAATCCTCTCAGATGGGTTTTACTGGAGTCACTGACACTCTGTCTGCTCCATCTCTGCCCTGGGCAATGTGAGCTCATTCTCTGCTGGCAGGCAATGCTTCCACTGCAGGGGGGCTGCAGCAGCAAGGCACCCTCTGCAGAGGGGGAAGGGGCAGGATACCAACCTGTACTGGTGAATATCTTCAAAGGACTTGGTGTTGTTGATGGCGAAAACACAGAGGAACCCTTCCCCTGTTCTCATGTACTGGTCTCTCATGGCACTGTACTCCTCCTGCCCTGCAGTATCCAAGATGTCCAACAGGCACGTCTCTCCATCGATGACAACCTGCTTTCTGTAGGAATCCTGCAGGCCAGGGAGGGAGAGAAAGGGAGTAGGATGTGTTAGGGAAGGGCTTGGGTCCAGCCCTGCAAAGAGATGCAGCGAGTGCCTGCTCTGACTCTGCCTGGGATGAGGTGGCATTAAATACCTGGCATTAAATGAGGTGGCATTAAATACCTGACATTAAATACCTGACACAATCTGTTGGAAAAACAGAGCAGCTGAGCAGGTTTCCCCTTCATCTAGCAGAGCCATAGAGAGAGCCATCCCCAGCCCTGTCTCTGGCAGACTAGGGGAAGCTTTGTCTCTATCAAACTGCATAGCCCTTGACAACTATTTTTCTAAGCTTTAATCAGCTCCAGCTCTTCCCTTCAGCTCCCACCTTGCCCAGGTGCTGGATGGGGACAGGTAGGAAAGGTCTCCTTGGCTGGCCACCAGCCACCATCTGCAATTTGTAGAGCTGGAAGTTAAGATCCATTTCCAGACCTGGAAATCCAGCATTTTCAAGACATCTCAGATAAGGTACAAAAGGCAATATGCCACCAGTAAGGCTGCAAAATGGACCTGATGGTAAAGCTCTTCTTCAAACATGAGAAAAACAAAATAAAAATGAAAAAAATAATGTTGTGAGGAGGGTGTTTCCCAGAACCAGTCAGGGGTATTCCCTATGCAGCAGAGTGCAAGATACCCCAGATGTGAGGAGGCCTGGAAATCCCTCAGGGCATCTTTCAAAAGGTTTCACTTTCACTGCAGGCTCTTCATAGCACCTCTCATCTCCAGCATCCCTCCCCCTTGCCTGGGCTCAGCATCAGAGTTGCTACTGGGGAAGCCCCTAAAGGAGCCTCCTGTCCCTGGGCATGGTGCAGGAGCCTCCCCCCTCTCTCAGCAGGAGCAGGGATCCAGTCCCAAAGGTGTGAGACAGGTGGGAGTCAGGAATACACCCAGGACACTGCTTTGCAGCCACTCACACAGCTTGTGCCTGCAGCGTAAAATGAATTCTAATGCCTGCTACTCTCCCAGCCACCACAGCAATGTTCTCAGATGACCTTTGCAGATTTGCAGACAACCAGCAGACACACCATAGGTATCTGAGAGGACCAGCAATGGCACAGAAAGGGGATGGGGCCAGCACAGCCTCTACCTTCTGGTTCATTATTACACCACCATCTACTAATGGGCTAATTTAAGTCTTTCCTCACCTTGTGGACAGGAGATCTGCTCTGCCACAACCTTGTCACAGCTGTGTCTTCCCAAAAAGGGGACTGCTGACCCACCAGAAATGAGCATGGAATGATGGGCTGGCTTCCAGCCAGGCACTCTGCAGGCGACTGGCAGGCTGCTCTGAAGGGATATGCTCCCATTCCTGATCAATAATGCATCACAGCCTCCTTGGTGCAACAGAGGAGAGAACTGCCTCCACCTCCAGGGCCCCAGTGCCTCTCAGGGACTGGCAAAGGGGACACCAGTGCCTGCTCTGCTTAGCAGAGCATCCTCCCACCTCTGGTCCCTGGCCTGCATCTGGAGGACCAGCCTCTCAGCTCACATCTTCATAATTAATTGCCAAGTCTCCAGATGATAGGAAGTCTCAGCAGCAGACAGCACACCCACAGTGAAGCAACCCCACACCTCAGCTGAGGTGATCACCAGGCTGCCCTTAAGGCCAGCTCACTAATGAAGCAGAAGCATTAGCAGTGTTGCAGAGGATGCTTTGCACCCCAGTGCCCAGAGGAAGGGGACAAGATCTCCTCACCCCTTGTCTGGCACACAGCTTCATCCTAACACCCTCAGGGATGCTCAGGATAATGACAGATCCATCCCTGCCATGCTGCCAGCTGACCTGGCTGCTGCTGCAGGGGTAGCTGCTACCAGCCCATCCTACAACCTCAGTGTTGCTCTGCAGTGCCCCATGTCCTGCACCACCCCCTGTACCAGGGAACAGGGATGGACCCAGCTGTGAAATGCCAGGGAGCAGAAAAACATACACTTGGGGTTCGGCCTCAGGATCCCAGACAGATGCTGGGAGCACCCCAGGTCTGCTGGGACCAAGTCAAGGGGTCCATTTGTGAACTGGTCAGGATACAAGCAGAGGCTTGGGAAGCCTATCAGTAGCTACCTGCTGAAAGGTGGACAATGAACCAAAGAATTCCTCAGCACAGTCTGGCTTCTTCCTCCATCCCCTCTCATTCAACACCAGACAATGGCAATAGCACACACTTCTTTGGGGCCTTGGCCCTCCTGTTCCCAAAATATAGGTCTTGAGGCTTCTCAGCAGTCTGAAAGCAGGTGTACCAAAGCATACTACTGCAGGTCAGCCAACATGGGCACTAATGAATCAAAAAGGCAGAAGAGGAGCAGGCAGTCATTTCCACATTTCTGCCCCAGACAGGGGACAAACACATTTCTCCACCCTCCTGCCCTGGGGCACCCCCAGCCTCCCATACCCCACTTTTCAGCACTGCCTGCACTCAATTAATTTAAGAGACAGGTAAAGCCTTTGCTCCATGCACAGATCCTCTTTTTTTTGCCCCTCTTATCCTGCTCATTTCAGCACTGCTGTGCTGATTGCTCACTGGCTGAACAGTCAGAGGCAGCTCCTGGGCATGATCCAAAGCAGCTGAAGTCATAGGTCTGATGGTTGTATTGGAAGGGCTCACAGGTAACACTCTGTGGGTCCTAAATCCCCATAATATGCAGCATGAAGAAAAGGAGTCACTGTAGAATGAGTGTAAAGATGGCCAGGGTGAAGGATGCAAGGCACAACTGAAGGAGCTGCAAATATTTCAGGACTGGTGGGACTTGCAGGTAGAAAAGCACTAAGGGTAAGAGGGATAATAGAATATGTAGTGTTGGGAGGGACCCATCAGGATCAAGTCCACCTCCTGTCCCTGTGTCTGTGGGCACCCCCAGAATCACACCATGTGCCCTGGAGCATCATCCAAAGGCTTCTTGAGCTCAGGCAGCTTTGGTGCTGTGACCAATTCCCTGGGGAGCTGTTCCACTGCTCAGCTGCCCCCTGGGTGAAGAACCTTTTCCTGAGATCTAACCTAAACCTCCCTTCAGCTTCCTGCCATATCCCTGACTCCTGTCTCTGGTCACAGGACTGAAGAAATCAGTCCCAGTCCTATCTCTTCCCCTCCTGAGGAAGCCCCAGACTGCAGTGAGCTCACCCCTCAGCCTCCTTTTCTCCAGACTGAACAATCCAAGTGCCCGCAGACGTTCCTCATAACTCATCCCTTCCAGACCCTTCCCCATCCTCATTGCTCTCCCTTTGGATGCTCTCCAACACCTTGATGTCTTTTCTGTACTGCAGTGCCCCAAAATGCACATAGGACTCCAGGTGAGGCCGTACCAGTGCAGACTGGGACAATCCCCTCCCCTGACCTGCTGGTGATGCTGTGTTTGATGCACCCCAGGGCACGGCTGGAACCTCCTGGCTGCCAGGGCACAATGCTGGCTCATGGACAGTCTGACATCAGCCAGGACCCCCAGGTCCCTCTCTGCCACACTGCTCTCCAGTCCCACCTTCCCCAGGCTGTATTTGACACCAGGATTGCCCTGTTCTAGGCACAGAATTCAGCTCTTGCCTATGTTCATCTTCCCGTGGTTGGTAATTGCCCATCTCTCTCATCTGTCCAGGTCTCTCTGCAGGACCTGCTTGCCCTGGAGGATGAGGAGCAGCTCGTGGCTGCTTTAGGAAGAGAGCATCTGGGAGGAACAGGAGAAAAGAGCAGGAGTCTCCTGGGGCACAGCAGAACCAGGCAGGGCAAGGAGGGTGTGCTGGGAAATGCCAGGCAAGGCTTACATTCCCTGCTGCCTGTTTAACATGGAGAAAACTCCCTGTAGGTACATACAGGGAGCCTGTGGCTGGAGACAAGGAAAATCTGGATCCCAGAACTCAACAAATCACTGGGTCAGAGCTGGCTCTGCCCTCCCTAAGGTTCAAGAGAGGAGCCACCCGTGCAGATGTCTCCCCAGGGAGGTTGCTCTCCATCAGCAGCTCTTTTACCAAAAGAAACCTGGAATGGGTTTCCCAGAAAAGCATCTGATGCTCCTGGTGATAAACATGGGAGGAGAGAGGAGCTGGGGAGGAAGACAACCACAACCATAAGCAAGGTGCAGCACCGAGACTCAGGAGCCATTAAATTAAATTCCAGTCTCTGACATGGACTCTCTGGGTGACCTTGGCCAGATGATGTAATAGCACAAGCTTTTAAGTGCTTTCTCTCCTTTCCATCTGTAGGATTTCTGCCTTTCTACCAAGCCTTGTCTTGCTTGTCTTTTTAAGTTGTAAGCTCTTCAGGGCGGGGACTACACACACAACACCTCCCAGAATAGATTTCTGATCCCAGCTGGGGCCTTTTAGCCATTATGATAATAGTTGCAGAAACCACAGCTGCATTTATACACATTCAGCAGGGAATCCTTTAGGAGTGCAGACAGTGAGGTTATTGTCCAAGAGGCATGACAAGGCTGCAATTTGCTTTTCCAGGGTGGACTAACTGCTCATGCAGAGCAGCACCTGCTGCCCATATTGCCCCAAACAAAGGTTTAAGTTGTGCAGGGGGTAATTAGCACCTTGCTAACAAGAGTGAAAGCAGGTGTAAAATGGAATATGTTTTTAGAAAGCAAAAAACAAAGGAAACAAAACAAACAAACAAAAAACCCACAGTGTAATGGATATTAAAAACCAGACCCTACCTCAGCACAGCCTGGAGGAGCACAGAGGGTCCCTGCATGCTTCACCAGGCTGGGTGCTCAGCTAGACAGGACAGTGCTGCCACCCATGCTGTGAGATTCACACATTAACTTTAATGCTTTGCAATGCAGCAAAGTACTCTGGAAACCACAACAGCTCAGCTGGTCAGCATATCTTGCTCAAACTGCAGGACATACATGATATAACCAAGCTCTGATAAAGCCCATTTCATCAGCAAATCTCCAAAGATTTTGCACAAGAAGTCAATATATTAGTTTTATTTTACAGGATGGGAAGTTGAAGCACAGGCACCAAATGGTTCTTCAGTTCTTTAAATCCTTCCTACCCTGTCATCTGATCAGAAAGGAGGATTTTAGTGCTCCCTCTCAGCCCCCCGCCAGCTCTGCTCACTTCTGCTGCCTGCCTGTCTCAGGCAGACACTGCTGTCCTTCTGCAGAAGGCACAAGTTGGTCCCTGCAACCTCTGAACACAGATGCAGTGACTCAGAAGAGCTCTGAGAAGCAGAGGAACATCCCTGCTCAAATCCAGCTCTGAGTTAGTGGCAAGGCAGAGAAGAGCAAGAGGAAAACAGACAGACAGACAGACAGACAGACAGACAGAGAAGCCCCCCTGCCCAGAGCAGCTTACCTCTATTGTGGGGTCATACTCATCAACGAAATGGTTCTGTATGAGCTGTATTGTCAAAGCACTCTTCCCAACACCACCAGCTCCCACCACCACCAGTTTATATTCAGTCATCTTCCAGCTGACTCCAGCTCAGGACTCACAGGAACACCACTACCTGCAAGGAGAAACACGGCTGCCACGTTAGGAGAGGGGGTGCCTGGTCTGCAAATGGAGCTGAGAGGGAAGCCCCCCTCCTCCCCCTTCTGCTGGGAAAGGCAGAAAACTGCAAAGCACAGCCTCATTTCTCAGACACTGAGCATTCCTCATGGCTCCTGCACACCTCTGGAGCACCCAAACACTGCAGGATGGAGACCCTGAGGTCTGGGATCCAGCTGATTGTTACCCAGAGCTGCCTAACTCTGAAAGGCAAAGCAGAAGGGGGACAGTCCTGAAGGTTTATTGTCTTTGAAGATGCTTGATTTCAGGAGAGATGGAGGATGGGAAGAGGCAAAACCCCCTTCACTGCTATTCTGGATGCAAAAAGGAGTGAGGTAAAAACAAGAAGTCAGCACCAGGGATGTAACATGTTTTTAACATAGCTTTATGAAATCAGTCACAGGTTATTCCACTCCAGGACCACTCTGCACTCTCATCTCAAGCTTGCAGATGTACCACCTTGGCAAGCCTGGCTTGGAAAAGGGAAGATAGATGTGGAGATGGGCTGTATGCCCCTAGGAGGCTGTCAGGGGCTTTCTTACCTTCTTCCCACTCAGCATACTGACTACCCTGGGACTCTGGCCAGAGAAAATTGAACCTGCTTCATTCTGTCACCCCATACTGTGCTCCACATCCACTGCCTTTTATGGTTCAATGCTCTGGGGTCTCAAAGATGAGATAGCCTCAAACCATGAAACTTGGTCTAAATATACAGCATGGAACTGCACCACCCAAACCTGCTTAACTTCATACTCTCCACTAGTAATGAAGATTACTTTAGAATGTGTGAAATAATCCATCAAACTGAACACAAAATTACTGTGATGCACTGCAATCCTTCAGCCTGACCATCTGGATGCAGACTTTACACATTTCCTTTACACATTCCCAAAACCTAAGGAGGTAAGGGAGTGTTACTGATAAGAAAACGATAGGGGCTGTATCAATCAAAAGTAAACCTTAAAGTAGCCAATTTAAAAGGTCTTGTCTTCCAGAAGTGCTCAGCAATGTCTCAAATTTGCCTCATATCTCAAGATGGTGACTCAAAATCATCAGATAGATTTGAAAGCCCTGGTCAATATGGTTCAGGTATCAACGCCCAGGGGAGTCCCAGTCTTCCCAAACCTGCTGTTAGCTCCTTGTCTTCACTCCCAAGGCTGCATTAAACCTCAAACCACATGGCAGGTTTGAGATGGTGGCACAAGCACCCCCTATGCCTTCCCCCTCCTCTGCTGTGCTGCCCATCTGATGCAGGACAGGGCATCCCTGCCCCATGGGGGACCACGGGAGGCCACGGGATGCTGGCATGAATGGTGCTGACTGGGAATGGTGAGGAGGGTCAGACCTACACTTCTGCAGCACTGTGCACTTGCCCTGACCCTTCAGATGGAGAAAATTCATCTTCTCCCACCTGCTCCCTTAAATTTCTGCTCCAACTCCACTGAGAAAGAGGAACTTGAACTCAGGAAGATTACAAAACCCCCAAGGTTTAAATAGAAATCCACACTCATTGGGCTGCACTGGACCCTGCCCACTGAAGGTCACCCCAGGGTCAAATACTCCTCAGTTGCAGTCACTTACAAGCTCTGGGGAAGCCACCCAAAATGCATTGGGTAGAGGGAACATGAGCTTACGGTTTCCCTGTCCCAGTGCCACCAGACACGGCCTGCAACACCATTGCACAAGGGCTAAACTCCTTCCCAGAGCTAAGCCACTCCAACCGAGCTCACCAGCCCTGCTCCTGGTACCAACCGTGGCACCAAAGACCACTCTGGACCCTGCCTGCATCTGATGCATTTGCTAATGGAGCAAAGATCTAATGGACAGATCAGAATTTTGCAGCTTCAGTCCCCAACTGATTGGGACTTTAAACCGCTCCAGACACAACAGCCTCTTGAAAAAGCCCTTTTCTGAGCTGCTGTCTCAGCAGCAGGAATCCCCACCCAAGGCTTCTTATCCCTCTGGGATGGGAAGAGACATTTGCTGTGAGTGACAGTGACAGCCTGAAAGGAGCAAATGCTGACTGACCATTCCCACCACCCCTGCTAGCCAAGAGGATGGCTGCTTCACAGCTCAACACAAAGGGATCTTGAGGGTCTGCAGAAACTCTGCAGCCAGCTCCCACCTTTCACACAGAGCAGGAAGAGCTGCAAAACACATGGCAACTGCAGAGAAAGGCCTGCAGCAGTTCTGATGGATCTCACTCTGCAGCTGGTGCTGATGTTGAAGCAGCTGCCACAATGATGCTCAAGAGGAAATGCACAACACTACCCAGGTCTGTAAGGCTTGCTAAGGTAGTGAGAAATGCCTGACCTCACTATGGGGAAGAGAAGACACGAGTCCTTGAGGAGGGGAGACCTCCCTGGAGACCACCCCAGTGGAAGGCACTGCTTGGTCTGTCTCTTTAGAACCCTCCTGGTCCACACTGCTGCCAGGAGAGAAGGGCTGAGGTGTTCACCCAGAGCAGCTTACGGGTCTCCCCTTGCTCTGGACCCCAGCTGAGCTCAGCTAAGCACTGGAGGGGCAACCACAAACCAGCAAGCCTGGCACATCATCACCCCACCCCAGCGGTCTGAGCTCTGGCTCCTCACAATCCGTCTTCCTGCTCCACACCCATCCAAGCAGCAGGAGAAATGAGGGAGGAAAAAAGCTATTGCTCCCTATCACTTGCAACTTGCCCAATTTATGGACAGGAACTCTGCAGCATTGTTCTTTGCCCACTCACACCTTAACCAGAAGGTGCTAACTTGGCCAACTCTTGCCTGGTCTGTGTGTCACCCTCACCCTGGCAGGGGCAGGAGAGATTCTACAGCTTGCAGAGGATGGCAAGTTTAGTCCAGCCAACTGCTTCATACTAAAGCTCCAAAACACATTCTAATGTGGAGCCAAAGTGTGGGGAATGATGGACACGTCTGGCCATGAGAGCTGCCTGAATTAATGCTTGCTAAAATCAGTGATCAGACAAGGTCTCTTCCTTTCCCAAAGGATCCATAGTGAAGCTCTTCACAGGGAATGTGCAGCTCCAACTGCTCATCAGGGCACACGCCAATGCCACAGGAGAGCCTGGCCAGAGTCTGCAGGGAAAGCAGGCATTTCCATATGGAGAAGCTTTGTTACAGAGCTGGGCAGCTACTCTTATCCTTAGGCTGACTGTACCAACACCATCTCCTGGCTCACCAACACCAACTCCCAGCTCCCCTTTATGCTCCTTGCTCCTGAACATGGGAAGAGCAAGGCTGCTCATCAGTGTACACACAGGTACCTGTTACCCAGTGCCACATGAACATCACCACCACTACCTGGGCTGGTTCCAAGAAGAGATACCCCTAAGACTACGTTTCTGGTTCTCCTGGAAAAAAAGGAGGCAGGGAAGAGAGAGTGAGGCTCCTGCAGGAGAGATAGTAACACACTCCCACTTTTCATGCTCCACGTGGGGACATACTGGACAGAGGCTTACAGCCTGTTGGGTGTTGTGGAAGGTTCTTCTGATGAGATGACTTCTCAAGGAAGATAAGCAAAGAGTTTCTATTTTTCAGTTTCTATTTTCGTCCCAGAGAGAGCTAAACACAAAGAAAGAGGAAAACATGAAAGCTCAGCCTCCCAGTTGCATGCTGAGGGAGGGTTTTGCTCATCAAGATCAGAAAGTTAAGCAATCCAGGTCACTGTCTGGGGTTTTCTCTGCTTGTCCAAATTCACTGCCTCTGCAGTACTCAGCTGGTGAAGCCCCTAAAAGCCATGCAGGGCTGCTGGACAAACAGCTGAGTGAGGGAGCAAGAAGAGGTGTTGAGGAGAATTGCTGAGGAAGAGGAGAGCTGGGATCCGTGTGCCAAGCCAAGAGGCTGCTGCATTTCCTGAGCTCCTGGATTTCCTGCTGCAGTGACAGGGATTCTGGCTCCCGTTCAGAGCTGTCTAGGAAAGCCTCGTTGAGTGCTTCCACCTGGCAGAGGCGACTGCTCCCAGCCCAGTAGCCAGATCAACACAGCTCCACCAACCAAGAAGTTTCTGCTTTGTGCAGGAAGCCAGGAGAGCAAGCAACCAGCCCGGGTGAGCACCAGCATCCTACCTTTGTCTTGCAGGGAGGGGATGAAGGTGTAGGTGAGGGCAGAAGGCACATCTCCATCTCTTCTCCCCTGCCTCTGCATGCTGGGCAGCATGGAGGCTTCACCTGCAGAAGCAAAGACCAAGATGCTTGGTGCAAGTTTTCAAGGGGCTAAGACTTAAAGCAGGTGGAGGCATCAAGGTTACACATTACAAGGTTACAGAGACCCAGGAATGTCCTGTGAAGGACAAAGTGATGTTCTTCACAGTCCCTTGACTCCAGCACAGTTTCATCAGCAAGGAGAGAAGCAGTTTTGGGGACCTGACTGTGAAACCTCCAGAAACTCAGCAGAAGCAGTGGTGAGGAACTCAAAGGGCATCAGTACATCCTATCAAACCACCACTGTTTACAGAAAAGCTCAGGTGTCAAACAGGGACTGAGAGGGGACTTCCAATACATTCACAACGAGGGAGGCTCCCATTCCAACAGTGTTCCCACAGGATCACTGAAGGAACCCACTCAGTCTCCTCCCTTCCTTCCCATCACCTTTTTTCTCACCCAGGATGGACACCAAGCCCAGAGTCAGGTTCCTGAGCAGCACTATACTGAGGCAAGTCAATACACAGGTTTTTACAGCTGGTTTTCAACATTTACCCTCTACTTGTCCATTCATAAAGTCTTTGCATTTAAAGACATCAGAAATCAGTTTCACTTCTGCAAATCTCTTTGAACACATCTCAGATTGGGTGCCCTCTCCTCCCCAAGCCCTGTCCGTAGGAACCAAAGAACCCTTAGACCACAAATAGTACAGTGTCTGATTTTATTTTCCCTATTTTACAGAAGTGCTCTGCAATCCTTCAGCAGAGCACCACTCACCACAGCCTTTAACCAGCAGCCCACCATGTCTGCAAGCCAGGAATCCTACTTGGTGGTTTTAGAAAACAAAGCAAAACTTGCTGGCTTACCCTGGTGACTGCCCAGGCTCCTCCATTTGCTCATGCACAGGCATCTCAGTGTCACAAAATGCAGCCCCTGGAGGGTCCCATGGTGTGAAATGCCATCACTCATTTTCATTCAAAGCTCAAAATACTGATGTTCTCTGTTAGGCCTGCCCAGCCTAAATGACATGAGGCAAACAACACTGGAAAGCTGATGTTCTGCTGCAAACCATGGCCTACCCCATGCTTCATTTTAACTTACTTGTTGCTTTTTAAATGAACAAATCTAACCCAGTGTCCTGCTTGTTGGCTTGCTGAGTGCATACCTGCAAAGTGAGAAAATGTAGCCCACAAATAAAAAAAAGAGAGATGCCAAGGATGGATAAATGTTGCCAATGGTGGCCCTGCTTTGGAGAAACAGCTTGCAGATAGCACATACCTTCTGTTAGGGGAAAAAAGAAAAGCCTGATAGGATCAGGATGGCTTCTTCCATCCTCTGCAAGCCCTCCAAGATCTGAAGGAAGCCAGCAGCCTGTCCCAGGAGACTGAACACAAAAATACTGCTCCAGAGAAAAATAAGAAAAGACATAAGGAATGATGCCATCATTACTCCATGTAGGAGGCTGAAAACACAGGCACATATTCAAGCAGAAACCTGGAAGGAAGAATAGCAGAAGGCTGAGGGCAGGTTGAAGACACAGACAGGTCTGCAAGAGAGGGATTGCCTCCCCACTGCAGCCAGAAATATGTCCCAGCAGCAAGATGCAAGCCAAGGCTCTGCATGAGCTCCTGAACAGGCATGAACAGGTCCCTGCACCAGAAGCAGCCCTTGCACACCTTCCAGCTGAAGCACCTCTGGAAACCTCTGCCAGGGACTGCCCAACCACAAAGCTCTTGTGAAGTTCTTGCTCACCACTCCTCTCCAGAGGAGATGGAAGGACATCCTCACCAAACCTGTGGCCTCTTTTCTGTTTCCTGATCCCTGCTTCTGCTGTCTGATAGCTTAGACAAAGCTGCTTTATCACCAGCTACTAGCAAGAAGCAGATTTGGCAAGAGGATTCTTGCTTTCCCTCGCAAATAATAAACACTCTTAAAAAAAAAAAATCTTGGTTGCCAGCTTACTCTAAGAAAAACAACTGGAAGGCAGCTGCCTAAACCACCCAAAACAGCAAACAACTTATACAAGTCAGTAACACAATCAACCCAAAGAACTCTGGGTAAAGGAATTGCCCTTCCCAGCCTCTACAGGCCACCAAATTTACTGCACTCCAAAGAAAGAGCAGCAGATCTGTGAAGGGATCCAGCAGAATTGCTGTGAGGAAGGGCTGAGGGAGCTGGGGGTGTTGAGGCTGGAGAAGAGGAGGCTCAGGGGAGACCTCATCACTCTCTGCAACTCCCTGAAAGGAGGTTGGAGCCAGGGGGGGGGGTTGGGCTCTGCTCCCAGGCAACTCTCAGCAAGACAAGAGGGCAGGGTCTCAAGTTGTGCCAGGGGAGGTTTAGATTGGAGATGAGAAAGAATTTCTTTCTGGAGAGGGTGATCAGGCATTGGAATGGGCTGCCCAGGGAAGTAGTGGATTCTCCGTGTCTGGAGATCTTTCCAAAGAGCCTGGATGTGGCACTGAGTGCCATGGGCTGGGAACCACGGGGAGAGCAGATCAAGGGTTGGACTTGATGATCTCTGAGGTCCCTTCCAACCCAGCTGATTCTATGATCTCAGGAGCTTGTATACCAGGGCTGCCCATGGCCATGTCTGCAGCAGGGAACTGGCAGGTGCTGGGACGTGTTTGCAAATGGCATCTTCATCTCCCACCATCCCCACGCCCCCTGAAGCCAGGAGCCTGTCCCACCAACCAGCCAAGCCAACCCCCCAGAGACAAAGCATGCTGCTCTGCAGGGTATTTACTGCCAGTTCATGGAAAGGTCTGGAGGAAACAGGCAAATGATATGCCCTGCTCTGCTGCTGAACAGAGACCCTAAAAAACATAAAATCACAAGCAGATGAGACAGCAGCTGGGCCAGCATCCAGCTGAAACCACCACTTGTCTGCATCTGGCAGGGCCAAGAGTTTGAAGAAAATCAAAGAGGGTTTTTAAATTAAACCTGTGATTTATGAGCAAACACTTAAATTCTAGATGAGCAAGAGGAGTTTGTGTAAGGAAAGAGAGTCTGGAGCTTTGTCTGAAAGCCTGGTAAAGGTGGATGTGTGAACACACCCCAAAGCAGGCTGGGACAACAGGGGACAATTCTGTAAAACTGAGCTCATATTTTGCAGTCAGTATTTAGGAACTAGTGTTGGTTCTGCCAATGCATGTGGGAAACAGGGGCAGGGGAGGACCAGCTCTTGCTGCTAAGATGCAGAAGACTTAAAAACATCCAGAACTCCTCTGCTTTAATCTCCTCCCCAGCCTCCCAAGGCAAAGCAAGTGGTTCAGAGACAGACACTTTCCTGCCTGGGCTGGCAGCTCTCCATCTTGCCCTGGAAAAGAGCAAGGCCTCCCATCCTTTTTCAGAAAAACAAATTAAGAACATACTTTGTGCAATGGAGAGGCTAAGGTGGAGTTCGAGACAAGTGTCAGCTTTTACATTTCTTTGCATTAAAATCCCATCTATAAAATTAAATGGGAGAGGTGAAAAGCAGCATGATGTACTTTGGGAGTATGAAGAGATGGACAGGCACCCAGGAATGTTTAAAGCAAGACCCACAAAATGTGTGGCAGGCAACCACAAACTCAGGCTCTGAGCAACCTGTTGAACTGCTACACTCAGTACCAAACTGTACTGATTTTCCCACAAGTAGAAACTTGGATCACACAAGTCTGTAGTGATGGTTTCAGTGTATCTCTGTACCTACCAACAGGGAGAGAGCATCGTGTTTTGGGGTAAATGCTGTCCTGCAAAGTGGTGGAATTAAAAGAAATGCTGTCTCCAGGCTGGTTTCCTGAAGTACCCAATACCTGGTCCTCTTGGTGGCAAAAGGAAGAGCTGCAGGGAAGCTTCTAGGGAAAGGCACTGGTCCTGTCACCACACTACAGCAGGTCACAGGCACCTGGCTGTCTCCTGCAGCATCATAAGAAGGGACAATTTCATCCCTGAGCTGCAAGAGATGGAGTACCCATTGCTGGAGCTGGTGGCCATGCATGAGCAGAAAACTCCTACCTGTACAGACAGGCAAGGGATGCAAGCAAGCCCAGGTGCTGGCCCAAAGTCATCACTGGATGGTAAAGATAGGAAATAAAATATTCAGGCCACATGACCTCCCATCCAAGGGCTTCCTGCGAGATAAAAAGATCCCAAGCAGGATCCAAGCTGGAAGTTCCCAAGCTTCCAAGTTTTGGAAGAGAAAACTGTTGGTCTCCTGCTGGGTCTTTGTGCTTGGCACCTCCCCAGCTTCCCTGGGCAGAGCTGGTTGGGGAGGAAGGGAACCTCATGCAGGAAAGCCCAGAGTGCTCTAAGAGGCACCCTTCTCCCCAGTTATCCTCACCACAGCTGGGTCATGAGTGGAAGTGGCCAGGACAGTGATGCTCTGAGGCTCAGAAAACCAATGGAAGATTCCCAGTGAGGCTGGGAGGAGGGGCAGCTGAGCACTGCTGACATTTCCCTCACTCAAAGCCCAGCTTCAAGAAAGGGGGAAGACACTGGGATAAAGTGGCCTTGTACCTCACTTAAGAAAAGGACCAGTCCCAACCTGAGCCCCACTGAGCATCTTTTTTTTTTTTTTTTTTTTTCCCAGACAGAGGATAGAGCAGCAGAGGTGCAATAATGTCATCTCCATGGGCTAGCTGTGAGTAAGGACAGTCCATCCTGGGATGATTTGGGATGAGGGAATAAGGCTGAGTTTCCTTCTTGCCTTTCCATTCCCAGTGGGACAGCAATAAAAAGCTAGGAGCTTAAAAGAGCAGCTTGAGTGACCCCAAACAGGCAAAACTGGATACTGCCAGAGTATCTTCTTTCCTAGTAAGCCACTTCATTTACATGATCCAATATAACTATGATACGTCTGTGTTCATTTAGCCTTTGCAGCACCTCTGCAGGCACCCACCCTTATTTATTTGAAGAGCAGGGACAAAGGGGAAGAGAGCACCACAGCAAAAAGCAAACCTGCAGGACACACTCCAGCAAATCTGGGAGAAAGAGCTGTGGACAAAGCATTAAAAAAGCAAGCAGTGGGGCATCTCATGGAGCCAACAACCAGGGGTCAGCAGGAAGAGGAGAGAAAAGGCAGCAAGCACGCACCTGCTTCTGGGACCTCATCCCTGCTCTCCTTTCCCCTGGGATGTGTCATTAGCAGGGTGACAAAATGCTGTCAGAAGCATGAATATGCATCAGTCATTCTGCAATAGATACCCAAGGTCACACTGCTGATTTATGGGGCTGGCAGCTGCAGCATCAGTCCAGTGCAGCCCAGAGAGATGGGGACACTGCACGACTGACAAGGAGGTCTGGAGAAGACCTCCAAACCGAGCTCTTCAGCAGCTAAGGCACAGGAATTAGTCACACCCAGATAAGAAGCCAGGCAGAACCAACCCATGCATTTTTTGTGCCATGCTGAGCAACCATCACACACTGACAGAAAGGTCCAAAGGTTAAGGCAGGAGATTTTGTAGTGTAACGAGGCAACCAGGTGCCACTAATTGCCAGGGAGTGAGCATGAGCTTGTGTCAAGTCCACCTGTGCCTGATTAGGGTGGGACCCACTGCGCATGAGCAGGACCAGGGGGCCTATAAAAGGTGAGTCCTGAGACACAGGCTCAGCTCAGTCCTGAGCACACTTTGCAGAGAGGTCAGTTGCTTCTCTCAGCACTGTGTTACCTTCATTGTGCCACTAGTGCTCATCACCCTCAGGGTGAGGCTCTGGTGGTGCAGCCGGCTAAGACCCAGTACTGCAATGCCAAGGCCTCGGGTTTGAGACTCCTCAGAGCCTCACCCTGATGGCAATGAGCACTAGTGGTGCAATGAAGATAACACAGTGCTCCAAGAGCGACTGACCTCTCTGCAAAGTGTGCTCAGGACTGAGCTGAGCCTGTGCTTCAGGACTCACCTTTTATTGGCCTCCTGGTCCTGCTCATGTACAGTGGGTCCCACCCTGATCAGGCACAGGTGGGCTTGACACAAGCTCATGCCCACTCCCTGGCAATTAGTGGCACCTGGTTGCCTCGTTACACTACAAGATTTCAGTTTGGATCAGAATATTTTGTTAAGTTTGGGTTCTGGATTACCCAAGCCTCACTCTGTTCCTCGTGGTAACTCTCAGCCACAACAGGCTGGTTAATGTGATGCTCATGTCCCCTTCCCTCTGCAGCAGGGATATTTGAAAAATTGGATTGGATTTTAAAAAAATCCAAGCAGTGTTGCTGTGTGCAGGCTATTTACATACATCCCTGTCACAGCAATGCCCTGCTGCAGATACGACTGAGGATGTAGGGATCACAGCTCTCCATACTCAAAATGGAAGGTTCTCCCTCTTTTTGCCCTGGAGTGGCTCAGGGACACTGCACAGTGACTTGTCCTGTCTGTCCTGCAGCCATCACAGCCTGGTGACAGAAAATGTGCTACTTCAATTCCAAGGAGCCTCCAGTTCAGGTTCACACATCCCACCTCCCAGGGGAACTCACACTGCAGCAGATCAAGGAAACAGCAGCTCCACCCTGCAACAAGGAAGCCACAGCACCGAGTGACTTGCTGACACAGGAAACATGGTAAAGCTGGGGATTTCTGCTTTCCCATGTTTGAGCTTTTGCCACAAGACTGTGTGCTTCTCATCACTGATTTTGCAAGGGACAGGAGCTCAGTGCCTACTGCAGAATCTGCTGGCAGACCTGTGCAAGAGGCAGAAGCAGGAGAGGTTCTTCCAGAGCCTCTCTGGACAGCATCCGGGATTAGGGTGGGCTCAGAGCCAGCACCAGACACACCAGAGCTGGAAAGAAAACCACAGAAAAGCAAGACATGAAGCCTGGGATAGATGTGGCTCCACCTCAACACTGAAGCCTGAGAAGCTGATTAGCAAATAAAGCCCCCAAGAAGAGCAGAGCAGCTGAGGCTCTGAAAATGCCTAAAGCTTTGATGTACTTAGATCTTCTTGGAATCCCTGAAATGACTACCAGTCCCTCAGGGCATCCCTAGTAGAAGCAACAAATATTTCCAGATCAGGCCTTGGTGCTGCACTTGTCATGGCCAAACTCTGGAGATCCTGCCCCACCTCCTCAGCTCAGGCATGGCCAGAGATGGAGAAAAGGGCAACACAGGGCTCTGATTTCCACCTGACAGCGCTGGCAAGTGCTCCCTCCAGTCACATTAACCAGATGTACTTGTTTGAAAGAGGTGCAGTTAGGAAGCACACTGTGCCCTGAGCTTCAGGGATGACACCTTGCTGTGGGAGAGTCAAGAGTGTGATGGAACAAAAAGATCCAAGAGCTCTCAACTGCAAACACAAAGAAGAAAACCTGCAGGTCTCCAAATAATGTCTGCAACAGGACATGTCAGCCAGATGCCAGCACAGGTCCAGAGTTGGCCAGGCAGGTACCTGGTGACCTGACAGCACTCACAGGTGGGATTTCACCCTGTTCTTCAGCACTGGCTTCTCCTGAGGGTACACAAAGTACAGCCCAAAAGATCTGGGGCATCAGGTGCTAGAGGCACAGCCTGGGGAAAGCAAAACAGGGCAGCATCAACCCAAGTGCACTTTTAGATGAAGCATCTTTTGTCAGGCATAGCAATGCACCTTCATCACAGATCAATCTCTGCCGTCAGAGACCAATCAAACGTCCCATGGGAACCCTGCACAGCAAGAAGAAAAAAAATCACACACAGTGGGGAGGGGGAAAAATAAAAATTAATAATAAAAAAAAATGAATTAAAAAAAAATTCAAACTTCTAACTGAATTGCACTGTAACTACTGTCATGTAACTTCCTCAGGGTTGTGTAAGTGATGGCAGGGAATGAAAGATGATGTAAGGGATTCCCAAATAGTCTGTCCAAAATCTTTTTATTCTTTCCAGTGGAAATCATCTTTGGTTTCAGAGCAGTGCCTCATACTGCTGGATGATTTGCAAACAAAAATGGGGGCTCCTACACTGAAATGTCCACTTAGAAAAATATCTTTCTTAACTCTGTCCCTGCTGTCCACATGACATTCAAATCTTTATCTTCTGAAGCCACTGATTTCCCTGACACCTTGCAATAGTAAGGTCCCCAAGCTATAATCATCACTTGTTTTTACCAGTCCTGTATACACAGCTTCCCATCTGCTTTCCCAGTGCCCAGCCATCTCCCACTGCCCTCTCAGACCTTCTGACCCTGCTGCTCAAGCACAAGTCTGCAATGCTGTGAAAACACACATTAAAGAGACATTTTATAAAGAAACACAGCATTTTTCATTGGATTTATTCTTGGGTTTATAAGGTTCATGCATACAGTTCTGTATTTGGTCTGAACAAGGTAACCACAAAAGGCAAACTTAGAACTTCAAAGCTGACTTCTCCTGACAGCCCTGAGCTACATAAGATTTTCCAGTCTCCCAGTGGGAGAGGACAAGCCAAGCTGACAAGTCAGGACAAAATCTGTGAGTCTCAGAACTGAGATCAGAGCTCACAGGATCACCCTAAGGAAAGGGTTAAAAGTAGTGAAGTCCCACCAGTGAAACCACTAAAACCAAGACAACCAACACCATCTGAGACCTAACTTGGTCCATTTTAATTTTCAACCCTAGCCCACTTGGAGCACTCATCCCTTTCAGCATCTTGAGACAGCTGCAAGGTAGACTGAAAAATTCCTGAGAAAAGGAAGGGTTAAAAAGATTCCTTCATTCAGCCACAGAGAGTGCCTACTGAGCAGCTATAAAACCCAGCAGTCATTAAGGAAAAGGAGGAAGGAGGTGACTGATTGGTTTCAGTCTTCCAGGAGATTATCTGCCAGCAGGAATTGTACCTTGTACTGGTGGACACAATCAGCAGCTGAGCATCCACTCCCTTCTCCCACCTCTGGCTCCTAAGGACAAGCAGAGCCTCCCCAAGGAGTTCCTGCAGGGGAGGCAAGAAAAATAAGCCTGTAGATGTTCTATCAGTCTCTAAGTTCATTCAGCCTAGTTGAGGTGCAGACATCTGTAAGACTGTGCCTGGAGACTGTAGAAGAGGAATTGCTGCAGCAAAGATCAAGCTGACTCATGGGTCTTTGGCTTTGGCCTAAAATACAATAAAAAAAATCAACCAAAAGAAAATCTTAATGTCCTTTCCTCCTACCAGGAAAAATCTAAGCATCTGCCTTCAGCTCCCGGTACATAACAATACAACTTAAAATAATAAAGTAAAAATTACTATATTTTCTATAGGCAATCTGTTTAAGGGGGCAGGGAAGATAATACCTGACCTGCATTACTGTGCCAGTCACCCATTGTTGGGAGCACTGCATGGTGTCACCCTCTGTCATCACCTCCCAGCCACCAGCAAACCAGTCCTGACCTTTTACTCTACTGGTTTACCACTGTGTTCAGCACCTGTCCTCACAAACACCAGTAAGGACACAAGCACTGAAGCTCTGATACTTAACCCATGCTATCTGCAAAGGGCATTGAAAGCTGGACCTTATGACACCAAAAACCTCATACTGCTACTGCTTGGGCTATGGCAAATCCCACTAACAGGGCTCCAGGCAGGGCTAGTGAAACAGAGATGGAAAGTGCACTAAAAGACAACAGTTCAGATGCTTGCTCAGACTATAGGCTGCATCCCTTTTCACACCTTCAGGCTTTTTTTTGGACTGCTACTATAAAAATGAATTGTACAGCTATGGAGTCACTGTTCAAGTGGCAGGAGCCTGCATGGCCTGGGGTTCCTCTCCAGTGCTGCTCACCCACACCCAAAATGTTTGCCCATCATGGCTTTGCTGACCATTCAAGACTGCAAGAGTGCTGGAGTAATGCTGAATTTCACAAGGTTGTCTAGGTTTTTTTCTTCTCACCAGCAGTTAGGAAAAAGCAAAGGAGAAAAGGGAGGGATCAGATGAACCAGCACTCTTAAAGGTGACCCAGTCTAATCAGATTATGCAAACTTCCCAGCTCTTGTCATGACATGATCTGCCTTGTGAGCTTGGAGTTAGACTCAGAGATTACTCATAAAATACAGAAATCATCCCCCTGAGGAAACTACAGAAAGGCTTCACCTCTGAACAAGCAGCACTTTCAGTTTTGGTGTGCTGGTTTTTTTCTTTAAGGAAGCAGAGAACCACCAAAGCATCCTCAGTCAGGGGCACCACTTTATGGGTCTATTTCTCTCCAAATTCTTGGTAGGACAAAATTCTCTTCCCTTAGAAGAAAAAAATTCTGAGATTAAGCTTGAACTCCAAATTTTTACAGTCTTACCAGTATTGTGAGATCTCAAATGTCACCACTTGTTTTCGGAGGAGTCTGGTGGAGAGCAAAGCTAGCAGTGAGATTTTGGAAAGGAGTGAGATGCTGAAGAACTTCACCTGACAGCAGGAGAGCTCAACCAGTGCCATTTCTCAAGGCACACACAGCAATTTCTCACCCTTGAATATCATTCACACCTAACTGGAAATAAACTGCTGCTTCATTTTCCCCTTAAATCCTCTTATTTCCAGAAAGCAACTCCCTGAGGACCATCTGTAACCCTACAACGAAACCTCCCAGGCCATGGGTGGGTATGGCTCCTACACAGCTCTCCTTGTTCCCACACAGCAACCTCAACTGAAAAACTAATATTAATTTTTTTAGAAGTTAATCAAATGTTTCTAAAAACCTTTTTTAAAACCAGAAAAAGCCCATGGAAAACCACCAGCTTACATGTCAGACCTGTAAGACTGCAACCTGAAACGCTGCTTGAACAAAAGAAATGCTGCAGTGTTTTGTGGAGACTGAGTATATTAACACCTAGGCCTAGGATCTAGACTCAAACCCCCTATTAATCACAAATATTTTATCACCTCATACAACAATTTTTGCCCTTCACCTGCACACATAAGATAGGACAAAACAATGTAAGACCTGCATTTAAAAAAAGTGTATTTGAAGTTAGTATTTCTTACCCAAGTCAAGATCTACCATAAAGAACCAGTTCCACAGGCTTAATTTGCCCTTACTTCCACATATTTTTTTTTCATCCAACACGGCATTCTGTGTCAACTCAAAGAACAAATCTAATCTAAGCTAGTAATCAAAATCTGATCAGATATAAAAATTCATGAAGTTGGCCTCTCCCTTCACCCAAAAGGCATCCACATGGCTGCAAGGTCTGGAAAAAACACTGGTATGACTGACCAAGATGACAACAAAAGACACAGCTGATGGCACAGGTTGAGTTTTATAGGACGACAGCTCCTCAATACCACTTCAAACAAGTGCTTCTTTTATTCTACAGCACTAAAGGAATTGTTGCTCTTAAAAGGCACAAATAAAATTCAGGTTCAGAGAGTACTCCGGAAAACACAAACCACAGACTATAAGGTTTTCTTCGAGTTTTGCCACTGTACCCAAAAATTAATTATGCTCTCCAGGTCTAAACTAGATACCTTTTTTGGAAACTGTACTAAAACAGAAGGGAAATTCCCATCTAAAGGAAGCAGCTTGCGGCCGGTCACTAGCGGTGTCCCCCAGGGATCAGTATTGGGCCCAGTTTTGTTTAATATCTTTATCGACGACTTAGACGAAGGGATTGAGTCCATCATCAGCAAATTCGCAGATGACACCAAGCTGGGAGGAAGTGTGGACCAACTCGAAGGCAGGAGGGCTCCGCAGAGGGACCTGGACAGACTAGAGAGCTGGGCTGATTCCAACGGGATGAGGTTCAACATTCCAAGTGCCGGGTCCTGCACTTTGGCCACAACAACCCCATGGGGAGCTCCAGGCTGGGGACAGAGTGGCTGGAGAGCAGCCAGGCAGAAAGGGACCTGGGAGTCTGGATTGCCAGGAAGCTGAACATGAGCCAGTAGTGTGCCCAGGTGGCCAAGAAGGCCAATGGCATCCTGGCCTGTATCAAAAACAGCGTCACCAGCAGGTCCAGGGAGGTGATTCTGCCCCTGTACTCAGCCCTGGTGAGGCCACACCTTGAGTACTGTGTCCAGTTCTGGGCCCCTCAGTTTAAGAAGGATGTAGAGGTCCTGGAGCAGGTCCAAAGGAGGGCAACCAGGCTGGTGAAGGGACTCGAGCACAGGCCCTATGAGGAGAGGCTGAGAGAGCTGGGGCTGTTCAGCCTGAAGAAGAGGAGGCTCAGGGGAGACCTCATTGCTGTCTACAACTCCCTGAAAGGAGGCTGTAGCGAGGTGGGAACTGGACTCTTTTCACAGACGACCTTCAACAAGACAAGAGGACACAGTCTTAAGTTGTGCCAGGGGAGGTTTAGGTTAGATATTAGAAAGAATTTCTTCACGGAGAGGGTGATCAGGCTATGGAATGGACTGCCCGGTGAGGTGGTAGATTCTCCGTCCCTGGAGACATTTAAAAAAAGACTGGATGTGGCACTCAGTGCCATGGTCTAGCAACTGCTGCGCTGGGTCAAGGGTTGGACTAGATGATCTCTGAGGTCCCTTCCAACCCGGCTAATTCTATGATTCTATGATTTTAAGTAACTCAGGAGGGAACGTCCATCAGTGTCTCCATGAGCTGTGGCAGTGCTGGGCACAGAGCTGAGCAGCGCACTGCATGTGGCCCTCTTCAGATAACACAACCAGATAACAGTGCCTTGGGGCAGTGCTGGGTGGTGTGAAGGTTGGGATACCATGGGAATGGCTCCTGGGAGGAGCTGCTGGGAGCTCCCCTGATCCC
Source organism: Calypte anna (assembly GCF_003957555.1). Lineage (NCBI taxonomy): Eukaryota > Metazoa > Chordata > Aves > Apodiformes > Trochilidae > Calypte > Calypte anna. The sequence continues at coordinate 15,125,978 of NC_044250.1, forward strand.
AGCTCTGCCTCTGCCCAAGGCCGAGCAGATATGGGAAGCTGAATGAATGCACCCCTGTCAGTCACATAGTCAAGAAAGGGAAAATGAAACTGAAAAAACCCCAACAAACCAACAAAAGAGCTGCAGGGCAGAGGAGATGAGGAGGTGTGAGTGATACCAGAGGAGGGGAAGGTGCCTGAGCAGCACCTCCCTCAGCCCGTGGTGAGATGGCGGCTGTGCCCCTGCAGCCATGGAGGAGCGCGGGGGAGCAGTCCCCTGAAGGACCCCGGCGGGTGGGGAAAAGGTGGATTGTAGCCCTGAAGTGTCTCAGGTGGGCAGAGGTGAAGCTGCAGCCTGTGCAGGGTTGCAGAGAGGGTCAGCTGTGTCTGTGCATCCCTGGGAATGAACCCGTGAAGAAGGACACACTGCTCAGCTGGGCTGGCATCCACTTCAACCAGAACAACCCCGCATGCTGGATACCCAAAGTGGTACACAGACTGTTCCTTGAACACAGCAGCTACAAAACTAGCTGATAAAAGCTCCCACAACCTCTCCAAAGCTGAATTTGATGCAACATGTAGCTTCTGAGGGGAAAAACCACAACCACTCATTTCAAAGGAGCTGGGTGCTGAGGAACAACAACAGGGAGTGGGAAAAAAACAACCCCTAGCATCACTTCCCCTTTTTTCTCTCACAGAGTTGAGAAGCTTCTATTAACTGCAAGCTTATATTAATTGCAAAGCATGAGAATCTGAACACACACCCTCCTTGGGCAACCGGGGCCAACCCCTGGAAAATATTTCCATCTATGGGATGCATGCATTGTGCTACCAGCAAAATATCAAACCTGATAAGGCAGGGACCTTTCACAAGGCTCAGAGACACAACTTCGTGATGCTGACTCAGTCTAAGATAAGTTGCTTTAATTTTCTTCCCTCACAGGGGAAGTAACACCAGCCACCTTCATATCCAGTTTGAAACCTAGATGGTATTTGGACATTTGAATCAGAGTACAGGATGGAACTGGGGTTCCCTGCAATGGGAGTCAACTTCCCACTCTAAAGGTGAAGATCTTCAGGAAGTTCTTGGTGCACCGTTAGCCCTGCCCTGGACAAAGGGTATTGTATTATACAATTTTCCATGCCTAAGGCTTGATACAGCCTTTTCTGCCTAGATCTAGTCATACATATAACTTGTGAGGGAACCAGGAAAATCAGTTAGAAAGGTCAGGTAGTTAAAAAACCTTTAAGAAAGAGACTGAGAGATGCTGGTTTCCCCCAGCAGCTTCCAAAGGCTGGTCAACCAAGAGAACAAACAGTCAAATGACACTGCTGCAGATGCCTCAGAGACCTATGAACCATCTCCTGGTGAGAAGGCAGCAAGCACAGTGTCAGTGGCAAAAATTAACAAGTTAAGAGCAGTTTTGCTGGACCCATTTTGCTGAGCAGGTTGATTGCTGTGAAAAGCTGGGACCAGCACGGTACCACTCCTGTGCATGGGGCTCAGGGCTTTGCACATGGGTAAGAGGACAGCAAGGCACTGCAGGAAACATCCTGCCAGCCAAAACCCTGCACTAACACCTCCCCCTTTCTGGTTTGTGTTTGCCATGTGGAAGGAGTCTCAGCAGTAACTCCAGTGAGCAAGCACAGGGAGCAGACAGAACTTGGTGCTCAGTGCCACTGATCATGTACTTACTGCCCAGGGGAGAGAGATGCAGCAGAAACAAGAAGCTGCAAATACCCAAAGCTTTGCCAGATATCTCTACACTGCCATGCTCCTCAAACACAGACCCTATTTACTACACCAAAGTTCAGAGGGGAAGTGCAAGGAAAGTATCAGAGCAAGAGGTATGTTGTGGGTCCTGACTACGCAGCCCTGTTATACTTCCCTTCCTGAAGCTCTACATATGTTCTCCCTTACCTTCTTTGTCCCTCAGAAGCACAAGTTGGAAAGCAGAAAACCTGTGGTGAACACGTGCAACCAGGAAGGAGAGCAGGAAGAGATCAGATGTGTTGTGAAGTGGGGAAAATATACTATGGAATGAATGCAACATGTTTTTTTCTGCTTTTTCTGTAGCATGGGATGTGTTGCTTCCCAACTAGGGTCAGCCAGAAATTTTTCCCTTTATAAATTCCCTTCTCCTTCAAAGTTTGAAGTAACTATAGTGCACACAGCAGACTTTTAGAAACTCTCCAGAGCCAACCACCGTGTGGGTGCCAGAACCGATGGGAGTTACAGCCTAAGTTTCAGTGGGGTACAGAACTGACTTGGGTTTTCTGTGGGCCCTAGGATTTAATGCTGACTACACAGGCTGGAGACAGAGAATAAAGAGCTTGGCACAGCTGTCAGCACAGAGGCCCAAGGCTCAGGACAAGCTCTGCAGGCTTTTGATGCAGACAGGTTTTTTTTGCTCCTGAAACACCTGGTGCATCACACGCCTGCCGCTGGGCTAATTCTTCCCCAGCAAAAGGCATGATGGAACAAGTGCTTCCAATCAAAAGGGAAACTTAGCCAGTCATGAAAATCCTCCCCAGGCTACCAGGCTTTATTCCTTCCAGTTGGCTCAGCTTTGTTTTTCCAGTTTCAAGCTCTCTCGAGAACAACTCCAGGTCTCTCCCAATCTGCTCAGGTGGGACACAAACTAAAGAAAATGGCTCTGTCCCCCCCAAAGCCCCATTACTGCATGTAACAGCAGTGTTAGAAAAAAAGCTTTTTTCTGGAACAGAAAAGGTTATACTCACCACACAAGGTACCCTCAGATGTGCAGCTCTTGTAGAAGTCTTCTGTTGCTATCATCTGTTAATCCACAACCTGAAGTCCCCATGCCCTTGACTCAGCTCCCAGCTCAGAGGTCTCATGTCCTTCCCCACTGCAATACAACAGGACTGTTGTTTGGGCACATGCACGGGGTCAGGAGCTCCTCAGAAACACCTGAGTAACCTATGAGCTAAGCTACCAGCTGCTTGGCCTCACTGAAAGGATGGAACACAGACAAAACTGCCCTATCCCTACGTACTCTGTCAGCCTTTACTGGGTTAAAATGCCTCTTGGTCCAGAGCTGGAACAAGCTGGAGCTGTGTCCCAGCACACAAATAAACGCTTTGCTTCTGAGAGGTGTTTCACTCTGTCTTCCAACTGCTGTCTGGATGACATCCTTCTGCCTCCTGGCCAGCAATAAAGCAAAAAGAAGACTCCTGAGCAAAGGAGGAGGTACAGGTTGACTAAAGGAGATGGCACCGAGCTAAGATAAGGACAGACAACATTCAGCACTGTCTTGCTCTCTTTTTGTGCCCAATCTGATCAGTGCAGCTGGTCAAGGAGGGACTCATCTCCATCACAGCACATCACCCAGAGCCTCTTCATCCTCACTGAAAAGATAGGCATCCTCTGCCTGACCTGCTTCAGGTACTTGTCTGCACTGGGCAGAGCTGGAAGAGTTTTATTCCTCCACAGTCTGTACAGGGGGGCTGAGGGTAAGCAACTGGGATGTTAGATGTCAACATCTGGACAGGTGAATTGCACTGTGACATTCCCCACCTTGCACTTAGCTTTTCAGAGAGCTGCTATCATCATAGTGCACCTAAAATGAAAGCCCTGCTAGTCCCCAAGGACTGTAACAATATTTCAAGTGGACCCAAGTCATTTTGGGGAGTAACTGAAGAGAAGGCAGAGCTGCAGGTCTCAGCCTGCCTGTGTCAGCACCAGAAGAAAGAAATGCCCCAAGCACCAAACACTTCATGAGAACAGCACTGCCTGGAGCATGCAAGGCTCGTCTGATGCCCACCAAGAGACCCACTAGGAAAGGCAGGAAGGGATACAGACATGCAGTGGGGCTGGGGCAAGGAAACATGGAAAAGAAAAGAACAGAGTGCACATTTCTTCTCGTGGAGAGATGTGGGGTTTACAGACCAACCTTGAGTATTCTTCTCTTTTTTATGACTTCTGATATAGTACCCCTTGGGACAGGAAACACTTGAGGTTGATGCAGACAAATACAAAATAATGAGTCTAGGGGCAGGAAGCCAAAGCAGACTGCACACATTAAATCAAAGTGTCACACTGCAAGGCTGGCCAGGGGAGGGACTGACTCTAAGACCTGTGAAGCCATCAACCCTCATGCTACAGAAAATAAAAAAATACATCTCAGAAAGGAATTGCAGGCAGAATAACTTTCCTAATAACAGGATGAATGAGGAAAAAATTGTTACAAAGGGCTCTCAAATCAAATAGGGGAAAAAAAAAAGAAAGCACGTAAGAGACTGCATGACATTTACCCACAGTGGGTCTGAACTGGAGGGTTCAGAAGAAGTTCAAATCAGCTCCACTTCAGGAAAGACTGACTTAATGATGGCAGAGCTTATCTGCCACCCCAGCATACAATTGTCACTAAGTGCGCAGACTCCTGTTTCAGATTTTACATGTTATCTCTTTGTGTCTTAATCCCAACAGGTACTTGCTCCCGTTGTCCCACAGTGTGACTGGTGGTTATCTGCTCCCCACATCAGCTGCTGGTCACATCCCAGTCCCACAGTATGACCTGTGTGATTACTTTGATCCATTTTGTTGGTCGTGGGGTGTTTTTTGTTTTCCTTTTTGTCTCCCATGGGATTCACTTTGAAGTTGCTCAAAGCTGTGAATTAAGTAAACTCATTCTAGATGCAGACTTTGAAATAAAGATAGATATTTTGAGATAAAAACCTGAGCTGCAAGATGCTGTACTGGCTGCTAGGCCATGGTCACTGCAGTTAACAGAGTTCAAACAACTGTCAGGATTTGACTAAGACCTCCTTACCCTGTTGCAATGCAATTGCAGGGCTTACCAAAAAACATGGACTTGGTAGCATGCTCTGAGAAAGTCCATCACTGTGCTGCACATCTTGCTTCTACCTCTTCAGGAGCACACTTCAGACAACACTCTTTTTGAGGACCCTAAAGAGGGCTACAGAAACAACTTCATTTCTTTCAGATTTTTTTGTATGCCTTCCTCTAAATCTCAGGCAAGCTTTCCTGAGTTCTCTTAGGAAAAGTGTCCTGAAATTGCTTTGTTTTCTCTTTGGTGGCAGGCCAGCTTTGTGCAGCTCAGTTTTCACCTATGGATTGGTAACTCTAATATCCAGCTGCCGGCCCTGGCCCTATAGAAGTTTCCAACCAAGCACCAGAAGGTACAGGGCCCCGTAATTCACACACTAATTCTTTTGTCTGCATCTATTTAATCTCTAAAGCTGGACACTACCAGAGCCTTCCCTACCACCCACTAGGGAGAACCACCACCAAAACCTTCTCTGCTTCACAGCAACGACATATGCTAGAGAACTGTTTTGGAAAGATATATTAGGTACTTCAGGAACTGCTTTTAGAAAAAGTAAAGTTTTTCACTTCTTGAAGAAATCTATTACTTCCCTCTCCAGTGAGTTTGTTGGGTATTTATCTTCCAAGGCTTGGTCAGGTAACTGCATCTTGGTTTTGTACATCTTTCCACATAAGGTGCCTTGGTACAGGTGACCAAAAGGGACGTAAGACTTTTTTGCCATTATCTGCCACCAACACAAATCCCGACTGTAAAGCCTTGTGGTTTTTAAATCAATCCCCATACAGAAAGCTACATCTTTTGTTCAATTGCCTCAATTTTCTTACTGTTTTTCCAACCCAGAACAAGCCACTCAGTTTTACCGTTGGATGTCTATCCATTTCTGTCACACAAGTCCCACTGGCAACCTGGAAGACATCCATGGAAATGACTGCTATTCCAGATCTCCACTCACATCACACTTAAGACTGTGTATCTAAAATATTAAAACAGCAGACAAGACAACCTGGCTTGAATTGGTAAAAGAAATAAAAACCTCACCTTCTCACAGCTCTTTGTGATGAGAAAGCATTTCACTCATCAGAAAACCAGATTAGCAACATGTCAACAGTTGGCTGCTGAATGTTTTGGCACTACTCACCAGTTACCAAAGGAAGGGGGAAGTTGATTTTACAATTAAAACACCAGATTGGGAAAAAATATCTGTTCTCAACTCTTCTCCAGGTTCCTCCTGTTAACATGGGTTTCCACTGCTCAGTTTCCCCAGCTGTAAAAGAAGAGGCCACAGCAATGCCTCTCCTTGCCCTCCCAAGCATCTGCCCTGGCTATAGGAACTGGGAGATACTTGGGGTAGGGACAATTTACCCAGGTAAGAGTGATCATATCTACCAGCAAAATGAAGGGAAGGATCAAGAAGAAAGAGAAACTCATGGACTAACTCGCTTTTGACAGCCAGAACTTGTCTCCTGGAGTGTAGCTTTTCTAGCAGGCATCAGAACCACAGAATCCTTTGGGTTGGAAGGGACCTCTGAGATCAAGTCCAACCCTTGACCCACTCCCCCTATGGTTCCCATCCCATGGCACTCAGTGCCACATCCAGGCTCTTCTTAAAAACCTCCAGGGATGGAGAATCCACTACTTCCCTGGGCAGCCCATTCCAATGCCTCATCACCCTCTCTGGAAAGAATTCCTTCCTAATATCCAACATAAACCTTTTTATGTTTTTTTATGTTGGATATTAGGAAAACATTCTTAAGCCCATGCCCTCTTGTCTGACTGATATCTGCCTGGGAGCAGAGCCCGACCCCCCCTGGCTCCAACCTCCTTTCAGGGAGTTGGAGAGAGTGATGAGGTCTCCCCTGAGCCTCCTCTTCTCCAGCCTCAACACCCCCAGCTCCCTCAGCCCTTCCTCACAGGAATTCTGCTGGATCCCTTCACAGCCTCCTTGCTCTTCTCTGGACCTGCTCCAGCACCTCAATCTCCTTCCTGAGCTGAGGGGCCCAGAACTGGACACAGGACTCAAGCTGTGGCCTCACCAGAGCTGAGCACAGGGGCAGAATCCCTTCCCTGGACCTGCTGGCCACGCTGTTCCTGAGCCAGCCCAGGATGCCATTGGCCTTCTTGGCCACCTGGGCACACTGCTGGCTCCTGTTCAGCTTCCTGGCAATCCAGACTCCCAGGTCCCTTTCTGCCACTCTGTGCCCAGCCTGGAGCTCCCCATGGGGTTGTTGTGGCCAAAGTGCAGGACCCGGCACTTGGCCGTGTTGAACCTCATCCCGTTGGGATCAGCCCAACTCTCCAGTCTGTCCAGGTCCCTCTGCAGAGCCCTCCTGCCTTCCAGCTGATCCACTCCCCCCCAGCTTGGTGTCATCTGTGAATTTGCTGATGATGGACTCAATCCCCTCATCTAAATCATCAGTAAAGATACTGAACAGAGCTGGGCCCAACACTGGTCCCTGGGGGACACTACAGCCACCAACTGGATCAGCACCACTCTGTGGCCTCCAGCAGTTCCTAACCCAGCCCAGAGTGCTCCTGTCTGAGCCCTGGGCTGACAGCTTTCCCAGGAGAATGCTGCGGGAATGGTGTCAAAAGCTTTGCTGAATTCCAGGCAGACTCCATCCCCAGCCTTCCCCTCATCCCCCAGCTGGGTCACCTCATCATAAAAGGAGCTCAGGTTGGTCAGACAGGACCTGCCCTTCATAACCCCGTGCTGCCTGGGTCTGAGCCCCTGTCCCTCCTGAAGCTGCTGTGTGATTGCCCCCAGGATGAGCTGCTCCATAACCCTGCCAGGCACTGAGGTCAGGCTGACAGCCCTGGAGTTTCCTGGGTCCTCCTTTGGTCCTCTTCTGTGGATTGCTGTGACATTCACCAACTTCCCATCATCTGGGACCTCCCCAGTGAGCCGGGGCTGTTGGAAATGGAGAGCAGCTTGGGGAGCTCTTCCCCAGCTCCCTCCTCACTTTGAGGTGGATCCTGTCTGGTCCCATAGACTTGTGAGGATCCAAGTGGCTCAGCAGTCACCAACTGTTCCCTCCAACAGGAGGGGGGATGTTCTGCTTCTTACTTCTCTCTATAAGCCTCAGAAGCCACTATCCTCAGGACACCCTGTCTTACTGTTAAAAACTAAGGTAAAGAAAGTGTTAAATACCTCAGCCTTTTCCTCATCTTTAGTAACTATGTTTCTCCCCACGTCCAACAAAAAAATGGAGGTTTTCCAGCCCCTCCTTTTGCTGCTGATGCATCAGTAGAAAGATTTTTTTGTTATCCTTAACAAAAGTGGCAAGATTAAGTTCAGCTCTCTAATTTTCTTTGTACATGACCTAACTATTCCTAAACTCTTCTCGAGTAGTTAGCCCTTTTTTCCATAATCAGTAGGCTCTCTTCTTTACCCTAATTTCTTTCAAAATCTCCCTGTTCATTCAGACTGCTCATCTTCCCCTCTGCTTTGCCTTTGGGCACACCAGGACAGCTGCTCCTGTGCTTTCAGGACTTGCTGCCTGAAGTACACCCATCCCTCCTGGACCCCTCTGCTTCCAAGGGCTGTTTCCAAGGGCACGCTCTGAATCAGTCTGCTGAAAAGGCCAAAATCTGCCCTCCAGAAGTCCAACATAGAGGTTTTACTGATAGCCCTCCTAGAAAACTATTATTTCATGGTCACTGTGCCCCAGACAGCCTCCAACCACCACATCTCCCACCCATCTCACTCCTTCTGCTTGCAAACAGAAGGTCCAGTGGGGACCCATCCCTGCTGGGCTCATTTACCAGGAGGAGCAGGAAATCATCCTCTACATGCTGTAGAAATCTCCTAAACTGCCTCTTCTCTGCTGTGTGGCACAGATACCCAGCAGGTTAAAGTCACCCAGGAGAACCAGGGCTGGTGATTTTGAAACATCTGCCAGCTGCATAATTCATCACCCTCATCATCCTGACTGTGTGGTCTGTAACAGACTCCCACCAGGATATCAGCCTTGTTGGCCTTCCCCCTGATTCTGATCCACAGGCACTCCATCTTATTGTTACTGACTTCAACTTCTACAGAGTCAAGAGACTCTCTAACATACAGAGCTACCCCTCCACCTCTCCTACCCTGCCTGTCCCTTCTGAAGAGCCTGTAGCCACCCATGGCAGCACTCCAGCCATGGGAGTCATCCTACCCTCCATGATGGTGACTCCATCACAGCTTTCCTGCTGCACCATGGCTTTCAGCTCCTCCTGTTTGTTGCCCATACTGCGTGCACTGGTGTACATGCACTTCAGCTGGGCTGCTGATTTGGCTCTTAACTCGGGCTTTCCACTCTTGGGCTCATCTCTGGAGAGCCAAGTTTCAGTCCCTACCTTCAAACCTAGTTCAAAGCCCTCCTGGTCAGCCCCAGCTCACAGGCTGCAGTCCTTTGGAAGGACAGTGGATAGCTCCTGCTGGACACCAGACAGCATGGAATCTGCCCCATGGCCAAAGAACCCCAAATGCTGCTGCTGACACCAGTCCCTAAGCCATGAATTAACCTGCTGGATCCTCCCGCAGTTCCCTCATCCATCGCTGTCATTAGAGGGATGGAGGAGAACACAACTTGGGCTCCTGATCCCTTCACCACTTGTCCCAAGGCCCTGAAATCTCTCAATTTCTTTTTATTACCCCGTCACTCCCCACTTGAAAGAGCAGAAGTGGGTAAAGCCACCATGCCTGGGTGCTTCATGGGTTGGAAGGGAGTGGCTGCTTGGGATGTACCCCACAGGAGAGGAACAGCAAAGCTATGAACTCGTGTGGAAGAAGTATTCTCTCATTCCCATACAGATTAATGGATTCATCAGGGAAGGAAGCTGGAGTGGAAGGTATCTTGTCTGGCCCATAACAATCAGGTACAGCAGTTGTGGGAATCAAATGACTAATTAGTAAATAAATACAATTCAGGGTCTGAAGGTTCTATCTTTCTTCCTTGCAGGACAAATGCCCAGATTCTTCCCTGGGACAGCAGACAGGAAGTGATCTCAATAATAAAACCATTGCAGTAGTGCTGCAAGCAGACAACAAAGGCCATTTTCCCTCCTTTTCGTATCCTTCTTGTTCCTGCTACAAGATAGGGAGAAAAAGCTGCTCTGACTCTACTGATGCATTGCTTCTCACACCCATACTGAGGGGCTGCTGACATGGTCTGTGTCCCATGGCTGGAAGACTGATGGGAGCTTATAGCTCTGCTCCTGTGGAAAAGTAGGAGCACTTTTCCAGATCCAGGTCTGATTCTTTCATCCTTCATTTCTCACCTTCACAATAGTCACAGTGTTCTTTCTTTCAAATGCATTTCTGTTTTGAGCATTAATACCTTTAAGTTTGGAAATCCATGGGAGCTACCAGAAGAGTCACAGAACTGTCAGCTGACAGGGAGCAGAGCAGATGGAGGATGTGGATCTCTCCTCCTAGGAGTACACACCAGACCTCACATCCACAAGGACAAGTCACTGCCATCATGTTCCCCAGCAGAACCATCAGGCAGAAAGCTGCCTCATTTCCATCCACTTCCCCATCCATCAGCAGCTGCACAGACTGCCAGATGGGGATCCCCAGCCAGCACAGCCCCCAGCACTCATCCTCACACTCCCAGCAGAGCCAGGAGCCAGTGCACACCTACCAAAGCAGCTCAGAGAGCAGACCACTTGCCCAAGGCTGTCTGTATACAATTTTTATCTCAATAAATATTTTTTAAATAAAATATGTATATATATACATTTGTATATATATTTATATTATAGATTTTATATAATATACATATTTATAAAATAATTATATTTATTTTTATTTATATATATCTCCATATTTTTGTCTCCATAAAAAGCTTCCTGGCCTCACATGGTACCATGCAGATCAGGAAAAGGCCAAGGGACACAAGACTGGAAGGAGCCTTGCAGGACCAACATTACACTCTAAGTTACATCTTCAGCCTCCACACAGAAGCAGGGGAGGCAAGGGGAGGTGTGGGCAGGCACAAACACATAGCCAGGACGTACCTCCTGCTTTCACAAGTGTTTGCTGGGTCTGGATGGCACAAAGGAGAGAGTCATGGTGTTCACAGCAGGAGTTTAAGACAGCTTAACCCAAAAAGAGACATTTTGATGCAGAGATCCACAGACAAGGAAAAAGTTACAGGATTAGAAGAGATCCACCTCACACTCAATACTGCTGCTGGAGTACAGCCCCCCTGCTACCCCAACCAGCACTGATGAGCAGAGCTCACTGCTCCCTCTAAAGAAGACTCCAACACATCTGGGGCACAAGGATTTGCTAACCAGACCTTCCTGTAGAGTTTTTTCACTGGTCTGCTTTTCTGAGAGAAGATGATGAGCCCATGCACTCCTGCTGCCAGTAGCCATGCTCTGATTCAGCCTGGAACAGCAGGAGAGCCAACATTCCCCTTGCACACCTGCAGCCTTCACAAGGCCTTTTCCCACTGATCTCCTCAATCCCCTTCCCGCATCCAGTGAGCACAGGGACACCAGAGCAGACCTGAATCCCTCATTTCATTCCTACTCCCAGGCCTTTCAGATCCTGGTGCTCTCCTCCCAGCATGAGGATGACATCCTCTCCATTTCAAATCTGCTGCTCTCCCAGGGATGGTAAACAAGCAGCAGACATGCAGGAATCTTCCCAGAGACATTGCAGCAACATCTCTATTTTGTATTCATCAAGTTATTGCTCACACACACACACAGCTAAGCTCAGCTCCATCAGCTCTTTTATTTTACATTTAAGCAGCCTGCTCTGTAATGGCTTTAGCTGTGCAAAAGGAAAAACCCACTTCTAGTTTAGGCCACACCACTGTGGTACATGCAGGTACCTGGGCTGATGCTGCCTCTGCATTATCAGAGTTCCTCTTGCCCAGCACATCCCACCCTTCTAGCAGACAGGCTGGGTACCTGCTGGGTTGGCATCACTCCTGAAGAAGAGCCCAATAAGACAAGGTACCAGCTCAGCCAGGACCAGGGAGGGGGTCCAACCCCAGGCAATGCTACAGCCCTGGAGAGGAGAGGCTGGAAAGCTGCCAGGCAGAAAAGGACCTGGTTGCTGGTTAACACCAAGCTGAACATGAGCCAAGAAGGCCACCAGCATCCTGGCTTTTCCCAGGAATGGCATGGCCAGCAGGAGAAGGGAAGGGATGATGCACCCCAGTACCAGAAGGACATTGAGGTGCTGGAGCAAGTTCAGAGAAGGGCAACCAAGCTCGGGAAGGGTCTGGAGAACAAATCCTGTGAGGAGAGGCTGGGGGAACTGGGAATGTTTAGATTGGAGAAGAGGAGGCTGTGGGAAGAACTTATCACTCTCTACAGCTCCCTGAAAGGAGGTTGTAGGGAGGTGGGTGTTGGCCTCTTCTTCCAAGTGAATAATAGGACTAGAGAAAATGGCCTGAAGTTGCACCAGGGCAGGTTTAGACTGGATATTAGGAAGAAATTCTTTATTGAGACAGTAGTTAGGCATTGGAATGAGCTGCCCAGGGAGGTGGTAGAATCACCACCCCTGAAATATTTAAATACTGTGTAGATGAGGCACTTCAGGACATGCTCTTGTGGGTGATACAGGTAGTGATGCATGTATTTAATTGGGAGGGATGCTGACAGCTGGATCTTAAAGAGGTCTCTTCCAATTGTGCCAATGTTGTGTGATTCTGTTTGTGACTCCCAGGTTCAGTCCTGCAAATTAACCACAAATTCACCTTTCAGCAGAGATGAGCTGTCCTAAGAGCCCACACTGCCATCAGGATGGATATGATGGGCAAGTCATGCATTAAGATGGTGAACATGACAAAACTATTCCTTCTGTAGGTGTTCGGGTCATTTTGTGTCACACACAGCAAGCTGTGAAACCCCACTCCCCAGTGAGAAGCTGATAGTGATTTGCTTTTACTGAAATTGTTTACTAAACATTGCTGGCCTTGCATTATAGAAAGACCAAGAAATATGTGGCAAGACACAAAATAAACCAGATCATATTGAAGCATTTTCCTCTGGATCTCTGTAACTATAGACCCAATCATCAGCTTCCCTCTCTCACTGCAGTAAATAATTAACTGCAAAAGAATATTATTGGACCCATCCTCCCCAACCAATTTTGTTTGCAAATAACGTGCTGTCTGGATTGCTCAGTGTCAGTGCACACAGGTTACATCCAGAACATTTCACAAGACAGAGAGGAGCAGTTTAACTTCAGGATAACAGAGATCTTTCCTTATATGTCTGAGAGGGCATCAAGACCCAGCCCACAGCCCTTTCAGCAGACCCAGCCTGGCTCATTCACTGCACCAACATCACTGCAACCAGCAGCACACACCAATCATCAAGCCTGAGAACTTCCAACACACCGCTCTGGACTGCCTGAACTTCACTGCAAATTACCTCCCTTGAAATTCAAAAGTTTTCTGTTCCTTTCATTGCTTTTGAGAACATCCTCCCCTCACAGTCTTTCCCACAACAGAACTTGAATTTTTAAGATACACCTGGAATTCACAGCTTGGCAGGGGAATATCCTGACGGCTCAGCCACACACAGTAACTTCTTCCCTTTCTTGCTACTCTGTCCTCATCAACCTAACACTCCTACAGACCATGGGAGTAACAAGACAGAAAACCTTCAGAAAACTCATTCCATTTTCCATACTGAAAGATAGCCCCTGCAGAAAGCCCAGAGGGCAGGCAGGATGATGCCAGGAGGGAAGCTGAGATGGGCTGGGCAGCAGGTGGGAGCAGGCTGCACACAGACACACCAACTAACAATGCAAGGTCTGCCCTTTGATCCCAGTCCTTTTCTTAGGATACAAAGTAAAATTCACTTTAAAAACAGACATAAGGAGAGCACAAAGATGAGAGCAAGCAAAAAAATTGCAAAAAATATCAAAAAGAAAATTGCAAGAACACCTTTCCTACAATAGCTAGAAAACACAGGGAGAGGCAGAGAAGCACCATCACCAAGCAAACATCTTCACACTCACAGGCACTTTGGGCCTAGTTTTACAATTTTGGGGGTTTAGACACATACCAGGATTAGTTGAGCTGGCTATGAAGTGTTCAATAAAAACCTCCACCAAGAAGGAATTTAAACTAAAACAAGCATGGAAAGAGAAACTGAGGAAAGAGTCAGAAAAAAGAATGAAAGGACAACAATGACACAACAGAAAGAAGGAACAATGCAGGGAAAGGAAAAATTAAACAAGAGATACTGAGGACAGTTCAGGAGAAGATACACCATTAAAAAATAGAAATAAAAACTGGAAGGGAAAGATAACAGAAAGAGGAGCATGTCATGGCAGAGCAGTTGAATGGCAGTTGGAAAATAGGTAATTTGTTTAATCTCATCTGTATTTGTCAAATAATTTATTTGATTAATACTCTTTCATGGTCTTCAACATGCTAAAGAGCTCATCAAATACCATAGCATAAATATGTGATGAGATTAATACAGGTAAAATTCAAATACATTCAACATTTTTACCTGCTGCTTAATAAACTCTGGTTCTAAGTTTACACTTCCAAAATGTTAAAATAGAAATCAGATAGTAAATTACAATTAAAGAGTGTTCAGAACACAATCATTTTGCTCTTCCTAATTTGACAAAAAACACAGCAGCATAACACATCTTGAAGAGAGGAAATGAAACATTTCTACCTCTTCCCTTCATCATCATCTCAAAAGGAGCCCCTTTCTACAGGTGGTACTTTTTGTCTTGGATTTTATTTGAATATTTCACCCATATTTGACTGTTTTGGTCCATGATACTTTTTTCTCACAAGAAAATCTGGGCAGCTCCAAAGGCAGTCTAACAGGAAGGTAAATTCAGAGTGCAGAAGCAGGAGGAGGGGTGGCAGTGGGTGCCATTTACAGCGTGGAGGCAAATGTTTGAGTTGAGCTTTGCTCCTCTTTAAAGGAAAGAAAATTAAATAAAAGATGGCCACATGGAAAACGACCTCTACTCTTACATGGAACCAGCAACCTTTTCCTAGAGTCCTTAGGTGAACAAGGAACAAAAGCAGTTAATCTGCCATTTTTCAGCTTATCATTTCCCTTTTCCAACCCAATACTATACCAAGAAAGTCTCCTTGAGTCCTCAGACCTCAGGATGAAAGCCACCAGGGCAGATCATCTCCAGGAATCTCTAGCAGGGAGCCCCATGAAGTGACCATTCCATCACTTTCTAGGCTAAAGTCAGAGAAAACCCAGCTTACTCTCACTGCTAATAGCAGCCAAGGACCAAACTAGCCACAGGAGTGAACCACACCAAGAGTAACTCACCAAGAGTAACTCCCTGGGGCCGGAAAAATGTCCCTCAGGTCATAAGTCCTGTTATATATTACAGTGATACCCCAAACTGAGATAATTACTGCTAATTACAAGATCATTTTTATGTAAACATGGAAGATATTGCCATGCATACTTCCATCTCTTTTTAGTTAAGAGGTTTACAGAGACAAAAAAAAAAAAAAAAAAGGAAAATGAAAAGGACACACTGACAGCTCCCACCCCAAAGCAGACTTTTCTGCAGTGATAATGTGCAGCCTCCAGACCCACCATGAAGAGGGAAATCAATCAGATCAGCCTCCCTTGAAGACAAGAAGTTGGCATGTTATTAATCACACAGGAAAAACATCTGATGAGGACAAGGCAAGGACCAGACACACAGAGGGGTGACACCCATTGCTGTGTTACAAACACTTGCAAAAATCAGGCAAATCGCCAGTTGCAAAATCAAAATGCTTTGGAGATCTTCAAGGATAAACACAACAGCAATTCTGAACAGGAGAAACCAACATCCACCAATATCCTCCACACAAACCACCAGCGCCTCTTCTGCTGAACCAACACAAAGCTTCACAATGCTTTTCTCCTTCCAAAAACCAATTACTGCTCCATCCCATGAACCCCCCTGTGCAAACCAGACTGGGGTATGTCACAACAAAGCCGCACGAGGAGTCTGTATCCTTTCTGCATCTCAAAGACCTCCCCACGAGCACCTCTGCACAGCACATGCTGAAGAGACACGACTGACATCATCCACACAGTCCATGACGTGACTTGGGCCAAGCATTCCTGCTGCACCAGCCTCCTTTCAGCTGTCCCAAGCATTACTCTAGCCACTCCAGAGCTTGCCAGTCCTCTCTGATCTCTCTTTAGCTTGTCTCCAGACACGGTTGAGGCAATTAAAATGCATCCCCAACCAGAAGCCATATGGGCAAGGCAGGTACCTGCTGCCGCTCAGAACACGGGGGTTGCACCCCTGGTCCCCACACTGTCCTTGCAGAGCAGGCAGGGTGCAAGCAGACTGCAGCTCCTGGGTGGTGAGCATCCCTGGGAGGAAGGGAGGTGGCAACACCAGCTCTGCAGAGCTGCACACCCACAGGAAGAGGGGACCTCACTTACTTGCTCACAGATGCACATTCCTGCACCTCCACTACCTGCACAGTCCCTCTATGCACTGCCGTGAAGTGCTGACTCCTGGGGGGCAGCCAGGGCCCGATGGATGGGGTGAAGGATTTTGGCAAAGGGTGAATGGATCTGGTACTCCCCCTTGGAAGAAGCATCGGGGAGTCAACTGTGAGGAAGGTAAGGGGCTGAGGGAAGGCAGGTGTTAGGATGCTGATAACTGTGGGTGCAAGGAAGAGGAGAGAAAGCTGCAGCCTGGAGGTGCGGGGAGAAGCAGAAGGGCAAGCAAGGAGAGGAAAGGGAAAAGCAGCCTGAAGGGGGAGAAGGGCATGGGTGCAGAGGGGGTGCGCGAGAATAAGGACGGAGGATGGAAGTCCCAGGGGGTGAAGAGTCTGTGGTTGGTGGTACCGTGCACCCCCTCCCCCTCGGCGGCCTGCCCGGGGACGGGGTGGGCAGGCAGCGCCCAGGCAGCAGCCATGGCGCGGCCCGGCGAGCAGGTGTGTCCGAACACTGCCCACCGGGCCGGGCTGGGCCAGAACACTGCCCACCGGGCCGGGCCCCAACACTGCCCCCCGGGCCGGGCCGGGCCGGCCCCAACACTGCCCCCCAGGCCGGGCGTCCCCCCTTCCCTCCCCGCCGCCTCCCCCGGAGCACCGCAGGGGACACCCCCAGCACCGCCGGGGTAGGAACTTCCCGGGGGGTGCAGCCGAGCCGCTAACAGGTGGCGTCAGAGCGTCCCCGCCAAGCCGGGGGGTTGCTGCCCACCCCCGAAAACGCCTCCCGGCCCCGGCCCCTTCTGTCACTCACCGGCTCGTACACCCCGCCAAGCGGGATGCGCGCCCTGGAGAGCGGGGCGCGGAAGTTTAAAGCGGGATAATATTATTTGTTTTTTTCTTCCAACGAAGGAAAAAATCAAACAAGACGAGACGCCCCCGGGGCGGGCGAACCCCTCCCTCCCGCCGGTCCGCTCCTCCCCGCCTGGCCCGGCCCCGCCGGGGGCTTCAGCCGCGTGTCGGCCCGGCAGCGAGGTGAAGTTTCCACCGCGGTGGTGCAGGCGCCCCCGGGGTGCCGCGCCCGCCCCGCATTGGCACCGGGCACTCTGCCGCCGCCGCACGGACAACGTGCGTGCAGGGGGAAGGGAACCGGAGCGGGAGCGGAGCGGGAGCGGGAGCAGGAGCAGGAGCGCGCCCCTCCGGCAGCGGCACACGCCCAGGCCCCGCGTCCCGCCCACCCACGGCTCCGCGGCCGCCGCGGCCGCCGCTGCCGCCCCTGATAGGCGGCCCCCCCCGCTACCGCCCTCCGGGTGGGCCCCGCGCCCGTCACTCAGCGACACCGCCCGCCCCCCGCGGCCTGGCCGCAGGGCGGACCTGGGAGCGGCGGGCGGCTCAGAGGGGGAGGGAACGCGGAACCGGGAGCCAGGAGCAAGGAGCTCGGGGCCGGGAGCCCGGAGCTCGGAGCCGGGCCGCTGCCTCGCTCTGCCGTGTGACCCTCGCCGCCTCCCCGCCCTTTCCCCCAGGCGCTGCAGTGCTCCCTGTGACCCCGCGCTGCGCCGTGCGCCGGCCCCTCCTGGCGGAGGCCTCGTTCCGCAGCCGGGATGAGGGGAAGGCCCTGGTGGCCGCTGCGCTGCCGGCAGGAGCCGCCGCCCGCCCTTGTCCGCGGCTGCCGGGGTGCGGTACCCGCGGGGCGGTACGGCTGTACCGGTACTGGGTGGGGTGGCGGCAGGACCTGTCCCCACGCGGAGTGCGGAGCGGGGGATCAGCTCAGCCCTCAGGTTCCAGAGCGGGGCCTGTAGGCCCGAGTCTGGCCGGGCTGGGAACGGGGCTGCCGCCGGCAGAAGGGCCCGGCTCGCCGGGTGAGGCGGCAGGGAGAGCCCTGACTACGCGGGCAAGGCCCAGCGGCACGTACCAGAAGTACTGCCCGGGACTAAGCTGCTTTTCCTGGCTCCCCATGGAGACAGAACAAAAATGGGATTTTGGGGAAGGAAGATTGGAGTCTGCTGAAACACGGTGTTGATCGCCAGTCACAGTCTGTAGCTGATATGCCACAGGCTAAACCCAGCTCGCAGGGCACTTCATCTGGCCCCTGGAAAAGCGTGGAAAAATAGACTGCTAAAAGTGTTCAGGAGTGGTTTAGACAGGCCACAAAAGAGAATGCCCCCGAATTGTCTCTGTCTAAGACAGCTGGCATCCAATTAGGCTTAGCAACAGATACACACTGCATGAAGGGGATTAGACAATTACAGGCAAAGGTCCAAGTGTGGCAAGAGGCTCTCTCTGATTCTCTTTGGGTCCCAGGAGGAACACCACTAAATTGCAGCCAGTAAATCTTGATGGTCTCAAGCTCCATTTCATGGGATTCAGGTCTGTCAACACAGCACTTTCTCTCCTGTTAGAGTACACCTCTGTTACCAGACATTTCCTAGTGCTAGGCATTGTGATTCCCCAGTGCTTTGGTAAGAGGATAGAGGATTGCACCTCTTTATCCAGGAGCATGCTGAAATGATCAAGCTTTGGTGCAGAATATGACACCAAATAAAGTAGGTGTTCCTGGTACTGGAAAAAAGTAACTGGAAAAGTAACTCTGACTTGAGTTTCAAGCACATGGCCACAACTTACTGTTTTCATTAGGAAAGTATCCAGTAATCTGAAAATGGATTTAGAGACCATTGTTACAGATGTTACATTTGACACATAAAAAGAAAGCTCATGCCTTGCAAAGCTTGTAGTGAGAGGAGCCTGAGTTCTAAGATACTCCTTGAGAGAGCTGTGCAGGTTTTTTCAGGTCTCATGGACGTGTTGCACCAGCACAAACAAACCTGCCAGAGCACTTTCTGAAAGGCAACATGCAAATAGACGGGTCCAAACAAAAAGGCTGAAGCTTCAACTTACCTGGAAATAATTTGCTTGCTTCTAACAAGCTTCCCTGATTCTGAACCACCTCTCAGTTCTCCACAGAGGCAAGGACCACAGCTGACAGAAACATAGCATTGCTCTGGAGCAAGCCAGCAGCAGCAGCAGCAGCAGCAGCAGCAGCAGCAGCACACACAAAACTGCTGGGTTTCTTTAAGGCACATGTACACACACTGCACCTCCCCTCTGCCCTACCTGTCTCATCTTGTTGTAGCCGATTCTGGCAAGCAGGCAAGGTACTGGAGCACGCAGAAATCTTGCTTTTTGAAGCACCCTGAAAGCAGGCTGGTGATTTTTTAGTATCTAGGTGGCCCAGAAGAACTTAGCAGGGAGCAAGAAGCAAATAGTGTAATAGACATAGCTATAGGTCAGCCTCAGTTTCATGCTTCTTCAACTTGTCAACAACCTACAAGAACCAAGAAACACCAGCAAACCACAGCTGCCATTTTCTTGCTCATTCTTCAGTGCCAGATACATGAGGGTATAAGATACCTGAGGACTACTTGTTTGCAAATTGCTGGAAAGAAAATGCATAATTATCTGTTGGTGCATCCTAGCCACACAATGGCACAGGGGTGATGATACAAACTTGGGAGGACTCACACATTGATAACTTAAATATATCTTCTCCCCCTTTCTGTTTTTGGATTAAAAAAGCTAAAAAAAGCATCAGTTATCTCAAAGCAGCAGTTCCATTGCTTTTAGCAAAGGTGGGCAAATACGCACTTGCTGAGGCTGTAGCTCATTCTGTTTGTGAGACTCATCCTGCCTGGATGGATTCTCCCTTTTTTCCTCCAAACTTGAATTTAATTCTAGGAAATTGCCTGGTCTTGAGGCCTCTGGAAGACAGAAACCTTTTATTGAAACCTGGAACAGCAGTGCTAATGCCACCACAGGAAGGTAGAGTTCAGTCTGTTAAGTAACTATAACTTATCCCATGGTGTCTCCAGCTGGACTCTCAACAAACTCCTCCTCTGCAGAAAACCTCAAGGCAGACAAAGAAAAATCCTGCAGTGCAACTATTGCAAGCCTTGTTTGACAGGAGAGGAAGGCAAGTCAAATCCTGGTCCATTGGCATGCAGAGCAATAAAAAGGAAATGGACAGAATCTCAGAAGATCCTTACTGTTCCAATGGTGCTGCCAGAACAAAAACCAGAGGGGCTGAAAAGCTGTTCTGTCACTCTTATGCCTTCAGCTTTTTTTTTCATGATTGTCTTCATCAAACTGTGTGTAGCTTGCAGGTGGCAGAGCATAACTCCTGGACATGCTTATCCCATCATGACTTTTTGTAACAGTCTGAATTAAGCCTAGGAAGGTATGGCACCAAATTTTGTAGGTGCTGTGACAAAAAAAAAATAAAGGAAAAAAAAATCCTTGATGTTGTCAATGCCTCTTGCCTTCTGCAAGAAAGAAGTCATAGGTGAGGTGTAAGCTTAGCTGTGCACTGTGTGACATACAAATTATGGCAAAAGCTTAGTTAGAAACTGAACCTGCTCATCAACTATGGAGCAAGGTGATCCCCAACATTTTTGAAATGTTAATTTTTTGGAGTTATTTCTAGTAGAAATACCCAGGTAATGGCCAAGCTGAACTCTTCTTTCTTTCCCCTAAAAAAAACAAGAGAACATGAAAAGTTCTCCCGATCATCAGAATCATCATCAAAGTAAATAAAAGCAATTTCTAGCTTCACGTAGTTGAATGCATCCAGATATACATCACACATTTTTTATATACTGAAGTGAATTTATCAAATCTCAGCAGACACAGAGGGCAGATTAGTGATGTCAGTTTGGTTTTGTTGTTCTGAGTCTCCTGTTAATTCACCATCTCTAGAAGTTCACCTGAATTTTAATCATGCAGACTGCTCCCTGGTTCTTTCAATGGCTTTTGATCTCTCCTTGCACTCAGCTAGTCCATTTATCTGAATATATAATTATTCTGTGTAACTGAAGCTTTCTTGAAGGGTTTGGAAGACTTTATCAGTGTGCTGTCTTTAACATTGTTTCTGAGACTGTACTGAGAAAAGCAGAGATCTACATGAGTTTTGCTTCC
Source organism: Calypte anna (assembly GCF_003957555.1). NCBI lineage: Eukaryota > Metazoa > Chordata > Aves > Apodiformes > Trochilidae > Calypte > Calypte anna. The sequence goes on from NC_044250.1 coordinate 15,147,125, forward strand.
TCAGAGTACTGTATACTTTATGATTTTTTAGTTTACTCCCCCTGCAGATCCACCAGATGCAAGAAACCTGCAAGTACTTTTTTCTCAGACTGGGATGTTTTTCTTGTTCATTTCTCCCTGAGCTTTGAGGATCAGCAGTGCCATGGCAGAAAGCAAACCAATACAAAATCAACTTTCAGGTTTTTGAGTTTTCTAGAGAACTCAAATAGTTTCCTATTATCATAGAATCATAGAATCATAGAATCATAGAATCATAGAATTGGCTGGGTTGGAAGGGACCTCAGAGATCATCGAGTCCAACCCTTGAACCACCATTGCGGTTGCTAGACCATGGCACTGAGTGCCACATCCAGGCTCTTTTTAAATATCTCCAGACACGGAGAATCCACTACTTCCCTGGGCAGCCCATTCCAATGCCTGATCACCCTCTCCAGAAAGAAATTCTTTCTAATATCTAACCTAAATTTCCCCTGGCACAACTTAAGACCCTGCCCTCTTGTCTTGTTGAAAGTCGTCTGGCAAAAGAGACCAACGTCCACCCGGTTACAACCTCCTTTCAGGGAGTTGTAGACAGCGATGAGGTCTCCCCTGAGCCTCCCCTTCTCCAGCCTCAACACCCCCAGCTCCCTCAGCCTCTCCTCATAGGGTCTGTGCTCGAGTCCCTTCAGCAGCCTGGTTGCCCTCCTTTGGACCCGCTCCAGGACCTCGATATCCTTCCTGAGCTGAGGGGCCCAGAACTGGACACAGGACTCAAGCTGTGGCCTCACCAGAGCTGAGCACAGGGGCAGAATCCCTTCCCTGGACCTGCTGGCCACGCTGTTCCTGAGCCAGCCCAGGATGCCATTGGCCTTCTTGGCCACCTGGGCACACTGCTGGCTCCTGTTCAGCTTCCTGGCAATCCAGACTCCCAGGTCCCTTTCTGCCACTCTGTGCCCAGCCTGGAGCTCCCCATGGGGTTGTTGTGGCCAAAGTGCAGGACCCGGCACTTGGAATGTTGAACCTCATCCCATTGGGATCATCCCAACTCTCCAGTCTGTCCAGGTCCCTCTGCAGAGCCCTCCTGCCTTCCAGCTGATCCACACTCCCCCCCAGCTTGGTGTCATCTGTGAATTTGCTGATGATGGACTCAATCCCCTCATCTAGATCATCAATGAAGATATTGAACAGAACTGGGCCCAGCACTGATCCCTGGGGGACACCACTGGTGACCGGCTGCCAACTGGATGCAGCCCAGTTAGTATCTGACAATGCAACACAAGTAACTTGCCATGACAACCGGTTTATGAAACAGAAAAAAATTAATCAGAAGATGCTTTGTTGCTGTGGCAAGGAAAGAAGCTGAGCCATTACCATTTCTTGTACATTTTTTGTACCATTTTTGTACAGTGGTGGGCCATGCATCCTCGTTCTACCAGAGCATGTTAGTAGAAATTTATGTTAGATTTGGTGCAAGTCAGCTGCCCCATGGGCCTGTCTGATACCTGGATTAAAACTGAAGTGCAGTCAGAAGGAAAGCAGGAAGTGTTCAGGAGAATTCAAACAGGATTGGATTCTCAGAAAACACAAGGCTAAATCCAGTTCTGCAGCAAGCTGATGTAACTCTGCAGATGCCAGTAACTGATGAACCAATTGCTTCTGAAATTAATTTGGTTTCCATTTTCTGACAGTCTGCATAATTCCCTCCAATTTATGTATTTATTTATTTAGTTTTAGGTAGAATAAATCCCCGCAGATCTGGGAGCATTTTGGAGTTACCTGGGACAGAAGTTGGAATAGGCTCACAGAGTCTGTCTTCTGACACATGCTCCTTACAGGAATGCTTCTGGGAAGGGCAGACTCATCACAACGCAGGGCTTGTGTTAGTTACAGAATTTAGAAAAGGATAAAGGCAAAGAGGGCAAACCTTCATAATTATTAATGTCCAAAACTAAGCTTTCTCAACTCAGAGGAATAAAATTTTAGAGACACTAAAATCATTAGAGGGCTGAGCACCTCCCTGGGAAGCCAGGCTGAGGGATTGGGGTTGTTCAGCCTGGAGAAGAGGAGGCTCCCAGGTGAGCTCAGAGCAACCTCCCAATATCTGAAGGGGCTCCAAGAAAGCTGGGGGAGGGCTTTGGACACGGGGGGGTGGGGAGAGGACAAGGGGAACAGGTTAAAAGTAAAAAAAGGGAGATTTAGGTTGGACATTAGGGAGAAATTCTTTAATTTGAGGGCGGTGAGACAGATGGAACAGGTTGTCCAAGGAAGGTGTAGCTGCCCCATCCATGGTAGTGTCCAAGGCAACCTGATGCAGTGGGAGGTGTTCCTGTCCATGCAGGGGTTTGGAACGATATGATCTTTAAGGTCTCTTCCAACCCAACCCATTCTATGACTCTATGAATTTTGGAAACAATTCTGTATGGGAGCAGTGACAGAGGCCCACGGTGAAACTGCTCCCTGCTAAAGATACATCTGAACATCTGTACATCTGAAGTGGGCCTGGGGTATACACGAAGTCTTTTCTTTACTCACAAACTGGAGAGGATGCCTTGTTCAGTGCAGTCTTGAGAAATGAAGGGGAAAAAAGGAAGATTCTTAATCCCTGGACTATTGATTCAAGCAATACAACTGCAACAGTGTGACAGAACAAAGCCTGTGCTCCCTCTTTCTGTTATAAAAACCACTCCCTCCCAGTTAAACCCAGTTAAACTTGAGGCTGTTGCTGCAGTAGTGTCAGGCTAAAGAAAGATTGGCCATCCCCCTGAGCTGGCTGGGGGCTGAGCTGAATTTCCAGGTAGAATTATTGAGACTCATGGACAATCCTTGCCTAGCTTCCTGGTGAGTCTGGGTAGAAAATAGTGCAAGATCAAAGCCCAGCAATAGCACAGCTTGGGAAACAGCCTTTGAGAGAAGCTTTTCATGTATCAGATGAATCTATGTGGAGATACAAGACTAGAATTTACTCCTGACAATGAATTGTTATACTGTGAGTGACTGACTTAGAAAAGACTGGGGGGAAAATCTGAGTCTTCTGCAGCAAGAAGAAATGATGAGATAAATGTCACCTCAAAGAAACCATGCTAGAACTACTCAGCACTATGATTTAGCACAGTCTCCTAGAGACTGGGAAAAATCTGTGGGCTAATACTTACTGCAGACTGCACCAAGAAAGAGACAAATGAGACATCACAGCTGTGAAATCCTGCAAGCATCATCCATGCCTGATACTCAGTGATACCTGTGACTTGGAAGCAAAACTCCAACAGAGAAACCACACACACAGCAGAAAAAGACAGCTGGTCAGTCCTGGGTTTAAAGGGGTTTTAAGATCACAGAATCATGGAATGGGTTGGGTTGGAAGGGACCTTAAAGCTCATCCAGTCCCAACCCCCTGCATGGTCAGGGACACCTCCCACAGCCCAGGGTGCTCCAAGCCCCATCCAACCTGGGCTGAGATACTGCCAGGGATGGGGCAGCCACAGCTTCCCTGGGCAACCTGGGACAGGGGCTCAGCACCCTCAAATTAAAGAATTTCTTCCTAATGTCTAATCTGTATCTCCCCTCTTCAAATTTTAACCCATTTCCCTTGTCCTCTCCCTATCTCCCCAATGCACAAAGCCCTCCCCCAGCTTTCTTGGAGCCCCTTCAGATATTGGGAGGTTGCTCTGAGCTCACCTGGGAGCCTCCTCTTCTCCAGGCTGAACAACCCCAATCCCTCAGCCTGGCTTCCTAGGGAGGTGCTCAGCCCAGGACATGGTTTCTGGGCTCCAAGCACACACTGATGGTTCATGTTAAGCTTGCACCATCACCCCCAGGTCCTTACCGCAAGGCAAGATGGACCCTGAACAGGAGAGATCTTCTGCAGTAATCAATTAACAACACAAAAACCTGAATTAATTAATCAACCCTCAATTAATTAATCAATAAAATCTTCCTCTATTTGTTTTCAATTCCCAAATTTTTGGCATTAGGATTGGATTGAATTCTACTGAACAGAGTGCTCAAGGCCTCGTTGGTGCAAGCCATTTCAAACACTGCAGATGACTCTGGGTGGGCAGTGCAAAATCATCAGTCCTGGAGGATTATCTGATTCAGGACAGGATCTTTCTCAACATGGATTTCCTTTTTGAATGAAGCAAGAACAACCAGCAGCACCTTGCCAGGCTGAAGCTCCACTGAAGCTAGAGAGAGAAAAGATTCCTGTTGACTGGAATTATTTCTGCAACCAGTTGTATTTGATCAGTTCTGAACTGAAAATAGAAACCTGCAGAGAGGAGATGCTCTGGAATCAAAGAGGAGGATATAATGAGAGCTTGGAAGTGGAAGGAGGTCTGTGTTCCACAGCTTAAAAATACAGACAACTGCTGATTTCTTGTTTCTATTTTTAAAACCCCAAACCATACACACACAAAATAAAAGATGTAATTCAAAGACTGGTCATTTCCACTCAGTCAGCCTCCTGTAGAGATACCATAGGAATGAACAGCAGTCATATCTATACATGAGATGCAGTAGTTGGTGACATGAAGCCTTCACCTGATGGATGGTGAGCTGCCTGGATTTAAGACTTTGCCGGGGGATGGAGGAAAGCTGGGGGGCAGGGAGACAGGGATGAGATATAGATGAGAACTCTGAGTCTATATGAGCAAGGAGTGTTATTTTCTACACCTTCCTGCTTGGTTTAATCTGAGCTGAAGCACACTGCCCTCTACACAGAGTGTCCCATTTGTTCCTGTGAGTGTTGGCTTGAGCCCTCAAAAAATGTTATTTTTGATTTTTTGTGCTTTTTTTTCTGGAAGGCATAGCTGATGATATGGTCAGTGTAGAGCCTGGTTTACCTAGAAATGACACTGATTCCTTCATGAAGTGTCCCCACCTGTGCCTATGGTTTGTGAAGTCCCCTGGCTCCTTCCTCTCTGCTGAGCTTGCCAGTGTGGATTGGCAAAGGTCTTGTATGGTAGGAGTTCTGGTGATGCAGAAATCTCCAGGCTGGGAGCCACAGTGATTTTCCTAGCAGTAATTTGCTGGCATTTATGTACAGGAGGTTTTGTTAGCTGTCAGCTTGGGCTGAATGTCAGTCTTTCCCTTGGAGCCTGATGCTCACAACGCTCCCCTCTGAGGGAGGCTTTTGCCTTTGTCTTCATACAGCAGTAATTTTGGTCTTTGGAAGCTGAAAGCCTGAGTTTTTGTTAACAAGCTCTTGCAATTTTTAGGCCCCATGGGATTTTCATTTTCAAACTCTACAGCAAATTTTGGACATTTTGCAGCTTGCATGTAGAGAAACAAGATAAACCAGGTGCCTCGAGTTGCCAAAGAGTGGGTGTGAGTCCACCTGTGCCTGGTTAGGGCAGGCCCCCTATTACCAGGGGGCCAATAAAGGTGGGACACACACCCACAGAGAGAAGCTCACTGTGGTGTGAGGCAATGGAGAGGCCAGCAGCTCGTGGAGCCTCAGGAGCAAGAAAGGCTCTTCCTGCTACACTTGCACACTGCTGGTTTCTTTATGGGATTATCATCTATGTCACCTTCCTGGCAGAAGACAGATTTGCAGGAGTGGAAACCACACGAGCACCTAAGGGATATTTTGCACTTTGTGTCATTTCTAAATTCACTGATGTGCAACAGATTTATCTGTGTTGTTCAAGGCCTCTCTGTTCCAGATGAGTTTGTCCTGAAATCTCAGCCCATCCCATGTGTTCTTTTGGAGGAGATTATTCTTATTATTTTCAAAAGAATCTTACTTCTTTGTCAGCTAATGCTGATATTCCTCTCTTCACCATCAATGAACAATTGCTAACTCCATCTGGTTCTTGCAGAAATTTCAAAGCAGTGTTGAGCAGCATGATTCAGGCCTGCACACATGGTGGAACTAGAATAGAATTAAAGACATTTGTGTTTATCCAGTTAAACTGCTGTTTTATTTTTATTTCCCTTTTATTGCTTTTTATGTACAGGCTACACATTGTTTCTCTCCCTGCCGTGCAGCTGTTCTTCTTATCAAAACTCAAGTTGCTGAACATTCTCTTCTGTCAAGTCTTTCACTAAATTCTGGTTCCTTCTTCTGCAAGGACCTGAACTGAACCTTGGTTCCCACCTTTGTGAGTGAGTAAAACTGATGCAAAGCTCTACTCAAATCAAACTGCAGCCTTTTCCTGATGCTCTTGTGGAGCATTTTGAGTTCCTCCTTCATCCCTTTCCATGATTACCAAAAATCTGCACTGCTATGGTAACAAAATCCATTTGTCACCTCAGGCTTCATGTTACCTTTACAAAAGATGACACTCCTGGTGCAGCTGCTTGCCATCAGAAATCCTGAGTTATGCAGCTCCCTGGGAGCTTATGGTGGGGGAGGGATTTCCACAGCAATGGGATTCACCTTAGATACTTGAAGATCTTTTTAATAGTTTGGCTGAGCTCCTGTGTCATTGCCCAGCCTGGGCTGTCTTGAGAGATCCTCAGGAATGGGGAGGGCAAAGTCCTGTGGGAAAACAGTCTGTGGAGGCTTAAGGATTCCATGTGCACATCAATATGATTGTATGAAATCCTTTATTAACAACTTGCACTCACTTATATAGAGAAGCCTTGTTTACACCATCTTATCATGCAGGTGGCTTTGTATTCCAATTACACAAAACATTCTCACAGAACAACTCTTCTCACATAATTATTTTCCTCTTCTGTTGCCAGTTAAGTTATCTCTTTCCCAGTAGCTCATTCTCAGAAAGCCTCTAACTAGGCCTCAATAACCATTAACCCAATGTGGCCTAAATTGAAGTAAGTCAGGATTGCTCACAACCTGTATATTTCTGAACTGTTTCCCCAACAAAGTCCTTCCATGCAAATCCAGTGGGAATCATCCCTCCAGTCAGAGGTGGCACAGTTGATGTCTCCAGGTCACTCCTACATCTATTCCCCCTAGATTCTCTTTTTGCTGACAGTTCCCTCTTTCCCACACCGAAGCTGTAAAGGGGACCACCAGAGTCTTTTTTTGTCTTCAGTTCAGCCATCCTCTTTTTTCTGCCACTTCTCCCTGTGGGAAGGTGAAATGCAGGAGATGACCTGCAGCCACCTCTACCTGGCACAACTGGTGCAGGGCCATTGCATGTTTCTGAGGCACTTTTCAGGAGGGGGGAGCATGTGAGATTTTTCACAGAATCATAGAATGGGCTGGGTTGGAAGGGACCTCAGAGATCATCAAGTCCAACCCTTGATCCACTCCCCCCATGGTTCCCAGCCCATGGCACTCAGTGCCACATCCAGGCTCTTTGGAAAGATCTCCAGACACGGAGAATCCACTACTTCCCTGGGCAGCCCATTCCAATGGCTGATCACCCTCTCCAGAAAGAAATTCTTTCTCATCTCCAACCTAAACCTCCCCTGGCACAACTTGAGACCCTGCCCTCTTGTCTTGCTGAGAGTTGCCTGGGAAAAGAGCCCGACCCCCCCCCTGGCTCCAACCTCCTTTCAGGGAGTTGGAGAGAGTGATGAGGTCTCCCCTGAGCCTCCTCTTCTCCAGCCTCAACACCCCCAGCTCCCTCAGCCCTTCCTCACAGCAATTCTGCTGGATCCCTTCAGAGCCTCCTTGCTCTTCTCTGGACCTGCTCCAGCACCTCAATCTCCTTCCTGAGCTGAGGGGCCCAGAACTGGACACAGGACTCAAGCTGTGGCCTCCCCAGGGCTGAGTACAGGGGCAGAATCCCTTCCCTGGACCTGCTGGCCACGCTGTTCCTGAGCCAGCCCAGGATGCTATTGGCCTTCTTGGCTACCTGAGCTGCTGTCCTATGGCTTTCAGAGAGCCAATGCTAAACATTTCTGAAGTCAGACCTCCAACAGGATTCCTCAGCTAATCAACATTTCTCTCTGGTCTCGGGCTCCTGACTTTGCCTTTCCCAATTCAAGGACTTGCATTGCTGACACAGAGACCAACAAACCAGGACACCAATCATGAGTTCAAGTGGTTGATAGACTTCCAGCCACTGATTTTGCATACATGAGCCAGCTGATGTTCATCTACAGATGTTGTATTAACACTGAGTGATTTCTCATCCACAGAAGTGTAAGAAGGTGTTAGCTAGAGCTTCCCTTCAGTAAGCTATTCACAGGAGCTTACTGGCAATGGGATTTGGGAGACTTACACCATCACAAAGTGAATTAAGAGTAATACAATATCCACCCTCCAGCTTCTCTGGGATAGTACACAGGGGAGGGGAGGGGTCCAGAGCTGCTCTTTTCTCCCATTTAAGCAGCACTGGTGTATTCCAATGAGGGATAAGCAGGAAGCTGCTGCCCCCTCAGTCAAGATCCTCCTTGTTTTGGGGAGCACACTTAGACCAGCAGTGACCAGCAGGAGATTGCCATAGCACATTCTTGCTGGAGGTCTGATCCAAAGCTTACTGCAGATATGGGGAAGATTCAGGGACTTCTTCTGTGGCCTTTGGGCTACTCCACAGAGGAAAAAATACAGCAGTGATAAATTCATAGGTAAGAAGACGCTGCATTGACACCTCATTGCACACTGAAGAGATGCCAAAAGAGATTCTGCAGCCCAACCTTGTGCATCCCAGAGCAGTAAAATCAACATGAATCCTAATTATTAAATCACTTTCTGTTTTGTGAATCATCTGCATCCCAGCCTTTCTGAGGATCTTGGGTAATGAGAACAGTGCCACTTCTGTGGCCATCTGTCCCTGCTCAAGCCATCCTGCTCTGGCCTTGGGTTGCTCTTTTAAAATGCTTTCTGCCATCAAGCAGTTCTCATCTAGAAATCTCAGGCATGAAGTAATCCTCTTATTTGTTGTTTTTGTTTTTTTTTTTAAATCAACTACATTAAACCTGTTTTACAGGTGATTAGGCTGACCTCCAGTTTGCTGAGATCACAGGGATTTTTAGGTTCAAACTGCCTGGGCTGACATGCTCCCACAGCAGGGATGACTTCCTAGAAGGAATATTAACCTCTTAGAGGAACAGACTGTCCAGGCAGAGAGAAGACCTGGACACACAGACTCTGTTTACAGACATTCTTTGCACATGACTGAAGAAAATTAACCTGTGTGGCTTGAATCTAGGTATCCCTCAGCTGAAGATGCAAGTGTAGGGTAAATGGAAACCCATGCCTGGCTTTTTGTGCTGAGCCATCTGGAAGGTGGGAATGTAAAACTCTCCCTGACTACTCATGCCTGAGTCACCTCCTTTAGCATTTGTTAGCCTGGGATCTTATCATGCTGGGTTATAGATCACTTCATTAGCTGTGGCAATGAGGACACTATGATAAATTAACCCTGGCAAGTGTTCCTGCATTTTTTTTTGTTTTTTGGTCAGAGCAGGACAAGGGTGATGAGGAGGTGTGAGGGTGATGAAGAGGAGTGATGTCAAAATTTGATTTGCAGAAAAGGCAACTGATGAGTGTTTATTAATGGGGATGGTTCAGGGTTCAGTTTAATCACTGCAGCTTGTTGGCAACCAGTGATAAAAATTCAGAGGACTTAAGGTAAATTTAAAAACAGTGCAAGCAGAGAGAACTTGCTGGGCATATTTCAGGGGAGGTCAAAGAACAGAATAAATGGGGATTAGTATGCTGACATGTAATCTGTGACCTGTTTGCAGAAATAAATTAATTTGTCACATAGATGCTATATAGGAATGTGGCCCATTGGTTAAAAACTCTTCAGTTTTGGTTCATGTATTGCATCCTTTTCTCACCTAACCATAACTTATAACCATACCCTATCTGTAGCCACATGCAGAGTGTATTTACAGAAATTAAGAGTTCACATTTAAAAAATGAGGAGAGAGGTGAATTGACAGACAGACCCCTCATTCTCTTAAATTTTTTTGCCTCCAGCACCCACACAGAATCAGTCAAAATGTCTCAAGTCAAACACTCATAGGCTGCATTTGGAGCGCAGGCACGGATCCAGGCAGGCTTAGAGAGCTCCCCACTGTCTGTGTGCTGCAGTGGAGAGCACGGGAGCTCATCTTAAGACTCCACAAAAAATCCCTCTCCTGTCTCCCTCTGCATTGCTCTGAGAGGGGTTTAATCTGAATCCTGCTGACACTCACACTACTGATCCTCTTGTTGCCACAAAAATTGCACATTCTTAGAATCATAGAATCATAGAATTGGCTGGGTTGGAAGGGACCTCAGAGATCATCGAGTCCAACCCTTGAACCACCGTTGCAGTTGCTAGACCATGGCACTCAGTGCCACATCCAGGCTCTTTTGAAATATCTCCAGACACGGAGAATCCACTACTTCCCTGGGCAGCCCATTCCAATGCCTGATCACCCTCTCCGTAAAGAAATTCTTTCTAATATCTAACCTAAATTTCCCCTGGCACAACTTGAGACCCTGCCCTCTTGTCTTGCTGAGAGTTGCCTGGGAAAAGAGCCCAACCCCCCCCTGGCTCCAACCTCCTTTCAGGGAGTTGGAGAGAGTGATGAGGTCTCCCCTGAGCCTCCTCTTCTCCAGGCTGAACAACCCCAGCTCTCTCAGCCTCTCCTCATAGGGTCTGTGCTCGAGTCCCTTCAGCAGCCTGGTTGCCCTCCTTTGGACCCGCTCCAGGACCTCGATATCTTTCCTGAACTGAGGGGCCCAGAACTGGACACAGGACTCAAGCTGTGGCCTCACCAGGGCTGAGCACAGGGGCAGAATCCCTTCCCTGGACCTGCTGGCCACGCTGTTCCTGAGCCAGCCCAGGATGCCATTGGCCTTCTTGGCCACCTGGGCACACTGCTGGCTCCTCTTCAGCTTCCTGGCAATCCAGACTCCCAGGTCCCTTTCTGCCACTCTGTGCCCAGCCTGGAGCTCCCCATGGGGTTGTTGTGGCCAAAGTGCAGGACCCGGCACTTGGAATGTTGAACCTCATCCCGTTGGAATCAGCCCAACTCTCCAGTCTGTCCAGGTCCCTCTGCAGAGCCCTCCTGCCTTCCAGCTGATCCACACTCCCTCCCAGCTTAGTGTCATCTGTGAATTTGCTGATGATGGACTCAATCCCCTCATCTAAATCATCAATGAAGATATTGAACAGAACTGGGCCCAACACTGATCCCTGGGGGACACCACTAGTGACTGGCTGCCAACTGGATCAGCCCCGTTCAGCACCACTCTCTGGGCCCGGCCCTCCAGCCAGTTCCTAACCCAGCACAGGGTGCTCCTGTCCAAGCTGTGGGCTGACAGCTTTTTCAGGAGGATGCTGTGGGAGATGGTGTCAAAGGCCTTGCTGAAATCCAGGTAGACCACATCCACAGCCTTCCCCTCATCCACCAGTCGTGTCACCTGATCATAAAAGGAGATCAGGTTGGTCAGACAGGACCTGCCCTTCCTAAACCCATGCTGGCTGGGTCTAATCCCTTGCCCATCCTGCAGGTGCTGTGTGATTGCACTGAGGATGATCTGTTCCATGACCCTGCCAGGCACTGAGGTCAGGCTGACGGGTCTGGAGTTTCCTGGGTCCTCTTTCCATCCCTTTTTGTGGATTGGCGTGACATTCGCCAACTTCCAATCATCTGGGACATCCCCAGTGAGCCAGGACTGTTGGTAGATGATAGAGAGAGGCTTGGCAAGCTCTTCTGCCAGGAAGAGCTTCTGAGACATCACTCAGCTGCCTTTGGCATAGCACTGAGCAGCATGTCCCATTGGAGCCCATGGTTCCTCAGGGCCATTCCAGACCCTTGAGCAGCTCCATCCATGGATGGATTGATACCAGTAATAGTCTGGATGGGAACCAGCAGTAATGCCAGATGCAGTCACACTGTAAGCAGATCTGCCCTCTGGCTGGCATGGTTTTTTTCCAGAAGCATTTTGTAGCTGTTGATTTCACAAGCTGTACAGAGGTATGAAGGCATCTATCAAAGGACCAGACTGAGGTTTCCATCTCTGTACTGACTCCCTTGCTCTCTGGTGGCAGAAGGATGTCAAAATATCAGTGCCCTCCAGAGCAAGCAGCCTTGGTTCCTGGGCATCCAGGACTTGGTGCTGCACCATGCCATGCAACAGGAAGGCTTCCAGACTTAGCAGCAGCACAGGGTGGTCCCAGGGACCTCAGTTTTTCAGCAGCTATTTGCCTAACATCTTCATTAAAAAATGGGCATATCACAAAGGTGTGCTTGCAAGTGCTAGGGTACTCCCTGAACATATTTCCTCAATAGATGCTGCATCATCTATCTAGATGAGAAAGCAATTCAAGCATGTGATTACAAACAAAGTCTGTGTTGTGGCATGGGATCTGCCCTTGCTGGGATGTTAATTCTGTGACAAACAGGGTTTTCAAACTCTGTTTTAAAAAACTGTAGTCATTGCATGCAGGAGGCAACAGGTTCATTGAATTTGTGCTGCAGCCAAGTATGCTGCTGGAGCAAGAGTTTTATTTTACTGATCACTGACCAGGAGTTATCACAACAGTTGTCAGCCAACACAACATGTTATAAATATGATCTCTGTGTAGGTGGTAGTTTTGGAAAGCCCCATAGTGTAGAGTTAGTTTGATTTGTCTTTGTATACCAGATGGATATCATCTGAAATCACTTCCTTTAACTTCAGTAGGTTTGGGATACCATCTTAGGGTTTGGTTATTTATTTATTCTACACCAGTCTTGATATATCAACCTCCAGGTTGCCAAGGGCTGGATGTGCTGTGAGGCAACTATCTCAAACGAGAATGAAGCATCCTATACCAGAAGCTGTAGGCATACCCCCAGCTGCTCAATCCTCTAAAAAAGGAAGATGTGAACTGCACCTGGAAAATCTGCCTTCCACAAACTTGGAGCTAGCCAGTAAACACTGAATACATAGCTGAGTGCTGCACACTTGTGTTCCCATTCACTTTTAAGGTGAATGAGAAGGAAAAGCATTTTTAACACTAGTTTAACTTGCACCCCTATCTGCTACTGTGGGGAGTAATCCACTGATAACTTAAAAATTAGCCAGCTGCCAGTGTTTTGTACTGCTGATGGTCTGCTAATGAATGTCCCTATGTTAGAGCATCCACAGCATGGCACAGGGAGAGTAGAGCAGGGCAAGGGAGGTTTTTCTGTGCTCCAGGGAAGATAGGGTCTGGCAGTGATGTCTTGGGAGTTGTGGCATGACACATTTCACCACACTGTATTTTAGGTGTATCTGTCTGCATTGGTCTCCCCTACAAACAGCAAGAGCCAAGCACTGCACAGAGTTGTGTTAGTGTCATGCTACTGTAAAGCATGATCTTCTGCTTATCTCATGATGACAATACTTTTAAAGGCATTGCCTCCATATCCCATCATATTAGAAAAGGACTGATGAAAATCCAGCCCTGGTTTTGCTCCCTTTATGTTTACCAAAGTTTTAGTTCCAGCCAGAAACAGAGATTGCCAAAGGTCCATCTGTACTGCTGGCAGTGGTGGTCAGGTCTGTGGATGGAGGTGACACAGTGCTACAGGAGCATCATGACTGTTCAGCCTGGAGAAGAGGAGGCTCAGGGGAGACCTCATCACTCTCCACAACTCCCTGAAAGGAGGTTGGAGCCGGGTGGACGTTGGTCTCTTTTCCCAGACGACTTTCAACAAGACAAGAGGGCAGGGTCTCAAGTTGTGCCAGGGGAAATTTAGGTTAGATATTAGAAAGAATTTCTTTACGGAGAGAGTGATCAGGCATTGGAATGGGCTGCCCAGGGAAGTAGTGGATTCTCCGTGTCTGGAGATCTTTCCAAAGAGCCTGGATGTGGCACTGAGTGCCATGGTCTAGCAACTGCAACGGTGGTAAAAGGGTTGGACTCGATGATCTCTGAGGTCCCTTCCAACCCAGCCAATTCTAAGATCTAAGATGACTCCCACAGATAACAGGAGTTACTGACAGAACATCTGAAGAAAAACTGTGACATTTGGGATCATGCTACCAAAATAGAGGACTGCAAATGGACACAAGTTCTGAAGAAGAAAGGGAGAGAACACGTAGGGAAATACACCCATGAGCCTGACTCCTATTTTGACTGCAAGCATAGCTAAACACATGGGAAAGTGTGACAAGAGTTTACCAAGAGTGAATTATAGGTAGCTCTGGCAAGAGAACTGATCTTCCAGATGAAAAAAATGCTACTAATTTGCAGTTTTAGGACAGCCTTCAGTACTGTGTCCCTAAGGAAACTGATAGTTCTGCTGGAAAAAGGTGATTGCAAGGCTGGCTAAAAGGGAGAAGAGATCATGCTGCAAAGGGGACTGTCAGGCTGAAAGACATTTTATAGTGGACAATACTCATCTTAATTTCTCTGAGTGTCCTATGGGAAAAACTGAAGCATTACCAAATGGTAACAATTAAGGGTTATCACCAGGGGAAGACAGGAAGAAGGGGATGGGGTAATAGGAAGAGAATAAAATGTAGTGGCACACAGAGCAGGGTCAGGTACTAACAAAACCTTTTACCACAGTGAGGACTTCCATTCCGCTTCACAACTGGGGAGGACAAAGAAAGAGAGGAACCCCATCTTTATAGTCAGTGATTTTGAGTGACCAATTTGATATGACCTTCACAACATGACACCAGGATACTCCAGACAGTTACAGTACAAAAAAGTAGAGTGTTTATTCTATGGCACAAGACATCTGGACCGAGTTACACTGTTCTGGTCACCCAGCTTCAAGACAGAAAAGCTGGAAAATAAAACCCGGATGATAAGAAGAATTGCAAGCTTGTCTTTGCTGACAGAAGATGAGGGGAGGATCCTTATGGTTGGAGCAAGGGAACCTTGTGGTTGGAGTTTCCTACAGGCTACCCAGTCAAGAGGAGCCTATAGATGAAGCCTTTTTACACCAGCTGAAGATCACAGGCTCTCATCCTGCTGGGTGATTTAAACCTCCTGACATCTGCTGGAAAAGTAGCAGACCAAGGTGTAGACAATCCAGGAGACTCCTGAAGTGCCTCAATGACAACTTCTTAAGCCAAGACCCCAGGGGATGCATTATGAGACTTGATGGTCACAAATGCAATCAAACTCATCAGGGATATAAAAGCTGAAGGCAGCTGCAGTGATCATGCACTGGTGCAGTTCAGTGTCCTAAGGGGTATGAAACAGAGGAGAAGGTCCCTTCCAACTGGAGCCATTCTATTATTCTGTGAGATTTTGAGCTTGGCCTGTATGGCTGAGCAAAATATATGTTGAAATGTAATGACATTTATATAAATATAACAGGAATGCAAACATCAGGAGTAAAGAGTTATTTGAAACTGAAAAATAATTTGGCAAAAGAATAAGTAGGTATAACTTGGCAATAAATAATTGTTATTATATATAGGAGGATTATATAAAACAATATGTACAATTACATCAGGAGGTCTGTAATATTCAGAGAGAGACTGGACCAGTCTCTCAGAAGGAGGAAGAGACTGATAGGTATCTACAGGACTCTGATGTGATTACCTGCAGTAACAGAAAACCAGTTCCTCTAACTAGAAGCCCCACTGGTCCTGTAGGTTCTAGTACAATGGAATTCCTAAATGTTAATAATGCAAGTGGCAACAGCAATTAGCTATTAATCAATAATATTAAGTGCTGATTGGGGGGACTGGATGTTGCTTGTGACTGGCTAAAACCAGGAAGACAGAAGAATCTTCTCTGCAAGGTAAGACCACAAAGGAAAAGCAGCTCTATCTAGGCTTCGGTTTCACAGAAAGTTTTACCTGATGCCTGCTCATTGGAGTAGCACCAACATAACTAATCCAGACTAATCTGGTTTGTGGAGCTGCTGTGATTGTGAGATTTAAATCAGTTCCAACATCTCCAAATAGGTCCAGGGTATGCTAATTGTCAGTATCAAGATTTAAAATTTTTAAACATTTCTTGGCAGAATTTAAACATATCTAGTGTCTCCTACAAAGCTTCACAAATGTAAAATGGGATCCTGGATAGAGATCACATTACCTCCCAGTTATTAATTTACATGTCTCCCTCTGACCTTAGATCAGCTCTGGGAATGGTGCCAGCATGATTACAGTAACTCAGAACCAGGCAGACATAAAGATTCTGTCAGATTTTTCTCTTGCTCAGTGATGGAAAGATGCATTTCTTCTTTGATTGCTTTCAGGTAGTTAAAGCTGGGTCAGCCATAACAAGCTTGTTTCTGGCAAAAGAAGAAGTGAACTATCATGCAGGTGTGTGCATCCATGGTCCCCTTACTTCACAGATACCCTTCAGGAAATGTGTCACAAGAAGAGGGGGGGACTGAGGCCAGGTGGCTACACCTGCAAGATAAACAGCAGAGTGAGGAGTAAAATTCCAGGGGAAGATGCTTGGTTCAGTATTGTTTTCACTGGATCACACTCCCTTTTGGGGCATGTCAAGGCCCATTGCCTGCCCTCCTGTGGAGATGGCCAGCTGGGCTGCAGTGACAGCAGCTGGAGCTGAGTGCACTCATCACCTTGGAAAATCATCCCCCTGGTGATTTTTTCTGACATTATGTGACTGTCAGTCCCTTTAGAGGGGAGTCAACACATTTCTTGACCTATGGCCTATGACAGCATTGCCCAAGTGCTCCAGTAAATGTTTTTGCATAGCAAACACTGATGCAATCCACCAGCAGCAGCTGCTCCCCAGCATGCTCACAAAGTGCAGCACATGTTGGACAGACCAGGGAGGGAGTGGATGCCCCTTCTGAATGGCACTCAGGATTCTGTGCCTTCCTTCCAGATTTCCTCCCTTCCTGCCCCCATGGGCTGCTCCCAGGAAAACACTGGAAACCACCCTGAAAGGGAACTCCTGGAAGAGCAGCTTTTCATGTGAGACCCATGGGGGGTGATTGTATTCCTAGGTAACTGATTTATGAACCTGTATCTAAAGTGTGAAAAATGTGGATTCCTCCTAAGTGAAAGTGAGAATGCAAAGAGCAATGTTCTGAATATTGGGACGAGTCTTAAAGATCAGTTAATGCAAGTGCTCCAACAGGTGAATTTAATTTATGGCCAGGCAAGTCTGGATGATTGAATTAACTTGATTTAATGAATTACTGTCTCTCAGTGGAGCTGTGAAAACTGACTGCATTGGTCTTTAGTCCCTTGCTTTTAGAACTATACCAAATTAAGGGGAAGCAAACGCTCTTGGTTTCGAGAGTGGAAGAGCTGTTAAGGGGTTCTGCAGATGCACAGTAGCTCATTTAATCACAGAAAGTTAATCCCATGTGCTAACCTGTCTGTGGCCTGGGTCTGCACCTGATACTGATGGCACTGTGATTTTCTGATGTCCCAGAAAACTCCCCCCAAATCAGTAAGGATTCATTATTGGTATCAGGGTTGAATAGTGAAGAAGGAGTATGATGATTCTGTGACAGTATAAAACCAGGAGATACTGAATGGGGAAAGAACAGCACACGGCTGCTCACAGACCTGCAGCAGCAGAGATATCTGATCACATCATCAGCAGAAGCTGAGCCACACCTGCTGGAGCGTGACAGAATTCCTTCTGCTGTGTCTCTGCTCTCCTGATCACTGTTGTCTGGAAATGGAGCCTTTAACCTGTTTGTTCTTTGTGTCAGTTTTTGATTGTTTCCTTGGTTGGTTGGTTTAATTTGGTTTTGGTTTTCTGTTTTTTGTTTATGTCTTTTTTTTAAATGCAAAATGATTCAGTGAAACCAGACTTTTTATGCAACAGAAGTCATATTTTTTGGTCCTCAGCACAGCCTCTCATCACTTGAGCCAATGCAGAGATTGCCTCAGGGAACCTATTCCCTGTCCATAAGCTAACCCCAGGGATGTGGAATCACCTTTGTGCATGATGGTGTTAGTATTTAGTAGTTATCAGCCTGCAGAGGTTTCAGATGCTGTTTCGCAGAGAGAAACCCTCAGCCTGCCTCCTCTTCCACCCTGACTGCTTCAGCTGTGTGGTCAACTCCCACCCAAATCCCATGTGGGATTTACTCTCCCATTCCCATCCTTAATGTGGTCCCCACCCTTGCTGTCTGCACTTTGCTCCTGCTGTTTACATTTTATGTGAGCAAGACCTTCTACACAGTCCCTCTCAGCATCCTGGTCTCCTAGCTGGTAAAACTTGGGTTTGATGGATGGACCCCTCGGGGGATTAAGAACTGGCTTGATGGTCACCCCTAAAGAGTCAATGGGTCCATGTCCAAGTGGAGTCCCCCAAGGATCAGTGTTGGGACCAGTCCTGTTTAGCATTGTCAGCAACATGGATGGGGGCATTGAGTGCATCCTCAGCAAGTTTGCTGATGACCCCAAGCTGTGTGGTGTGGCTGACACGCTGGAGGGAAAGGATCCCATCCAGAGGGACCTGGACAGGATGGAGAGGTGGGCACATGGCAACCTCATGAAGTTCAACAAAGCCAAGGGCAAGGTCCTGCAGCTGGGTCAGGGCAATCCCAAGCACTGATCCAGGCCGGGCAGGGACTGGTGTGAGAGCAGCCCTGAGGAAAAGGACTTGAGGGGTGCTGGGGGATGAGAAACTCAGCATGAGCTGTCAGTGTACACCTGCAGCCCAGAAGGCAAATCACATCCTGGGCTGCATCAAGAGTAGCCTGGCCAGCAGGTCAAGGGAGGTGTTTCTGCTCCTCTGCTCTGCTCTCATGAGACCCCACCTGGAGTCCTGCATCCAGTTCTGGAGCCCCTTGTACAGGAGGGACATGGATGTGCTGGAATGTGTCCAGACAAGGGCCAGGAGGATGCTCAGAGGGCTGGAGCAGCTCTGCTGTGAAGACAGAGTTGGGGTTGTTCAGTCTGCAGAGGAGAAGGCTCCGAGGAGACCTCATTGAGGCCTTCCAGTGTCTGAAGGGGCTACAAGAAAGCTGGGGAGGGAGTTTTTAGGATGTCAGGGAGTGACAGGACATGGGGGGAAGGATTCAAACTGGAGGAGGGGAGACTTAGATTGGAAGTTAGGAAGAAGTTCTTCCCCATGAGGGTGGTGAGACCCTGGCACAGGTTGCCCACAGAGGTGGTGGAAGCCCCATCCATCCCTGGAAGTTTTTAAGGCCAGGCTGGATGGGGCTCTGAGCAACCTGATCTAGTGGGAGGTGTCCCTGCTCATGGCAGGGGGGTGGAACTGGGTGAGCTTAAAGGTCCCTTCCAACCCTGACAATTCTGTGATTCTACATTTACAGTTTTCCCCCAGCCAGCATCTGCTCTTTGCATCCAGGACACCCAAACTCTATCCCTGCTCCTCGCCACGGCAGCGGGCAGGCTGCGTCTCTCTCCCGATGCCCGCAGCCCCCTGAGGCAGTGCTGTCAGCCGGGCCCGGCAGGCAGGGCGCTGGAGAGGAAGGGAGAGGAGCGGAAGGGAATGGAAGGGAAGGGAGGGACAAGGGGAGGAGCGGGGAGCTCTGGGGCCGAGCCCCGGCAGAGGGCGGCGGTGTTGCCGGGTGACGGGCCGCGGGAGAGCGGTCCGGGGCTCGGCCTCTCCGGGTCTGCAGGTAGGAGCCCGGCTTCCCCCGCCAGCCGGGCCCCTCTCCGTGCTTCTGGGTCGAGGGAAGGAGGGGATAGCGGAGGTGGCAGCCCGGAGGTGGCAGCCCGGAGGTGGCTTGGTGTGTGCGGGAACTGTCACAAGGGGAGGTTTTGTCACTCCGCATTCGCACACGTTCGTTTCGGGTCCTTTCAAAGGCCTTTGTGGTGCCCTGGTGAGAGGCACAAGAGTTGGCCTGGTGCGTGGAGGGGGAAGCACCCGAGGGTCTCATTTTATGTTAATAATCAACCTGCTAAGGCTGTGTTTAAATTTCACACTTTGGGAGAGGCCTGAAGAGAAAAATGCTGATGAATAAATAGTCCTGAGCAGGTTGTAGGAGCACACCCTTGGCTCCTCCACAGCTCCTCTTGAATGGCTGAAGAGACTCTGCATTGCTGGGTTTAAAGGGTTTGTGTAGTTTTTGTACAAGCTTTTGTAGAAACTTATATTTTTATAAATATTGTATAAGCTTATTTTGTATAAGCTTTTTTATATGCTTTGTGTAGCTTTTTGTATAAGCTTTTATAGCTTTGTCCTACTAGCAAAAAGGACTCGGATATGGTCCCTATCCTACTTATTTTCCCTTTGTAAGTATGGAAAATGGCTTGGGGATGGAACCCCTTGTTAGTAAGAGACTGGTGATACTTGCCTGTAACTTAAAGTGAGTAATTCACTGGGTATCTTAAGCTCCCCCTTTTGCTGGGCTTTGAGTCTGTGCTGTCCTGGCTCTGCACCCATATTCTGTAGTTGTTTTTTTCCTGATATAAAAATTCCTGCTCACCTCTGCAAATCTGCAGTGCCGTGGTTTAGCCCAGGCTGACAGGGAAAGCACCACACAGAGGAAAACATGTAGGTTGTGATAAAAGTCTCACTGGTGAAGCTGAGCTGGTATCAACCGGGCCGATGCTTGCACACTCCTCACCCCCGCTGTGAGACAGGGAGGTTGGCATTCCCCCGTTACCGTGACAGGCAAAAACCAGACAGGTTCAACTAGGGAAAGCAAAAATCCTAATTAAATATAAAAGGAGAAAGAGAAACATGACCAACTCTTAAGGGGACAGAGGGACGGGCAGGGGGTTCAGGCTCAGTTCCCCACACGCTGTTTCTGCCGCTCTTTCCTCCTCAGGGGAGGACTCCTCAGGCTCTTCCCCCGCTCCAGGGCGGGGTCCCTCCCACGGGAGAGTCCTTCAGGAACCCCTGGGACATGAGTCCCTCCCATGGGGTGCAGTCCCTCAGGAGCTGACTGCTCCCACCCGGGCTGCCCACAGGGTCATGGACTGAGCTGGGAACAGTCACCTCCCCTGGCACGGGCTCCTCCAGCCAGGGATGCACAGACACAGCTGACCCTCTCTGCAACCCTGCACAGGCTGCAGCTTCACCTCTGCCCACCTGAGACACTTCAGGGGCTACAAATCCACCTTTTCCCCACCCGCCGGGGTCCTTCAGGGACTGCTCCCCCGCGCTCCTCCATGGCTGCAGGGGCACAGCCGCCATCTCACCACGGGCTGAGGGAGGGAAACCTCTGCTCGGGCACCTTCCCCCGCTCCTCCTTCAGTGACCTTGGGGTCTTTGCTTTGACATTGCTCTCACCTTGTCTTCTCTTCCGCAGGTGTTTTTTTTATATTTTTTCAATTTTGTTTCCCCTCTCTTTAATCTGTTCCTGGCAGAGGCACATCCAGCTTCCCTGCTCAGCCTTGGGAAGAGTCAGGACCAGACCTGGAATCAGGGGAGCTCCCAACAGTTCCTCACAGGAGCCATTCCTGTGTCCCTCTGCTTCCAGCAGCTCCTCACAGGAGCCTCCCCTATGGACCCTGGCTTCCAAAACACCACTGGTGAGATGGTGGCTGTGCCCCTGCAGCCCTGAAGCAGCAGTCCCTGAAGCAGCACGCTGAAGGACCATGGTGGTGTAAATGTGGATTTGTAGCCCTGAAGTGTCTCAGATGGGCAGAGGTGAGGCTGCAGCCTGTGCAGGGTTGCAGTGAAGGGCAGATGTGGATCTGCAGCTGTGGAGGAGCCTGTGCCAGGGGAGGTGACTGTTCCCACAGTGCTCCCACCTTTTATCTCAAGGGTGCTGGCTCAAACATGGTCTGGCTTTGTACCAAAGATTTTCTTGTCAGGGATCACTGCTTTGGGTGGTGGCACGGTTTGAACTCAGCTCTGTGCATGAGGGTAATACAAAGTCCACGAAGCTTCCAAGAACTTTCCCCAAAGGGTTGTGTGGGACATAGATTCCAAGGCTCACCTGCCATGGTCATGGCAACTGTAGAGTAGGATTTCCATATAATACTAAAGGACAGTCAGAAACTCGTGTACCTTGTAAAACCATAAATGAGGAAGGTGTCAGCATTTAGCACTGGCCTGGCAATTAAACAAGATTCTCTGTTAACCCCTGCCTATTTCTCTGTGGAGAAAGGAGAGAGAAGAAGGGAGAGAGACTAATGGTTTGGAAACTAAATTACTCAGCTTCATTGAAACAGTAATGATGAAAAGGAAAATAATGAAATATATACGAATATATGTATATGCTTGTATACATATATATATATATATAAAGCCACTACCATGCTGCCCCCCCGTAATGCTCATGATACCAGAAAGGTTGCAGGGCAGAGCCTGGAAAACTTCTGGACTCGACTCCTTGACTCAGCTGCAGGTGGCACCTGGATGCAGGAATGCACAGATTCAGGAATTCATGGATCAGGATCAAAGGCAGGTGAACTGATGGAGCCCTCCCAGGACACCAGCCATGGATGAAGAGAGCAAGACTCTTGTAATCCCCCAGATTTATACCTAGTATGACATGTGTGGATGAAATGCTTTGATCAGTTTTGGTTACTCATCCAGTCCATTGTTCCCCTCAGGAGGGTCACTGCTCTGACCCCTTTACTCTCTTTTTCAGAGTAGAAAATGTTCTGCAGTATAGTGACCTTGGTTCTTCCTACCATTCTCTAGCTGTAACTGTAAACATCAAGTGGTGTCAGTCCTAAAAGCAGACACTGACGGAAAAACACAGTTATTTTCAGCAAATGCTATTTAAAAGAGACCTGACTGAAAAGTAAAATTACTAGGAAGAAAACTGTTTCTGTCCTGGCTCAAACCAGGAGTCAAATCAGTATGCTAGCTGTATGTGCACATTTGGGTTCTTGAACCAAGGCCTCAGAGTGGCTGAACAGTTAAACAAAACCATCATTGTGAGCATTCAAACCTGAAGTCAGTGACTTTTAAACTATGTTTAAGGGGATATCAATATCTTAATATTTCAGAATTCTCATAAGAACTTTTTTTCTTTCATGAGGCGTGCAAGTGGAGTATTTAAGAATGCTCTTTATATTGTTTATATGATCTCTTGATATTGAAGTAGTATTACTGAAGTAATGCTACATGCTTAACAAAACCAGATTAAAACAGGGTAATTTAGTCCAATGAAAAAGAAAGATTCACATTAATGTCAGCTCAGATGTTTTATTTTTCAACTTTTTAGATGCTGCACCTGCTAAAATAGAGTGGTTTATTGCAGGATGTTTTATGTTGCTTAAATGTAGCAGGAAGTGATTTTGCCATTAGAGCTGGATTACTGTAATAGTAGTTTCCTAATGACTTCATAGTAAATTCCAGCTTCCCAAATAGCTGCTTTCCAGAAGAGGTTATCTGTAGTGCAGTTGAACAAAACTCTACTTAAAAGGGCACTCATCATTCCCTTAGGACATAGAAACCAAACCTTTTGTCAAATCCTTAGTAACACAGGATTCTTTGTTTTCATTCTCTGATAGTGCTAACAGCATGGGCACTACTGTAATCATAGAATCATAGAATTGGCTGGGTTGGAAGGGACCTCAGAGATCATCGAGTCCAACCCTTGAACCACCGTTGCGGTTGCTAGACCATGGCACTGAGTGCCACATCCAGGCTCTTTTTAAATATCTCCAGACACGGAGAATCCACCACTTCCCTGGGCAGCCCATTCCAATGCCTGATCACCCTCTCCGTAAAGAAATTCTTTCTAATATTTAACCTAAACTTCCCTTGGCACAACTTAAGACCCTGCCCTCTTGTCTTGTTGAAAGTCGTCTGGCAAAAGAGACCAACGTCCACCCGGTTACAACCTCCTTTCAGGGAGTTGTAGACAGCGATGAGGTCTCCTCTGAGCCTCCTCTTCTCCAGGCTGAACAGCCCCAGCTCCCTCAGCCTCTCCTCATAGGGTCTGTGCTCGAGTCTCTTCACCAGCCTGGTTGCCCTCCTTTGGACCCGCTCCAGGACCTCAATATCCTTCCTGAACTGAGGGGCCCAGAACTGGACACAGGACTCAAGCTGTGGCCTCACCAGAGCTGAGCACAGGGGCAGAATCACTTCCCTGGACCTGCTGGCCACGCTGTTCCTGAGCCAGCCCAGGATGCCATTGGCCTTCTTGGCCACCTGGGCACACTGCTGGCTCCTGTTCAGCTTCCTGGCAATCCAGACTCCCAGGTCCCTTTCTGTCACTCTGTGCCCAGCCTGGAGCTCCCCATGGGGTTGTTGTGGCCAAAGTGCAGGACCCGGCACTTGGCCGTGTTAAACCTCATCCCGTTGGAATCAGCCCAACTCTCCAGTCTGTCCAATTTTTGATCCTGGATTAAACAAATAAAAATTACATGATACAGGGCAAGAGAAATGGAAGTTTTCAGTGCAAACTTCCTGTCTTGAGGGACAGATAGCACAATGATTACCAAATGTTTTTTTCTAGAGAATTTTCAGGCTGGTGAGGTACAGGTAAGGGTGTGCAGATTGCAGTACCCTACTTGAAGTGGCATTCCTCCCAGTACAGTGGAGATTTTTGAAGGTATGGGCAACCACGGAGCAGAAGATGCTAGTTGAGAGGGTGACCTGTGGGAGTAGTTTAATTTTGTGTGGAATGTTACTATTGTCCTGGTTTGGGCCAGGGTAGAATTGATTTTCTGTCTTGTAATTTTGCTTTCAGAGGTATATGTCTTTCCTAGAGTAAATCTAGATTGATTATTATTGTTTGGGTGGTGTTTTTGTTTGTTTGTTTGGTTTGGTTTGGTTTTTGTTTTGGTTTTTGCTTTTTTAAATTGTATCCTAATTGCTTGGACAGGCTCTCTCTAGGTAGTTTCTTGAGGGCTGCATTAGACATTATCATGCCGAGCTACACAATCCAAGGCTCCTTCCCCAGACTTAAAAAGCAAAAATTAATACAGAGTTAGACATTTCTGGCAATTGCTGTATGTGAATTGTGTATTAATATATATTTAATGAAGAGTATACAATCCTACCATTGACTCTTGGATTAATCTTGTATCAGGAAAATCAAATATTGGATTTTTACTAGTTTTTTGGACCCTCAGAATATCAAGTAACTAGTCTGTCAGTTTCTGTCTAGCAAATAACAGTTTTCTGCAGGGATGTCAAGCAACATACTGTTCTAAGGATCACTTAATTTTAATAATTATCTTTATTATCTGCATTATCCTATATACATGTAAAACATCAGGAAGTTTTTAATGAACTTTCAGAAGATGTCTAAGAATTTAATAGCTCACACTCACTTTCAGAAGGAGAACGGCAGCAGTTGAGAAAGTTGTTAGATTATCTGTTCATAGAATTCAGAATCTTCAATTTCATTGCTCTGGTCATTGATTTCTCTTGCTCTCCCTGCTTATGTGCTTTTGGTTACCCAGACACACAAGAGCCTGCCAAGACTAGATCTATGACACACATCATGCAAAAGTTTATTGATTTCTTTCATTATTTTGTTCTTCTCAGTGTTGACATGCAGGACAAAACTCCATTTTTTCCAGATGTTCTTTCTTTCCCTGACACTCATCTGCTGCAGGTTTGTGTTAGGTGCAGTTACCTTCCATCATTCTTGGTCCCACAAAGTCTTGCAGGAATGATCTGCATTACAATTCAAAGTATATATCCAACAAACATCAAATGCAGACATCTTCTCATGACTTCTCACACTTCCATGATGGCAATGAAGTCATTCCAGTCCCTGTAAACTGCCCCAACGAGGCCAATACTAATTAGGGTCCGTGGCTGCATTTTGGTGCATTTGACAGAGCCATAGAGTTCTCATTTGCTTTTTATCTTTCTAAATGAGTGGCTGAGGTGGCTTTACTGGAATGATTTTATCTGTTTCAGAAAGTCAGGTGGGCCTGATGAAAATTAGTGATTTGACTCCTATAGGGATACAAGTGTTGTGCCAGGCTCCTTTCTCACTGCTACACAGGTTTCAGAGATTTATGGATTTGTGTTTAGGATGGGTACCTCACCACTATTATCCCCGCTTCTTAGCTTCTCTATATTCCTCATTTTGAATATGTTACCCTGATCCATGATAAGGAGAGGATTCTTTCCTCTCTGGAGAAAGTTCTGAAGTGATAGAAGCAACTAAAAACCATGAGTTTTGTTTGCTGACAGTAACTCAGTTTGATACCAGACAATTTGTCATGAAAATACTTTTCTTCTCACTAACCCGATGTTGCAGTAATTACAATCAGCAAATCAATAGGAGGAAGCACAGAACTGGTAGTCTTTCTTCAGATATGAAGCTACAAATTGATCTCTCTGTGTCATCGTTTGAAGAGGAGGACCTGAAGCAGGAGGGCTTTGGAAACGCAAAGGGAGGGATCAATTCCCTCCCATTTCCTGCCCTGTTCTGTAAGGATCGGGAAAGCCAGCAGCTCCCCCCTCTGTTCTTCCCACTCCCTGCTGGCTCTGATCCTGTCCTTTGCCACTAGCTCGCTACCTGCTCGTCAGAACCCACCTCTGTCTGGTTTTATATGTATATATTTCTATTATTTGTTACTTTATCCCTTATGTTATTCCATTTCAGTTTCCAACTGAAAGTCTCTGGTCTTGGGGTGGTGGTGGAATAGGGAGGAATTCTGTCCTTAGGTTTGTGGTAAGCCCTGACACCCTATCAGACTGTAAAGAAGTGCTGTGACAGCAAATATTGCTGAGGAGGACACTCTGAGATGTGATAGTGATGGACTGAATAAAGCAGAACACTCATCTGTTTTATACAGCTGTATTTATACAAGTGTTTACAGCCTGAATCTACACAATTTTGCTTTTATCTGATTGTTCTGCACTCACACATCAAAGATTCCTGTCTCTTGGTCCACTTGGCTCCATATGGGAGTGACACAGTTATTACCTCTAGCTAATAACTGTCTTTGCTTGAATTACAACTTGCAGATGATCCAACACAAGTCCTGTGCAACATACAAAATATTCCAGTATTTATATGGCAGACATTCTAATCCAAGTCACTTCTTGACCAAAATAATTCTTCTTAGGAAAAGGAAGACAACATCACAAGACCTTCATATCACGAAAGATTCTTGAATTTCCTTGGACAGCTGTTGGCTGTTGCAACTCAGTGTAGTGTCTAAATCATACTGACTTGCTCTAAAGAAAGTAGAGTGGAAAAAACCTGAAAAAATCTAGAATTCTTTGTGAAAAGGAACAGATAATAGGAATGTATGGGCCATAGTTTTCCTTCCAAAAATTAGACACAGTGTATTTTTGAGGTTGCTTTTCCTTCTTAATGGTTAGAAGTATGAAAGCTGTCCTAGTAGTGCTGTGGGCACACTGAGGTTTTAGAAGCTGCAGATGTCATTGCTTAATTCACTTTGTGGTGTTTCTGTTATAAGCCATAAGACTGAAATGAGTAATGTGTCTCTAAAGAATTGGTTCTTAGATGTATTTTTTAATCATTAAAATTAGTTGTGACTCAGATGTAGCACATTTCAGAAGTCAGCTTCTGCTCTAGGAGTGCTTGCCAGATACATGCAGTGATCTGGGAAAAATAGTTTTTTGCTTTCTCTGGGTTACCTTTCCCCTGATAAGTGTATGAAGGCACACCTACAAGTGTGAGGTTTTGGTTCCTCTCTTCCTAATGCTAGGAGATCCTGCAGGGAGAGGATAATGCTAATTTTTTAATTGTTCTTCTTCGAATCAGGACTGCTGTTTTTTTCTTGCAGTGCTGAGTCTTCTGAATTTCTTTTCCTAGGGTGCAGATTAAGACTTTTGACTGGATGTGATAGAGGAAGAAGTCCTTTTGGTGTAAACCTCTCTCACCTACTAACTCCTTCAAGTAGAGATCTGAGCAGTCAGAACTACTTCTGGTTTTTTCTAACAGAAATAACTCCCGTGTTTAACTGTTTATTAGTATGGGGGAAACAAAGGGTGGCAATTCTCAGATCTTGCCCACCACTGAAGCCTTGTCAGCCAGTTATGATTAGATTATTTCATTACTTTTCCAGCACTAATAATGCTTCACCATGGAGGAGAAGAGGGGTAAACTGCAAGTGTCCCTTCAGGAGAGCAAGAAGGCTTTTCTCTGGTTTAGCCTTCTTCTGTTACAGCACTGTTTCCAGCTGTGATGGTCCTTGATGTCAAGTAGTAGTAAATAGTTGCATAAGTCATAGTAATGCTTGTACCATCCAGGTACAACCAATTGCTTTTTGACTCTAAGAGGTGTTCATCTGCTTCTTCTCATATTTCAAAGTTAATTGTTAGTATTTCTGCAAAAGGAATAGGTTTGGGAATCGAGGAATGGACATTTTTAAAGTGCTTTGTATTCAAACTTGGGATTTCATTACTCACTGGAACCATACAGTTTTACTCAAATTGCATTTTAATTCAGAACTAGAATTCAGTAGGCATGGGCAGTCAGTAACAGTGCAGGTACATTTAAATTAGGACACCAGATACAGACTGCTGCTGTCCATGCTGCCTACAGGACAGAAAAAGAGAAATGGTGACATGTGTGAGGACCAAGACTTGCAGCCTGGAGCCTGGAAGGGTTTTGCTGTTTGCATTTCTCAAGAGGGGATGGGTAGGTCAAGAGGCTCATGTGGATGGGAAGATTATTGGCCACAGGCATACTTTGTGTAAGACTGCAAGTCAGAGTTTGCTGTAAAACCTTACACTCAAAGTTGCATGAGATGTGAGAGCAGGGAGGTCTTGAGGGTGAAGAAAAGGAAGAGTGTTTGTTCCATGGTGCCTTGGGTTCTATGTGATCAGAGAAACCTGTGTATCCACAGACACTAGCTGACTTGCAATGAGAGTCAAATCAGATTCCTTAAGGAAAAAAATAAATATGGGTGAAAAAATTGGACCTTTTATTATCCTTTATGTTCAAAGTGCATTGAGATGGAACTGAAGTGGAATCCTGGAAGAGTTTCTCATCTGGCCTCAGCTGCAGTACAGGTGACTGACTTGAGTTGGCAAGGCAACCTAAATCCCAGTCCACTGGTTAAAGATGATGGAGAGCTGCTTATGGATGAATACCTTTCCCCTAGGAAATTGGTGAGTACACATCCAACTTCTTAATGAAACTGAAGTAGCAAGCTGGCATATACAGAGCTGTATTAACTAAACCTCCCAGCTGCTCTTGTTATGATTACACATTATTGCATATCTGACACTGAGATTTCTGGCTAAAGTAGATTCTGGCTTATGGAAATTGATGAAATATTTGCCCTCCTTTCACCTTGTTTTATATAAAAAACATTCCCAGCATGAATGATGCTGTCCTGATTGCCAGCTTTCTCGAAGCAGCATGAAAAAAAGTATGGGTAGCATAATTATAATTTAAATAGATCTTATTAATACCATCTGAAGTACCTTGAATCTTAGCATTAGAAAAACTTTGTACATGAACCTTGTTCTGCAGATTGGAAATGTAACTTTAAAAGCACAACTCTTTTTCTGAATTAATAAAACACTCTGCCCTGCTAAGAAGCAATTCTGTAAGTACATTCTATATATATGAAAGTGTGTGACATCTCAAACCCCATTTGAAAGCTATGCTAGTTTTTGATCAGAGGAAATGATTTGGATGTACAGCTTGGTGAAATAGAGCCACATGCTGAAATGTCATGTAAAGGAACGTTTCATTGCATATTGTGCTTTAGGTACTCAGGATTAATTAAGGGTGAAATCCTTTGGGATGAACAGGAGCTGAGAAAATAACCTCATTTATCCCTGCTAAAGGAAGTTGGAGCAGAAGTTAAGGGAAGAAGCTGCAGCTTTCTGTGTTTCAGAGCTGGACAGAAATCAGTGCAAGACAGATGAGGCCAAGGCTGAGGCTGGGATGCTTTCAGCAGGCAGGGTGGTGGTTGTGATGTCCACAATCAATCCTCTGCACCTCTGCTGTGCTGATGGAGGGACAGTGGCTTCTCAGGGGGCAGATTCCAGCTGCAGGGTCACACCACACCCTCACAAGTCACTGTTCTGACTGAGCAATGTGGTTTAGACAGCAAGTTGTTCTCAGAACTACTCTTCCCTTAGCAGCTCAGTCTTTTTAGCATGTGGAAAGTATCTGGAGCTCACTTTCTGCAGAGCTTTCCTGAGAATAATTGATATATGGTGTTACATGATCTGTGCCACTCACTTTCCTTTGGCTCTTACGAACTTCTGAAAATGTCTTGTTCTTTTTTTTCCAAATGTGGCACAAAGTGTGACCAGTTTGATGTGTTTGTGGCTTACAAGAATCTGTATAAATCCAATGGGAAGCTCTGAGATGAGTCTGTTTTCTTCGGGCATGAACCAAACAGGCTCACTAGAGTAACCAAAACAGCTGCACTCTGACTTCAGAAAACTCTGAACTGCACCTTTAGGAAGTTCTTTCCTTGCCGTGAAGTTTTCTTTCTGAAGCTCTGCAGCTTTTAGTTTAGATTAAATTGTAAGCAGAAAAGGGTATGCAAGGCATTGTTGCCCACATCCCTTTAGGTTGTAGTTCAGTACCTCGTAGCATTTTTTTAAAATACAGATCAGAAGTGAAATTTTCCCACAACTCCAGGGTAATTTTTAAAGTGGGAAAATTCCCTTTGTTATTCAAGTGTAACCCTCTTGAACTTAATCAAGTCTGGCCTCTCTTGAGAATGTGTCTATTAACAGTTAGAAGAAATTCCATTTCAAAGACTCTTAGAGATAGATGCATACTGCTGATGTGTCGGGACAGTTATTTCCTGGTCCTGAAGCCTGACATTTGTGTTGGCTTAGCTGGGATACTTCCTGCTGAGAGGGAAAATTCTATGACATTGTCAGGAAATATTAACAGTGTTTATAGCTTGTTTTAATAACATATCCAATCTATCCTTGGAAACAACTGTTTCCATAAATTTACTTACTCTAGATCTAAAAATAGAGACGCTGTGCAAACACTTAATCCAAAACAAATTTTCACATGCCTGTTTTCTAAGGAACAGCATGCCATTAACAACCAAATAGATTGTTTTGCTTAAATCAACACACTTGCAGTAGGTTCTTGATTGGCTTTCAGTTGTGAATATTTTAGGATCTACTGACTGTGTTCACTGAAGTGCTCTGAGAAGGGAAACTAACATTTTTAAAATACATGCTCATTAAAATAAAGCTTATTTACTGATTATTTTATAATTTTATTTTATTATTTTATTTACTGATTATTGTTTTATTATTATTATTTTACTGATTATTTTATTTTAAAGCTTATTTTACTGATTCTTCTTTCCTTTTCCTTTTTCCTTTTTCCTTTTTCCCTTTTCCTTTTCCTTTTCCTTTTCCTTTTCCTTTTCCTTTTCCTTTGCTCCCTCTCCCTCTCCCTTTCCCCTTTCCCCTTTCCCCTTTCCCCTTTCCCCTTTCCCCTTTCCCCTTTCCCCTTTTCCTTTCCTGTTTGCCTGTTTTCACCTTGGTAGTTCACAAGAGAACTTCAAGAGAACTTCTACAAAGCCATTGGTCCTTTGCCCATTCTCTTCCTCTCCAAGCAAAGCCTCCCTTTACCTCACTTAAATCTTCATCTCACTCACTACAGGGTTTGTGGTCTTCTGTGGCCTTGTTTCAGCATAATGTTTAATTTGAAATCCTATCTGATCCCATATTTGCATTATGATTTTCACCCCTGTAATTTTTGCTTGCTGCCATCATTCCTGGTCTGATGTTGTCTGATGCCTTTTTATATTTGAATACTTTTCATTCAGGGCAAAAGACTTTGATGCAAGGCTTGGTATGTTCTTTTTATTCTTTTTTCTGGTCTCCATGTCAGAGCACCCCATAGGTGTTCTTGCTTTTCCATTTGTCCCTCTCCTGTTAATATTTCTGGCTCGCTGCTCTGCCTGCTTTGTTCTTATGTGTTCTTGTCAGATGTTGTAGAATATCAGGGTGAGCAAATTCCTTATTCTCCCTTTGTTCTGAGAACTGGCTACTATGGGCAATACATTGCTATTAATTTTTATGAGGACTGTGCAAAGGTTTCTCATTGTGTGGAGGAACTAAAACTAAGAACTGCACCTGTCTTGAATCAGATTTTTATTTTATTCTATCAACCCCCATCCTTTCTGCATCATTTGCAGAGCATCTTTTTCCTGATTTCCACAAAAAGTGTTCCACGTCTCAGAATGAACTTATTTACAAGGCCAAGTGTCTTCCAGATAATGTCACATTCTCAAAACTATCACATTTGTGTGTGATCTTTAGAGAAGAAAGAACAATGATTCTTGTTTTGCTGTTTACTAATCCTACTCCAATTAATGGGGTTTTCCTAATTTAGGAACATGTGTTTGGGAGTGGTATTTAGTTTTGGCACTTGGGAGCATAGGGTGTATTTCATATGGTATGCATTCATCCTCAGGGGGTGAATAAAATCCTGGGGGGTCCTGGAACACCAGACTGGATTCCTGATGAAAGGACTCTGACTCAGCAGAAAGATTTCCTCTGAGTTATAAGCTAACTGGAATTGAGACAAAATGGAGATCAAGGAGGAAAGTGCAAAATCTTGATAAATTAAGTGGAGATTAGGGGATAGAAGTAACTGACTGAATTTGGATCTGCTGAGTCCTTCCTTAGAGTTGTACAATCATTTCAAAAATAAGAATAATAATAAAAAAAAAAGGTTTGAAGGGGCCTCTGGAGGTCTTCCAGTTCACTCTTCTGCTCAAAGCACTGCTATTTGCAAACTTAGATCAGATGGCTCAAGGTGTAGCAAATCGTAGTAAACATAATACTGTGAACAGGAAAAAACCACAAAGTTTATTTAGTTTCAGAGCTTTCTTTTTAGGTGTTCTTATCCTAACACTAATGCCCTTATTACACTGAAGATCTGCAGTTGTTGTGAGTGTTCATCTTGCTACTGAGGCATCAGATGTTTTACATTCAGATTGTCACGTCAGAAATCTTTATATGCATACACACGTGTATATTAGTTATATTAAAAAACAGATTTGCATACATTAATAGCTGCTTAGCTAATAGAAAATGGCAGATTACAGTCTTCAGTTTTGCATGGGCAGTGTCACAACACTGAGCAATTCTTGTACATAGTTATTATGGACCTAGTTGTTAGATGCCATAAAGAAATAATACTGGGGTGTTAGTTTTTTATATCTATGTGAGATAAAAGAGGAAAGCAAAAATTGCTGTCAGAATATCTGCTGTCTTGTCCATCTGCATGTAAATTCTGCATGTGGTTAAAGCTTGTTTCCTCCTACAGAAATGATGCAGGCTCTGGGAGATCAGCAACTCCCCTATGTATTTTCTGGTGCCTCACTTGCCACTTGAAGTTTCTGATAGGAGATCTTCCAGCATCTTGCAACATGAGACCCTTAATACTCGTTTAAAAGGAGAATGTGTCAATTCTGTGAATCCCATAAAGGGTGAGGGGGAAGCTGAACTGGAGATGGCACGATGAGGCAGAGACTTATCCATGTACATCTCTAGGCATGACTTGGAGGCTTCAGTACAAGAATAAAGACATCTTTACTAATGCAACTACTGCCACTTAAATTCCATAATTACTGCTCTCTAATCTACACTTTTCATACAGATTAAGAGGATCTCAGTGTGAATGCCTTGCTAATCTCTTCATCTGAGCTGAGAGAAGAATGTGTATGCAGCAAGCAGTGAAATACAGCTAAAATACTGTAATTAAGGACATTGGCAGCATGCAGGCATTTTAAAAGGAGGATTGCACAAGGAAGTTATGTTCCTTTCCACTGGAAATTCCCTTTGCTGTGTGAGCTGCTGTAGGTAACCCTGCTCTGGCAGGGAGGGTTGGACCAGATGATCTTTCAAGGTCCCTTCCAACCCATAACTTTCTATGAGTCTATGAATGGATGTGGATGTAGTGTTTGCATACAGGTGTGTTAATAAAAAAAATAAGCTCACCACTTAGGAATTCATATCTCAGCCAAATTAACCATGATCAGCAAAGTGCACAGCTGGGAAGCTTCAGTGGCAATACACCCTGTGGTAACTTATTATTCAGATCCCACAAGAACAAAGTCCAACCACGAAGGGTTGGGTGCAAATAGAAAGTTTAATTTGGTGAACAGCAAATAGAAAAGCATTATGAAGTGACCTGGTGAAGATTTGGGAAGTCTGTTGAGAGAGACAGGGAGAAAGAGATAATGGTATCACCACCTGAGCATCCCATGGTGTCCCAGTGACTCTTCTGCCTGGAGTGGCAGTGAAGAATGAAGGCATTGGTGTTCCTTATATGCTTCCAGAGTTTCCCATTCCTCCCATGGTAGATTCAAACTTTAGGAATGGTTCTTCTTCCACATTTCTTACCCCATTGTAAGCACACTGGAGGCTGTTGTCTGGAGTGGCCCTTACCTAGCCCAGAGGCCACTTACCCAGGAGAGACAGCTCACTGCCAGCTTTATCTGTGTGAGTTTTTCAGTCACTGTGCTTATCAGGAGGCTGTTGTTCAACTTGCAGGTTTCTTGTTTGAGGCAAAAGCCTGACTGGAACCTCACAGCTTTTCTGGCAGCTGCATGCAGCATGCTCCTCACTAATACATCTGCTTTTCTTAGAGTATGTGAACAGAATAGGGAACAGAGAATAAATCAGTTGTGTAAAGCAGCTTTTATTGAACAGATATTATTAGCCAATTAAGGATTTTAGAGAAAACTGCAAGTGGGACTTGATTGGATTTCCCAAAATCCCCAAGTGACTATTCTGCCAATTGTGAAGCTCTGCGAGAACTGAATATCTTTTGATATTTTTTACATTTCATTTTACATTTCAATTTTTTACATTATTGGCTCTACTTTTCTGCCAGAGAAAAAGCTGTCTAAGGCAGAGCATGCTCTCCAGTTAGATGTTGGCCATTTTCACAGATTCACAGAATCCTTGAGGCTGAAAAGGAGCTTTGAGATCATCCAGCCCCATCCATAACCCAACCCCACCCCATGCCCACCCCATGGCACTCAGTGCCACATCAGCTTTTCCTTAAACACCTCCAGGGATGGGGGGATGGGGACTCCACCACTGCCCTGTGCACTCCATCCCAATCCCTGATCCCCCTCTCCCTGAGGAAGTGCTGATACCCAACCTAAACCTCCCCTGGGGCAGCTTCAGGCCATGTCCTCTCCTCCTGTCACTCATTGCCTGGGAGAAGAGCCCAGACTCCCCCTGAGTACAACCTCCCTGCAGGAGCTGTGGGGAGTGATCAGGTGCCCCCTGAGGACAGGGGGAGGATGAGATCCCAGTTCCTGCTGGCCACACCATTCCTGATACAAGCCAGGACCCCACTGGCATCCCTGGAAGAGGGAGCGTTGGAAGAGAAGAGAATATAACTGTATGCATCTTCTGTGCCTGGATTTTGAAAGAGAACAAGGAGCAGAACTGTGAAAGGAGTTTGTCCAGAATGCAGCAGGGAGGAGGCCAATGTGCAGGGAACTCACAGACAGGAAAGTAAAAAGGGAAGCACTCCTTGTGGTGCTGGGACCCTCTGCTGCTCTGCTGGTAAAGTGCATGCCCTAAGCCCAATGCTGGTTATGAGACATCTCCCTATTCTCATGATGTAGGCTCCTAGCACTATTTTGATGGGGGTTGTGGTTATTTTTCAGAAGCAGCTTCCTTTCATGTCAGTAAGCTTGTGTCCAGCAATGCAGGTGCACAGCTGTATGCCAGGCTGTCAGATAGTTCTTGTTTCTCATGTATTCTTGTGCTTTTTGACAGACTCTGAAATCTGCTGGAAAGGATTACAGCAAGATGTGTCCTGCAGTGAGGGATCATGTGTTTACTTGGAGGGACAAAGCAGTGTGTAGCTGGTAGGCTTCCTGCCTTTGCAGGAGGAAAACTATTTTTGTGGGGGCTGCATCTGGGGTTAGAATTTGGATTTCTGTATGCCACTGGGGAGGGACTGCCAGGTTTTCATCTTAGACCTTCATTTCTCATACTCTAGTGGGGAGACATGAAAGTCTAGAAGCTTTCTTAGGCTCAGCCTGCTTAAAAACACAATTAAAAAAAGTAAGATTAAAAATAATTTTTAAACACAGTGTTTTCAAGACAATTCAGAAGCAGCTGAAATATTTGATCAATTCTGTTCTTAAGAGTCCAAGTCAAGACTTTACAAACTGAGGCAGCCTTTTCCAGAAACAGTGCCTATTTAAGCTGTCATCTCAGTTACACTCAGCCTGTGCTTGGCCCTTTGCAGTCACTTGTGTGCAATACAGATTTTACTTGTTGAGCAGCAGTGTTGCAACTGCTGTTTTTCCTGCAAAATGAAGTGGATGTTCCTATGGCTATTTTTTCTTTCCAAAACTCGTAAACAGGTGTAATCCTACACATTCCCCTCTAATTACTATTTCTACCCTTATTAAACAAAGTAAAGAACGTTTTACCTTCCTAATAATAAGAAAGCTTTTCTCCTGTACGTGGAGGTTCTTGAGTGACTTCTGCTTTATCTTAAGCAGAGGGGCAAAAGGCAGATGACAATACTTCTCAGCCTACGCAGCTGATTTCGTATTTGAGGAAGAGACACTGATGATGCCAGGGTCAGCCACTTCTTTGAAGCAGACTTTTTGAGCCCCACATCCTAACCCTTTTGACACAGAAAACTAAAAAATTAACAGTTGTATCACTATGCATAGCATGAGCTCTTTCAGGCAGTTTTTGCAAGAGAAACGTCTTGTTTCTCATCTCTCAAGGAGCATTTCAGACTCCTCTGTGAACCACTAGTTTCCTCCTGGTCTGTTTTGTTGAATTCTTGCACGGGAGGATCCGCTAAGCAGCCAAAACTGATTGAAAGGAGGTGGTGGCACATACAGACTGGATGAGGGAAGCTGGGGAAAAAGGAGCTGGGTCACATTAGAAAATAACAAGGGGTGGGAGCAATCGTAACGTGAGATGGCTTCAGCTGCTTGTGGAATTGCAGCCTGGTATCTTAAGACTTCACAGCCTTGCTGTATTTTTCACTGCCTGTCCTAGGGCTGCCCCCTCTCTCTTTGTGTAGCTCCTGCTTGTTTCTGTCATCCTGCTCAACTCTGAAAAGGCAAAATCTCAATGTATGTATCAGCATAGACTTCAGGATATTAGGAAAGATCCTGCATTCATGCATAAAACCTCCTCTCTGAGGACAACACCATGGTTGGTCCATTTGGGTCACTTCACCCATCCTCTGCTCCCCTTGTTGTCCCCAAAGCAGGTCCATGTCCATTAAACTCAGAGTGAAATCGTTGCTCTGGTATCCATGTCTGTGCAGAAGGGGATCAGGGTGGGATTACACAAAGCAGACTCAATCTCCTGAACTGCCAGTGCTACTTTCATTTCCAAAATCATGAGAAAGAACCTTATCTCTAACACTATTTTATCATTCACACCCAGGACTGGTTAACCAGTTCCTTGCTTCCATTAAAGTGGCAATGCTCAAAAATGTCACTGCCCATGCTCAAAGGGTCAGGGGCTTTTTGTTATCATAGAGTCACAGAATCTGCTGAGTTGGAAGGGACCCATCAGGATCATGGAGTCCAGCTCCTGTCCCTGTGTAGGGCACCTGAAGAATGACATCTTGTGTCTGAGAGCATCATCCAAATGCTTCTTGAGCTCAGGCAGGTTTGGTGCTGTTGTGCTAGAGCAGTGCCAAGGACTCCAGAGGCTAATGTAATCAGTAAATCCTTATTTATGGCCTAGAAGCATGTAACTAAAGAGGAATTTGTTCACACTTCTTCCATTGCCCAGTCATCCTCTGGGTGAAGAACCTTTTCCTAATATCTAGCCTTAACTTCCCCTAGCACATCTTCCTATGAGTCCTATGAGGTGAGGCTAAGGGAGCTGGGGGTGTTGAGGCTGGAGAAGAGGAGGCTCAGGGGAGACCTCATCACTCTCTACAACTCCCTGAAAGGAGGTTGGAGCCAGGGGGGGGTCGGCTCTGCTCCCAGGCAACTCTCAGCAAGACAAGAGGGCACAAAGGGTCTCAAGTTGTGCCAGGGGAGGTTTAGGTTGGAGATTAGAAAGAATTTCTTTACTGAGAGGGTGATCAGGCATTGGAATGGGCTGCCCAGGGAAGTAGTGGATTCTCCGTGTCTGGAGATCTTTCCAAAGAGCCTGGATGTGGCACTGAGTGCCATGGGCTGGGAACCACGGGGGGAGTGGATCAAGGGTTGGACTTGATGATCTCTGAGGTCCCTTCCAACCCAGCCAATTCTGTGCTTCTATGATTTTATGACTCCTACCATTCCCTCAGGTTCTATCATTGGTTACCAGAGAAAAGAAGTCAGTGCCTGCTCCTCCTCATTCCCAAGTGAGGAAGCAGTGAGCTGTTATGGGGTTTTCCCTCAGTCTCCTCTTCTCCAGGCTGAACAGACCCCATGCCTTTTGCTGCTCCTCCTGTGGCTTTCCCTCTAAACCCTTCACCAACCTCCTCTGGACACTCCAGTAGCTCTTTTGTCCTTTCTGCACTGTGGCACCCAAAGCTGCTCACAGATCTCAGGATGGGGCTGGGGCAGTGCAGAGTGAAGTGGGACAATCATCTCCCTGGCCCTGCTGGCACTGCCTTGCTTGGTGCACCCTAGGACTAGGTTGTCCCTCCTGGCTGCCATGGCACACTGTTGGCTCTTGTTCAGTTTCCCATCATCCAGAGCCCCCAGATCCCTTTCTGCAGGGCAGTCTCCAGCCTCTGGCTGCCCAGGGTCTATGAATATCCAGGGTTACCATGTCCCAGGTGCAGGATTCAGCACTTCTCTGTGTTCAGCTTCACACCATTGGCAGGTGCCCAGCACTCTGCTCTGTCTGGGTCCCTCTCAGGACCTCTCTGCCCTCGGGGGTGTCAACTGCTCCCCCTCATTTGGTGTCATCTGCAAACCTAATTAGTAAGTCTTCAGGTCTTGCATCTAAGTCATTTATGAATATATTAAAAGGACCAGGCCCTAGACTGGATCCCTGTGGAACCCCAGTAGTGACCAGTTGCCAGCCTGATGTGACCCTTTGAGCTCCACCCATCACATTAAATGTTTGTCCAGCTGGGTGCTGGGCATTTTATTTAGAAGGTACTGTCACAGACAGTATCAAAGGCCTTCCTGAAATCCAGAAAGATTGCATCAACTGGCTTCCCTAGGTCAGGTTACCTTGGGTTACCTTGTCATGTAACTTGTTAGTAGGGGTTACTTGTTAGTTGCTTGTTAATCACTTATAGCAGGGGTCTCTCTGGCCTATGGGTGGGTATTTTAATATGCTAATAGCTCATTGCTATATTAATGGTATGTTCATGCAGTGAATCCAGGTACTCAGTGTTTCTCTCCCCAGTGCTCCAGGCTGTAACCAAGGTAAGTTGTGGGGGTTGTGGGCAGTGCTTCTTCCCATGCCTGACAAGCTCAAGGCCAGGCTGCTGGCTATTTGGGATGTGTTTTTCTCTAACTGGAACCTGGGTTTGTCTCATTTTTACTGTTTTATTGTTATGTGAGCCCTATTTTTATTCTGCATGCCTCTTTTGTTTTCTTTTATGTGATTTTTCTCCAAATGTGATTTTTTCCTAAAATTTGTCTTATTTCAGTCAGTAACTGTCATTACCCCCATTGTAATTGCCACATCAATAGGCTGGCAGTTGGTGGTGGTGTCTCAGGCAGTCTCAGGTCATTACAACTATTGGCAATTTTTTCCTGGTCCTTTCAAACAAGGACAAAAAGCTCTGTAAGAGTAGAATAATTTGGAGCTAAGAGGAAGATCTCAAAATACTAAGTTTGTCTCAATGTGATCACCTGTCGAACCAGTTTGACCCTGAGTATTTATTGATAAAGCACTGGTTGAAAGCCTTTCTACACCTTTATGCTCTGGTGTCACCTGGTTTATTGCATGAGAATATGCATCTCTCTCTCTCCTCTTTACAGAAAGTTTTGACAGGGGTGGATGATCTGCAGCAAGTGAAGACCCTAGAGATGCGAGTGGATACCAGAGAGAACACCTTGGGAAGCTTTGGTAAGAAAACATTCTCTCTTTTGCTCACTGTCTCAAATTTTCACTTACTGTGTCTTGAAGCAGGACTGGAGACTCTAGATCATCAGCTTGTGTAAAGTAGTGTCCTGCTCAGGAGCTCTTGAAACATCATCTCCCTGGTACCTCTCTTTCCTTGACCTCTGTTTTCTTCTGTGAGGCTCTAAATAGGACTGAAGACTGGCAGTGGGGTGAGTGACACTAATTTTGTCTAAAGCAAATTAGTGTGAACAAATTCCTCTTTAGTTACATGCTTCTAGGCCATAAATAAGGATTTACTGATTACATTAGCCTCTGGAGTCCTTGGCACTGCTCTAGCACAACAGCAGCCAAAGTTTGGTTTCTCTCCACTGGTGTGGTCAGGCTGTTCATGCTGCCAGCAGCCTCTTTGCTGTCCTCTGCTGCCTCAAGCTCTTGCTGAATGATGTACTAAAAGAAGGTTCTATGTGAGTGTTATTTTTATGAGGCCTGAACAGTCCTAATGCTTGTTATTCAATTCTGTGTCATCATCACTGCACTGGGGAAGTAAGGAAGTGCCAAAGGAATTCCCTTTGCAGCAGAGTTAACACTGAGAATATGAAATTTCCTGTTTTTGGCAGTCACATTCTGTCATGTGGATTCCTGCCACAACCAAGTCCATCTTCTGATAGGATGAAGCTGAGTAAATACTGCAGGTTAATATTTTCTTGCCAAAAGAAGTCACGTCCATGAAATTGGGTGCTGCTATTTTCAGCCCAAGCAGTTAATTTTCATGTGACAATAATGTAGCAGCTGATTAGCTTTAGTGGGATTTTGGTGTTGATTTGTCAGGAATGGCTAACCAAGTACAGTGAGCACAGGGCTCATCTTGAATTATATAGCTGCTTTTTATTGATGTTTCCATTTATTTTAAAATAGGTCTCTTTCTAAGAGGGACTTGATCATTTAAGGTATATTAAAACTTTTTTTTATTTTCAGAGATAATAATCTATTCAGTCATGTTTCCTCCAGTTGGTAAAAAAATCTCATAATGCCATTTCTACAATACTTGAAAGTGATGCTTCCATTCCCGTGCCATTTCACATTAGCTGTGACAAACTACCACAATTTACACCAATTTCTTCCCTTTCATTTCCATATGAATTCCTTTCTTTCTGCTCTCCATGATCAGGCATTTGCAACTTTCACAGAGCACCATTCCCCTGTTGCAAACCATTTCCATCTTCTTTCTGTCCCATCCTCCTTTGTGGGTTTTCAAGACTCATCTGATTGGAGCCTTGGACACCCAGCTCTAATCTCACACACCTGGCTCTGAGCAGAAGGCTGAGCTCAAGACTTCTGTCTGTTCCCTCCAGCCTGGACCACTCTGCAATTTGGTTATTCTGTCTGCATTCCAGCCCTGACTAAATTGCTTTTTTTTTTTATTTAACCCTACTCTCACTGTATTCCTCAGTTGAAGAAGTTGGGTAGGAGATTCTCTGTCATCAGAGAACTATTTGGTTGGATGGTCAGTTCATATTCAGTAAATAATATTACCTCAACTGTTTTTATTTGTGAAGATAAAATAGGCTGTGCAAGCTCTTAAATGGCCAGGTAAAAGAGTTGCAAGCTCCTAGACTGTACAGAACTCAGTCATCAGGAAACTTGCAGCACTCAAATCGCAAATTTACACCACGATTTCTTCTTGGGAAGTGTTTCAATGTTTGCATCCAAACACAGGCTGTAGCACAAGCACTGAGGGCTACATTTCCTTTAGCAAGATTTCCATAGTGATTTAAAACATGTTGCTTGAGGTTCTTTTTTCTTAGGCACAGGCTGTGGGCTAAAACACAAGAACACTGGTATTAAAATATTTTAACCTGATCAATTTTTAAAATAAGGAAAGTCTTTGTGCCAGAGCTTGAGTCTCAGGCTAAGCAGGTCTTGGGGTAATTGTTTAAATCTCTGGTTGTTTTTAGTGCATTTTGCTGAGGGAGGCAAAACCACCCTGGCAAGTCTTGTATCTACCTTTGCAGATCTTGCACTTATGTGCTCTTTAGCTGTATATAGGCTTCACTCTATACTTAAACAGATGGACTGTTTCCTTTTCATTAGCTTAACCCTTCAGTTTTGATTGCTGACACATCTGGGAATGCAACCACAACCAGCTTGAAGTTCCAGTGGAAAGCTCTGGTCATTTTAAGACACTCAGTGATTGGAAAGTTATGGTCATTTTAAGACACTCATAGTTCTCTTATTTCTAAGTTATTTTAATAGCTACAAACCAAACTGCCCACAGTGCTGTTTGTAGGCATTTAATTGTTGCCTGCTGCTGGCCAGGCTAAGCTGATTATGTGTCTGGAGACTACCACTTCCCTTGCACTTGTTTTATCAAGGAAAATCTCTGCTGAAGGTCGAGTAGTAGGTACACATTACTTTTCATGCAGGGTCAGTATTTCATTCCTTTTGCTCTGTTTGTTGCTATTCCTGATGCAAAGCTGGGAGACTTTTCTCAGCAGCCACCACTGCGGCCAGAGGAGCTGGTGGCCAGGGCAGAGGTTGATGGTGCAGGTCCCTCTTGTGCACACACTGATGTGGTACTAACTGGTACTGAGAAGGTGCCACAGCACCTGCTGCAGCAAGGATTGGGCAAGCACATACTGAAGCACTGAGCAGAGAGTTAAACCCTGCACTGATGTATTTTTTGGTAAGACCCGTATTTCAGACAGAATCATAGAAGCATTAAGGTTGGGAGAGACCTTCAGGATCATTGAGTTCAACTGTAATCCAGCTCCCACAACCTCTAAACCATATCCTGAGGCACCACATCTAAATGCTTCTTGAACAACTCCAGGGATGGTGATGACTCTACCACCTCTCTGGGCAGCCCTGTCCAATGCCTCACGGCTCTTTCAGTAAAGAAATTTTTCCTAATATCCAACCTAAACCTCTCCTGGCACAACTTAAACCCCTTTCCTCTCATCCTGTCACTAGTTACTTGGCAGAAGAGACCAACACCACAACTCCCTTCTCCACAGCTTCCCTTCAGATTCCCTGTAGAGAGCATTAAGATCTCCTCTGGCCTTCTCCAGACTAAATAATCCCAGTTCCGTCAGTCTGTCCTCCTACAACACACCCTTCAAGCCCCTCTCCAGCCTCATGGCTCTTCTCTGGACATGCTCCAGGACCCCAATGTCTTTCTTACACTGTGGCACCCAGAACTGAATGCAGTGCTTCAGCTGTGGCCTCACCAGAGCTGAGTACAGGAGCACAGTCACTTCCCTGCTCCTCCTGGACACACACATACAAGCCAGGGTGCTGTTGTCCTTCCTGGCCACCTGAGCACACTGCTGGCTCATGCCATCCAGCAGAGCTCCCAGATCCTTCTCCACCAGGGAGCTTTCCAGCCACTCTTCCCCAAGCTTGTAGCATTACTTGGGATTATTGTGACCAAACTGCAGGACTCAGCACTTGGTCTTGTTAAACCTCACACCACTGACCCCAGCCCATCAACCTGACCTGCCCAGATCTATCTGCAGTGCCTCAAGCAAATCAACACTCCCACTCAATTCAGTGTCATCTGCAAAGCTGATGAGGATCCACTTGATCTCCTCATCCAAACCAGGTGCTGTGGTCTTATGTCCAGTTGCATTGCCCAGTTCAGCCCAGAAACGTGCAAAAACTGCACATTTAGAGCATTCATGGAAATAACATCAAGGTGGTGTATCCTGCTTGATCAAACACAACCTAAGTTAAACGTAGCCTGTTTAACTCAGGTGTGAGGTTGCTTTTGCTAGAAGAGTGCAGCCTGTGTTCACATGTCTGTTTTGTGCTGCAGGATCAACAAAACCTGTAGGTTACCTGATGCCAATGCAAGTATTTATCTGTAATTTCTTTTGTGTATGTTTTTTGGTAGCCCATACTCCAGAAAGCTTAAAAAGTCAAGCCATGATTATTTCTTTTTATAACAATAGAAAAACAAGCTCTATGATGCTACCTAAAGAATACATCATAGTGTAAACAAGTGCTATAAGTGCTGTACCTTGCAGAATATAATAAAAACAGCATCTAGGTTGTTTTCTCTGTACTCCTAGCCAGCTATCTAGATGCTACACGCTGGATCTGCATCACTGGTGTAGTGGAACATTTAAGGCAATGTTGTTGAGTGAAGCAGTGCCCTGGTTTAGGCCAGGATAGAATTAATTTTCTTTCCTGTAGTTTTGCTTTCAGCTCAGTCTCTTGTAAGCAGCTGGACTTGCTGGAATGAACACGCAGTTTCTCAGTCGGTGCCTGCTGTGGGACTGCTAACCCTGGGTGTTTATAGTTACTGCTGGACAATGGGCTGCAGAGCCAAGGGCACTGCTCAGCTCTGAGGAACATCTTGTGCTCTGGAAAGAGAAAAGGAGGAAAGAGGTCCCACCTGTGACCTCCTTTAGGGAGGAGCAGACAAGAGAAATGACCAGAACTGACCAAACAGAGGATTCTGTCCCATAGATGTCACACTCGGGATAAATTTGAGGGATCATGAGGTTAAAAACCCTTCACCCTTCTTTACCTCTTCAGCATCCTGGGAGGATTTTGCCCATTTGACTGCCTGTAGTCTGACTCCCTGATACCCTGAATCTGTGTGTTCTGCCCCCAGCTCCTGTTTGCTGACTCCAGGATTCCAGCCTGGACTTTCCCAGGGCTGCCCTGCAGTCTCAGTGGTGACATTGGTGTTACCGGGGAAAGGGGGAGGAACATGATGCTGCTTTTGTCTATATTTATATTTATATTTATACTTATATTTGTATTTATCATTACTGTTTCATTAAAGCTGTGTTTCACTTTAGTTTCCAACTCTCAAGTCTCCCTTTTTCTCTCTCATTTCTCTATCAGGGAGGGGAGGGAGATCAATAGCATCTGTCACTTGGTTGATTGTTGGCCCAGTGTTAAGCTGTGACAACATGTATCACTTTTATTCACCTACCTTAAACTGTGATTTCTT
Organism: Calypte anna; assembly: GCF_003957555.1. NCBI lineage: Eukaryota > Metazoa > Chordata > Aves > Apodiformes > Trochilidae > Calypte > Calypte anna. The sequence continues at coordinate 15,191,654 of NC_044250.1, forward strand.
TCTACTCCTCATTTAGTTCTGTTCCACTGAGATAGTTCAGCAGAATAGTTTAACACTGGTAGGTTGCTGATGGTTAGTAATTTGGGAGCCAGATAACAAAAAGAGTATTTAGTGAAAGGAAATTGTAGACTGATGAGATAACACTGCTTGCCATTCTGAATTCTTAGCATTACACTATGGTCAGTAGCATTTTTCTGGGCCATTCTGACTTTTAAATACAGTATGCAGTCAGTTTCAGGATAAGGAATAGGCTGTACTGTTAATAACATCAGAATTTAATATAATTGGTATTTTAGAGTATTTTTATGTTAATTAAGAATTAAATGTGTCTTTGCTCTCAGGAAAGATTCTGTGAGCATTACAATTAAGAAAAGTAGAAGTCCATTTGTCGTTGCACTTGGATAGATCTCTGATTTTCTCATCTTCATTTTGCAGTTTTCTCAACTCAATCTTCCAGTCTCTAATGTATGTATCAGAGCATTGGAGCTATTGGAGCTATAAAACCCAGCAAAGTCAAATGGATGATGAATTCTTAGCACTTAAGAACAATTACATTCTGAATGTGAAAGTTAAAGGAGGGAAGAACCTGCAGAATGGGAGAAATGTATTGCAAAAGTCTTCTTGGCAGACCTTGGCAGCACATAGGACACTTCCATTTCAGTCTAGTAAATAGTAAATTAGAGCTTAACACAGAGCAAGTTCCCAGGGACAGATTGTGCCAAAACACAGTACAGTGTCTGAGATGGAGGTCAAATTACAATAATGAAATGACCAGATGTGAGCATTTTAACATCAGCCTGTCATCCTGCCTCTTGGAATCCTTTAATAGTTTTACTTTTCCTGAACCTATCCTAGAAGCCTTCAGTGGAAAGCTTTTTCTGGAGCAAGTCTTTCCATTTCCATAGTCTTCTTGACCCCTCATGAGAGGTTTTTCAGGGTTTTTACATTTACTTTTGGAATGCTTTGCAATACCCTTGGCTTGGTAACCCTTTAGTCTATGGCAAGGCTCTGTATCACCCACTGCTGTTCTGGGGCTGGAGAGGCCATTGCATCCTTCTTCTTCTTTCCTTTAACACTTGGGGGGAAGTAATTTCATCTCTCTGTGCTTCAGTTTTCTTACAAAAAACATGGTGACAATTTTTTTTTAAATGTAGATTTTGATCTTTGTCTGTGAGGGTTTTCTTAGCTCATGGATTATAACTGAGGAAGTCTGCTCAGTAGATAGTGTGACTGCTGTGATCTCTCAGTAACAGAGATCCTAGCCAGGATTCAATATTATCTTCTTGTCCTATTTCATAAAATTTACTTGGGGGAAAGAACACCCTGCAGGATGAGGATGGTATCTTATAATTCACACCAAAATTTTTATGGAAAATGGAAAGAGGTTAAAAAATAAGGCTAAAAAATTGCACCATGTGTTTTCTAAAGAACTTTGCAAAACCATGAAGTTAAATGCTTGCAGTATAACATAAAGATCAAAATGTGGATTATAATCACTCCCAAATAGCATTGCATATATATTATGCTCCTTCAGAAAGACAATTTATTGAAATATTTTTACCATAAACGTTCTGCTTGGGAAAATGGGATGAACAACATGACTGCCTTTGTTTGCTTTTGAGTTACCACCTCTACTTTTTGTTTTGTTTTAGTTTTCTTTTGGTGAGGTTTTTTTTTCTGGTTTTTTTGTGTGTGTGTTTTTGTTTTTGTTGTTTTGTGGTTTTTGGTTTGGTTTGCTTTGAGTTTGGGGTTTTTTTGGCTGCTTTTTTGTTTTTGTTTTTTTTGGCTTTTGATTCTTTGTCATAGCTGGAATGGTGTCCTGCTAAATCACCCTTGCCAGAGAGAGACTACTCAGGGGACATTGCTAAGAACAGATTTTACTGTTTTAGTGATGATCTAGTTTGTCTAAAATTGGTGTAACCTCTGCATGGTTGCATGCTTATGAGCAATGGGTAAACTCTGCTAGTGGAAATGGGTAAAAGTTTGCTGTTAATATATAGCAAATGTTCCCTGAGTTTTTATTCTGTAGCTTGGAGCAATCTCTTTGGTTCATAGATGCCTGTAGAAGAAACAAAAAAATGCAAGTATCTTATGGGAGCAGAACAAAAACATTACTCAAAGCAATAAAACAATATTGAGATTTTCACAGGTAGGAAACTTGGATGCAGTTGAACAGTGGATCACATTAGAAAACTAAAAGGAAAAGGCAGTGCTTAGCAAAACATAAGTAGCATTCTGGGGACCTGTGAACTATGAGAGATGATCTTGTAAAGTGGTAAATTATGCTTTTGTTGTTTGACTCAAAATTACGTTTTGAAGAAGTTTTACTTAGATGTAGAGAAACAAGATAAACCAGGTGCCTCGAGTTGCCAAAGAGTGGGTGTGAGTCCACCTGTGCCTGGTTAGGGCAGGCCCCCTATTACCAGGGGGCCAATAAAGGTGGGACACACACCCACAGAGAGAAGCTCACTCTGGTGCGAGGCAATGGAGAGGCCAGCAGCTTGTCGAGCCTCAGGAGCAAGAAAGGCTCCTCCTGCTACACTTCTACCCTGGAAGTGCTGTGTGGTGGCTGGAGTCCTGGAAGAGACCAGCAGCTCGTCGAGCTTCAGGAGTAAGAATGGCTCCTCCCGCTACACTTAGATGTGGATCCAATAAGTCCATCACTGCTTACCATTAAATAAGTAGAAAAAGATGTTTGGGGGGAAGAAGGAAGAGCTTTATGTAGGAATTCAAGGTCATGGAATGCTATGTCCTAAAGCATCCCTGACCCCTTCAGACTATCACTCAGTTAGTAAGGATTGGGAACCAGACCAAGGAAGACAGGTGCCCATCAAGCCAGTTTGTGCTGTCTGACTGGAAAGGTGCTCTGCTGGAATTGTCAGAGAGAGATTCCAAAACCTGTAATGGAGTAGTCATCCAGACTGTGTGTGGATGTTGCAAAAATGCAAAGGGTGAAATCTATTTTGAGTGAAATAATCTTATTAATTTTCTCAGAAGAGTTCCAGCACGGGTATGACAGAAACAGGTATGAAATGCATGTAAAATAAGGTGCTTCAACTTGTAATTGTCAGAAGTTTCCTTCACTCTAGTCCCAAGTTTGCAAAGTCTTTCCTTATTCTGTTCCCATAGGTGCCTATCTACCTAATTTGAGAGAATTGAAGTTGAACCATAGCTTGCTTGTGTCTGTGAGGTAAGAAATAAATGATAACTTAAATAAACATAGAATCATAGAATCATAGAACTGGCTGTGTTGGAAGGGACCTCAGAGATCATCGAGTCCAACCCTTGATCCACTCCTGCTGCAGTTCCCAGCCCATGGCACTCAGTGCCACATCCAGTCTCTTTTGAAAGATCTCCAGACACGGAGAATCCACTACTTCCCTGGGCAGCCCATTCCAATGCCTGATCACCCTCTCCAGAAAGAAATTCTTTCTCATCTCCAACCTAAACCTCCCCTGGCACAACTTGAGACCCTTTGTGCCCTCTTGTCTTGCTGAGAGTTGCCTGGGAGCAGAGCCCGACCCCCCCCTGGCTCCAACCTCCTTTCAGGGAGTTGGAGAGAGTGTTGAGGTCTCCCCTGAGCCTCCTCTTCTCCAGCCTCAACACCCCCAGCTCCCTCAGCCTCTCCTCATAGGGTCTGTGCTCGAGTCCCTCCACCAGCCTGGTTGCCCTCCTTTGGACCTGCTCCAGGACCTCAGACCAGTTCCTGAACTGAGGGGCCCAGAACTGGACACAGGACTCGAGCTGTGGCCTCCCCAGGGCTGAGCACAGGGGCAGAATCCCTTCCCTGGACCTGCTGGCCACGCTGTTCCTGAGCCAGCCCAGGATGCCATTGGCCTTCTTGGCCACCTGGGCACACTGCTGGCTCCTCTTCAGCTTCCTGGCAATTCAGACTCCCAGGTCCCTTTCTGCCACTCTGTGCCCAGCCTGGAGCTCCCCATGGGGTTGTTGTGGCCAAAGTGCAGGACCCGGCACTTGGCCGTGTTAAACCTCATCCCATTGGGATCAGCCCAACAGCTCTCAATTTTATTTCAATTATAAAATCTTTGTTAGTGCTGCTTTTACTTTTTGCTTTTCCCCCTGCCCCATGGTGATGAATAATGAGCTATATCCTCTGTGAGCAGAGCACTGCAGCCACATGAGTTTAAGGACAGAACCTGAGCTGGAATAAATTAGTGCCATGATAGCAATGAACCAATTAGTGCCATGATAGCAATGAATTAACCCCAGTCTGTGACCAGGGAAGTACCTCTCATGCTGAAGTCTGTGCAAATTTGTCATATATGTGGAAGGAGTTAGAAATTTGGCTCTTCTCAGTGTCTTAAGTACTTGGATTTCAGAATGTTTCAGTCTTTGGGCTTTTATTGTGCACAGTGTTCTGTTCTACAGAGGTCAGGCCAGTTTCTCAGCTGATAAAAATCACTTTGGTTTTATTGAAGTCAATGAAATCAGGTTTATGAGAGTAGCTATGAAGACCCTGGCACATTGCTGAGCTCCGTGAGAGCATCACACACATTTTCTCCCAGAGAACTGGGATGCTGGCAGGTTGGGAAGGGAGAAGTGAAAATGACTGCAATGGGGAGGCAGAGCTGTCTTTATCCTGTGCTGATATCTGTATTGCCCTGGGTAATTAATGCCTAATGGAAAAGGACAGTTCACATCAGTAAAGGGTGTACAAAAGGCCATATTTATGTGTGACAGGACTGCTCTCTGGCTCTGTATGGCTATTTGCTCAGTGTGGGGGAAAGAAAACAGTGATTCTGCTAATTCTTGTGAAAGAGAATGTGCTGCCCAATAGGAAATAGCAACAAGCACCTCCCAGCCTCATGTGTCATCACTGCAGTAGGTAATGAACTTCAGTTGCACATTTTGGTCTTAGTTTCTCTTGTTCTGGTGATGAGATGAAGTATTTGCAGTCTAAGCCTTTTTTTCCACCTTCTAGTCCATTACATGGGAAAGTGGTGATTTACATTGTTATGTAAATATGTTATTTATTATAATGTATCTTTATTATTGTGTGCATATATGTTATTATGTAAATATGTTCCATACATGCCATTATTTTAATGCCAACCAACCACTGTCATAAGCTTGAAATTGCTCCATTATTGCAATGAAGGAATAAGGAGTAGATGAAAAACATGTTTTTGACAGTATCAAAAGCCATTTTATTCTATTAAAAAGAAAAAAAAAAGAACAGGTTTTTTGTTTGATAAAAAAAACGTTATTCTTTTAAAATGTAGCAATGGGAAATGCTTTCACCAGGTCTGTTGGTATGGAATGCAGCAGGCAATGCAGGAAAACTGAACTGCTTAGTTTGACAGCTTTTAGGATTGTGCACATCCCTTTGTATGCTGAGATTCTGACTTCTGGCCTGAAAGTTTTGGCAAACTATTTTCTGTGACCTGATGTCCTTGTGCAGTGTCCTCAGTGCAGGCAATGTTTGGTCTCAGATTGAGTTTTGATTTCATCAACCATAACAAATATCTTTTGCTGCAGATATCAAGTCTAATATTATAACACTTCCCAGGCACAAAAACCCCATGAGAAACAATCCACTCTTCCTCTCAATAAGCATGCTTTCTCTGTGCTAGTTAAATGCACTTTAACTAGCAGCTTAAGTAGTTTAACTGGGGAATTGGTAAAGGCAGAGTGAGGCTCTGTTAGCTCTCCCAGACCAGAACTCACTCAATCTAGAACATCAGCAGCTCTCCTTTATTAGTTTGCATCTTTGACAATGTCATTGATAAACACAGATTAAAGCAGAGCCTGGGTACTTCAGCTTTATTTTTGGATGCCTGCATCATGTGAATTTAATGCCTATTAAAGCAGCATTGCTGTCAGGGCAGCTGCCGTGTCTCTGATAGCTCAAGTACCAAAACTGCTCCCATTCTTGCAGGCTGTTGCCATTCACTCAAAAGGTTTACAAATCTTATTTCTGAATTACACTTGATGATATTTGAATTCTGTCCAAAAAGTGATTTAATTTTTTGTATTTAACAAAACCCTTCCAACTGAGGTGTTTGAGGAAGATAGGAAAAAATGTTCTTCCTTCTCACTGGAAGGAATTTTCACAGATGTTCTCATCCCTAAGGTAAGAATCACCATGGCATGTAATTCCACGTGAGCAGTATGGTACAGAAAATGTCCAGTAAGGACAGACTGGACAGTTGGTTTGGTTACTGAAAAGAAGGTAAGGATAGAAAAGCAGGCAGAAGATTGAGAATGTTTTATATATACTTGAGATGTATAAAGGAGACATTCTTTTCATGCTATATTACGTGGAAAACAATGCATTACAGTGGATAATTAAGAACAAAGGACTGTCAGTATATATACATGAGTGGGTGATAATATAAAAGTAGTGTTTTTTCACTTTCATAGAATCATAGAATCATAGAATGGGCTGGGTTGGAAGGGACCTCAGAGATCACCAAGTCCAACCCTTGATCCACTCCCCCCGTGGTTCCCAGCCCATGGCACTCAGTGCCACATCCAGGCTCTTTGGAAAGATCTCCAGACACGGAGAATCCACTACTTCCCTGGGCAGCCCATTCCAATGCCTGATCACCCTCTCCAGAAAGAAATTCTTTCTCATCTCCAACCTAAACCTCCCCTGGCACAACTTGAGACCCTGCCCTCTTGTCTTGCTGAGAGTTGCCTGGGAGCAGAGCCCGACCCCCCCCTGGCTCCAACCTCCTTTCAGGGAGTTGGAGAGAGTGATGAGGTCTCCCCTGAGCCTCCTCTTCTCCAGCCTCAACACCCCCAGCTCCCTCAGCCCTTCCTCACAGGAATTCTGCTGGATCCCTTCACAGCCTCCTTGCTCTTCTCTGGACCTGCTCCAGCACCTCAATCTCCTTCCTGAGCTGAGGGGCCCAGAACTGGACACAGTACCCGAGGAAGCAGGCAGGAGGCTGCCATGCTGCAGTTCTGGCTTGGTTTTACTCTTGGCAATGTGGTTGGGATGTATCTGGCTCAGAACTATGATATTCCTAATATTGCAAAGAAGCTCGAAGAGTTTAAGAAGGATGTGGAAGCTAAGAAGAAACCTCCCAGTGACAAGTCCTAACAGAGCAACGTTTCCCAGGTCACCTCTGTGCATGCATCAAGGATGCACTTTACCTTTCAGGCAACGAAGATCAAGTAGGGGGTTGGCATGGGAGATTCCTCCACTTTTAGTCTCCTAGAAATGGAATGTCCTTCTTTTGAAAGTACAGCCTCGAACTTTCCCTGGGACTGATTTTCAGGGGTTTCAGAGTTTGGATTTGCAGCTGATATGTGACTTTATTTATGCTTATTCTCTCTTGCTGAGTAGAATCTCCTAATTATTTTAGGACGAAATGTAATTGAATCATCTTTTTTTTGGTTTGAAAATGGGGAAAGAATTATCTTCATAGAAAGCTGCATGTAGGGAGATGTCAAAATAAGGCTTTAAGATACTAATTTTTGTTAGATGTTTTGGGTTGGTTTGCTTGTTTTTTGAGGTATTTCCTCCTGCCAACCTCACACAAGAACATAAGTTGTGAGGATGCTGAGCTGTGTGTTGCCATTCACTGTTCAATAGAAACCAAAGGAGAGATGTTTTGGCAGTGAGGACTCAGGGAACTCATGTGTTCTATGGGAGAGCAAGGCTTGCTAGGCCCAGGAAATTGGATATTGGCTTTTCCTGGTAGCTTTAAAAGAATTCCTAATTCCTTTAATGGAGAATGTGGCTGAACCGCTTCAGTTTTAAATTCATGGTCCCTCCCCAAGCCTCCTAAAGCTTGTATTATTTTTAAATACTTCCCATGCAGCGCTACAGGCTGGGGACAGAGTGGCTGGAGAGCAGCCAGGCAGAAAGGGACCTGGGAGTCTGGATTGCCAGGAAGCTGAAGAGGAGCCAGCAGTGTGCCCAGGTGGCCAAGAAGGCCAATGGCATCCTGGGCTGGCTCAGGAACAGCGTGGCCAGCAGGTCCAGGGAAGGGATTCTGCCCCTGTGCTCAGCCCTGGTGAGGCCACAGCTTGAGGCCTGTGTCCAGTTCTGGGCCCCTCAGTTCAGGAACTGGTCTGAGGTCCTGGAGCAGGTCCAAAGGAGGGCAACCAGGCTGGTGAAGAGACTCGAGCACAGACCCTATGAGGAGAGGCTGAGAGAGCTGGGGGTGTTGAGGCTGGAGAAGAGGAGGCTCAGGGGAGACCTCATCACTCTCTACAACTCCCTGAAAGGAGGTTGTAACCGGGTGGACGTTGGTCTCTTTTGCCAGACGACTTTCAACAAGACAAGAGGGCAGGGTCTCAAGTTGTGCCAGGAGAAGTTTAGGTTGGAGATGAGAAAGAATTTCTTTCTGGAGAGAGTGATCAGGCATTGGAATGGGCTGCCCAGGGAAGTAGTGGATTCTCCGTGTCTGGAGATATTTCAAAAGAGCCTGGATGTGGCACTCAGTGCCATGGTCTAGCAACCGCAACAGTGGCTCAAGGGTTGGACTTGATGATCTCTGAGGTCCCTTCCAACCCAGCCAATTCTATGATTTTGAAAGCCTGTATATAAGGGCAAGCTATAATTATCAACTATTTAATTTAATCCATAAAGAAAATATGCTTATTTGCAGACAATCCATTGTGGAGCTTGAAAAGGAATTTCTTTTTTGGCTGTTTCTGGGTTTTAGTTTTCTACTCACCCTTTGCTAACAGGGAAAATCCAGTGTAGTGTGGATTGTGTACTCGTGTTTGGTTTTTTTTATGATGACACAGGGTCATCAACTTTGTAATGTTTCCAGTAAAATAACTGTATTTCAAAGCAAATTAATCACCACTTCTGCTTTGGCATGCAGCCTATGTATTTTTTACCAGATTGTTTTTATCCTCAATCCAGGAATGAATGAAAAGAGCTGTTTAAAAGTGTTAGATAGATATCTGTCTGAAAGGGCTTTTAAATCATGGTTCCCATATGTTTATAGCAGAAGGTGTTTCACCAGCTGAAGTTGATTTCCTTCCATTCATCCCCGCACATTGCAGCCAGCAGCAAACTGCTTTGCTCCTCTGGCTACTTAAGCAACTGCCAAGGGATAGAGGGAGATTTTAAGAGAGATTAAATGCAGAGACTGCAGAATGTGGGGACAAAAGTAGCTTTGAGGGATACAGGGAAACAGTGGCCACACAGGAATCTCTCTGAACTTTCAAGCCATCTTGACTGAGGACAAGTAACGGCAAGGTGAGCCAACTGATTGGAATAAGGATTTTCCTGATCATTTAATGGCTGTAAGAAACTTGAGCCAAACTAATCCTTAGGTGAGGGCAAAGGCTTAAAAGCAATGTTTAAAAACATTTTTGAGAATTGAGTTAGGATCTTCAGGAATCTGAACTTAGCCATGTTAGTTCTTGGTGACTTGCCCAACAAAGAATTTAACCCAATGCTCCCTGCTTGAAGTTTTGCTTCAGTGGAACTGCTCACAAGCTGAAAAGTGAACATTAGACCAAGGGCTTTGCTGGATCTGGGCCAAATTAAACCATCTCTTGTAAGACTGAGCCATGACACTGATGTGTTCATGACAGTGTGTGTCTAGGTACCTGCAATTTGCTGGGTTGTTTTCTTCCAAACAGAAGAGATGTAGGGGCATCATTCACCTAAATTTGTTGTTCCCTGTCATTTTTACTTATTCCTTTCTTTGCTCTTCTTTTTCACTGGCCTGCTTTCTCTTCTGTCATTTATAATTTTTTGCAGTTTTTGGATTACTTTGGCTGATGCATGTAATACAGGTACTATGCATAAATGCAGTGAGTTTTGTGCAAGGAAGATCTGCATTATTTTTATGATAAAAATATAAAAACATTTTTTAAAAGCAATTCACTTGGTATTGAATATGGAAATGTTTTTCAGCAGGTTTATTTGTATGACAGTGGTTGCTTATGGTGTTTAATGAGGGATCAGGGTACTCTTTCTCTAGGTTGTACTCACACATGCAGAGTACCACTGCTCTGCTTTGGGCTCTTTGTGTCTGTATTTCAATGCCCAGCACTGTTTGATTCGACATTTGCTGTTCTGAATGGGGAAAACAATTCATTTCCAATGCAAGCTACTTTCTTTAGAAAGTATTCCTGTTGTTTCTTGTATGTAGCTAGCCTGAAAGTTCTTCAGCAGTTCACATTGCTACGAAAGCTATCTTAAAAACATGTTCTTTGAGGACTTCGAGCACTTGTCAGGAGCTAGGAGAGCATTTGATTGGATTCTTAATCTCTGTATTGAGTCTTCTCTCTATTAATGCCTGCAGATACCTGGGAATATTACAAACTTTGGCAAAACTTCTGTGGCCTCAGTTTTTATGTAGCACTGACAATTTTAAGGACATTAATATTATTTATAAAAAGTCATGATTTTTGAGACAGAACTACAGCTACTTTTAGTCAAGTGGATTATTTTCAGTAGAGCACAATCAGCCTGTCTGCAGGGACAGGGAATTCCTTAGGTAATCTGCTTTCTTTGACCATTTATCAGTTCTGGGCAGACCTCTCTGAGATGTTAAGCTCTCCCTTGACTAAAAAGCTAATATAATTCTTCTGTCTTTTCATAATTTAATTTCACGAGGTCAGGTGCCCAAAGTAGAGATTCTGAATGCCCTTTATAACCTTGTACATCGGGGCTGATGTGCCAGAAAGGCAGTGGGGTATCACAGCTGATTGGAACTAATTTTCTGAAAGAATTCACCTCTGCAGATCTGGAGCTCCAGTCTGCAACAAGCATGGAGGACATAAAAAATAAATCTGTGGTCTTGTAGTGTCTTTCCATGGCTCTTGCCTTTAGCACTGCATTTTATGCATCCCTCCCTAGCTGAAGCTTCCCTGCCGCCTATTCCAGGCTCGGAGGTACAGAGAGCACCAGTAAGGAACTGGGTTATGAGGCAGGTCCCACCACTGCAGCTCCACAGGTAAAAGTATCCTAGTGATGGTGACACAGTCAGTGGGGAATCTGGTCCATTCACCTCACTGCCAGTAAACACCTGCAAGGTAAGCCCATCATTTAATAAATAATTCTGCCACTTCTCTGCTCTCCATTTGAACAGACACACCACTGAGTATATTTGGTAGAAAATGGCCTTTCCTTTCAGAGGAAATGGCCTTTCCTTTCTGTCCTGAAATCTTTACAGGGTCTCTCCAGGGTGGATCCATAGCTTGCAAAAAGAAATATAGAAATGCTTTTGTGTTTGAGGAGGTGAAGTGTCTGATTCCATCAGCAGGTAGAATGCAATCCCATTTATAGTAAAATTAAAAAGTACATTTATTTTCAGAGTGGATTGGGGCCTTTTTCTTATCAAGGATCTAATTTTTTATTAAATATTTTAGGTTAAATGGTGTTTACTTTTAAACTCATAAAGCATTATGATCAGGGGGAGTCATTTATCTGGTGCACCAATTAATGTTAAATACTACTCGTAGCCATCTTTGAGGGTTTTTTTTTTTATTTTTTCCTCTTTGCATTCTCAGGCTCTATTAATAGATCAGAAGGAATGTTAGTCTCAACACAGTTGGAGAGAAAACTGGATATCTATATATTTCTGTCTGGTGAAATAGTTATTTCATTTCTTAATGTCTGTACTTAACAGCAATACCAGGATTGTACAATGTATTTGAGTTAGCTAGTGTAAAATCTGATAGGTTTGTCAATTTGGGAACTTTATTTTCACTGTAGAGATACAGAGAAACTCTGAAATTCATAGTGTGCATGTCCACTTTTGAGCAATGTGGCAGGTAGTGAGTAACACAGCTCTTCTGAAGCTGTTTGGGGGAATGGTTTTTCCCTTATTTTGCAGCCAAAATTCAGTCAGCTCAAAGTAACGGAATTGCTTTTCTGAAGATCGGGATAGATCACAACCCAGGAAGGATTTTATTGCAACTCATCAACTACTTTAAAGTCGACATGGAATGTGTTTCACCTGCACAAAGACTGGGTACTATTCTGATGAGACTGTTAAAGTCTGCAAAGGAATCACTGCAGATCAGTCTGTTGGGATTAGATCATAGAATCATAGAATCGTCTGGGTGGGAAGGGACCTCAGAGATCACCAAGTCCAACCCTTGATCTGCTCTCCCCGTGGTTCCCAGCCCATGGCACTCAGTGCCACATCCAGGCTCTTTGGAAAGATCTCCAGACACGGAGAATCCACTACTTCCCTGGGCAGCCCATTCCAATGCCTGATCACCCTCTCAGTAAAGAAATTCTTTCTAATCTCCAACCTAAACCTCCCCTGGCACAACTTGAGACACTTTGTGCCCTCTTGTCTTGCTGAGAGTTGCCTGGGAGCAGAGCCCGACCCCCCCCTGGCTCCAACCTCCTTTCAGGGAGTTGGAGAGAGTGATGAGGTCTCCCCTGAGCCTCCTCTTCTCCAGCCTCAACACCCCCAGCTCCCTCAGCCCTTCCTCACAGGAATTCTGCTGGATCCCTTCACAGCCTCCTTGCTCTTCTCTGGACCTGCTCCAGCACCTCAATCTCCTTCCTGAGCTGAGGGGCCCAGAACTGGACACGGGACTCGAGGTGTGGCCTCACCAGAGCTGAGCACAGGGGCAGAATCCCTTCCCTGGACCTGCTGGCCACGCTGTTCCTGAGCCAGCCCAGGATGCCATTGGCCTTCTTGGCCACCTGGGCACACTGCTGGCTCCTCTTCAGCTTCCTGGCAATCCAGACTCCCAGGTCCCTTTCTGTCACTCTGTGCCCAGCCTGGAGCTCCCCATGGGGTTGTTGTGGCCAAAGTGCAGGCCCCGGCACTTGGCCGTGTTAAACCTCATCCCCTTGGGATCATCCCAACTCTTCAGTCTGTCCAGGTCCCTCTGCAGAGCCTTTTGGGTGGCAACAACCATTTCCTCCAAAGCTAGGTCAAGATGGGTGGAAGAATTTTGTGTGAAATTGTTTATGCAGACCCTTTGAGCCTTGTAATGGGGAGCCAGAATAATTAAATCAGTCTGCTGACATGTGATGAAGTCTCTTCATTGATCAGTGTAGCTGAGCAGTGGCATTTCTTGCAGCTCTGAGGGTTTGTACTTCATCTCCTTGCCTAAGGACACATTGCTACATCTACTGCCAGATCACCTTGGAGTGGGAATCTGCTTGAAAGAAGTCAAGGATGGGGTGTGGAATTTGCTATACATCCAGTTAGCACACCTGCATGGGGTTTGGCATGTCTCTTGGTGTGCTGTGAAATAAATTCTGAGGTTCTGTCTTGTAGTAACACTCCCAGGAAATCTGTATGGTCTGATCTGTTTCATGCTTCTGGTTGATGAGCTCTGAGACCTCCAAGCTTCTCTTCTGTCTCGTTTGCTTGTTGTAAAACAACATCTGGGCGCCAGTACAAGCTGAAAAAATCTCCCTTGAAATACTGTTTAAGGATAAGTATTGACACAGGACATATGTCCACAAGTCCCATATGCCAAATCTGGGGTGAACATTAGAGGAAGAGTCAAAAAAGAAATTTGAAGGAAATCACCTGACGTTTCCCAGCCATTCACAGGCCCGAGTTTTTTTGGGTTTTGTTTATTGCAAATATATGCAAAAAGAAGGAAAAGGTGCAAAGAAGAAATTACTGTCAGCCACAGAAGAAAATCCTTAGTGTCATGCAAATGTGCCAGATCTAAAGAATCTAAAGACCCTGCATTCCCACCACTGTACATAGAGACTAAATCTCTTTAAATAAGATTTTATCTCTAGGTTTTCTTACCAACCTGTTTTTTGCAATATCTCTCTTTTTTTTTTTCCAGTGGAAACACAGCATCCATAACCATGGCAAAGGTTGACAAATCACATCTGATCCAATTCATATAATTTTAGAATTGTTTGGGCTGGAAGGGATCTCAGAAATCATCTCATTCCAACCCACCGCGCCACCAGACCTGGGTGCCCAAAGCCCCATCCAGCCTGGTCTCAAACACATCCAGGGATGGGCCATCCCCCTCTTCTCTGGGCAACTTGTTCCAGTGTCTCACCACCCTCACAATAAAGAATTTCTTCCTAATGTCTAGCATAAATCTACCCTCTAAGAGTTTAGAGTTGTTACCCCTCATCCTATTGCTACCTGCCTTTATAAAAAGTTCCTCTCCAGCTTTCTTGGAGGTCCCCTTCAGGTACTGGGTTGCTGCTATGTGGTCTCCCCATGGGCTTCTCTTCTCCAGGCTGAACAGCCCTTCCTCAGCCTGGCTTCACAGGAAAGGTGCTCCAGCCCTCTGAGCATATTTGTGGAGTTTTTCTCTTTGTCAGAAAAAGGGGGATTGGGGACTTTTTTTGTAGTGTAAACACCATTAAATCTGTCAGCTGATGTGGATCTTTTACAGACTATTTCTTCTGCTTACCCTCCAGCATTAAAAGTTTCAAGTGTTGACTTTGAAGAATGAGATCCATATTAAATCATTGTGGCAATAGATCTGTGTAACTCCGCCAAAGCTCAGACCTGGAGTACGCTGTGAAACAGGCACACAGCACCTGGGAAATTGAACAGTTATTCATAAAGGAAATTTTAAAGTGCTGTGGGATTCATTCCTTCAATGTAAAGAACTCATTCTGTAACCACAGTTTCATTATCCTAATTTTCTGTGTAAACTTTCAGCAATGTGAATGAATGATTGCTGAAACTGTAGGAACCGTCCTGTAACTCTGGGGCAATGGATACGTGTGTGAGAGTTTTCTTTACTGTGTGTCTCAGCTTTATCCTGGTTGAAAATTCACTTGTTTTTGTTGAAGTTGTGATGCAGGCAGTGAGGTGCAGCGTGTTGTCTGTGGTTTCTGCAGCTTCAGGCTGAAGGTGGGAGCTGGAGAAGGAAGAACAAGGGTAGGTCCTGGCCCACAGAACCACACTTTGGCAACCCCTGCTCCTTTCAGACTGTGGGAGCTGAGTTACAGCAACTCATCTTTCATTGTTAAAATGCTACCAGTAACTAAACTGACAAGCAGTTTGAATGAACAAAAGGAAATTAACCCAGAATTACATTACCCTTCCTACTCACACTCTGTGTTCAGGTGTCAGAGAACTGCTGTGCCTGACTCAGGACCACCAGCCTGTTCCTCTCCTCTAGGTTTTTGGCACCTGAAAGAAAAGCTACATGTCATGTGTATTAACTTTAACAGCAGTGTGTGGGTTCATGCTTATGGCTAGTTACAGAAGCATCTGTATCAGCACTTGGTTTCATTTATAAATACCCCCCTCAGTCTCAGCAAGCACTGGGGTTTAAATGAGGTATGATCTGAGATGGAAAATGAAGTGCTTGCCAGCAGCATAACACTTAGTGAAATGTTGCAGTGGGCTCAGTGAGGCAATGAGAAACAGAAATGGCAAATGAAAATGCAGTGATGGCCCACAGCTTTATCTCATTAGGGTTGGGTTCTTCCTTTGTTACTATCACCCGTGTCCATATGCCATCCTTGCCTGTTACACCAGAGAGTAGGATCCCAGTCCACCTGAAGGCAGGAGGAAGTTTGACACTGGTGTTGGGGGAACAAGGATTTTTGTTGCAGTGTCTCATTGGTCACAGGAATGTCCATGGAGGAACTCGGGTCCTCCACCAGCTCACCAGCATGGGCTGTGGCTCCAGTCACTGACAGCAACCAAGCTGCCTTTAGCAGTGTGTGGCTGGGATGGCTGTAGTCAGGTGTCTCTTGTCCTTCTTTTCAGGCTTTTGCTTTGGAGAAAGTGCTGGCCAAAAGCACAGAGCTCCTTGATAACAGCAGCTTGCTTTAGCAAGCCCAGAAAAGCTGCTGCAGCTGCTCTCGCTTTTGCATAATAAAGCTGAGAAGGCAGAGTTCTGAGCTGGACAAAGTGTGAAACTCTGAATAGTTTCCCTTGTGCAGCACCAGGAGAGTTGGATTTCCTCCCCAGAGATCCGTTTTGCTGTCAGCAAACTGTTCAGCAGAGATCCACGGGTAAACAAAGCAATATTCCAGACATTTGCCTCTTTCCAAACAAAAGCACTTGAATTAAATAGTGAAATCCTTTTGGTGGAAGAAATATTGTCAGTGTCATCAGCACTGCAGTCCATTTGGGAAACAGGGTCTTATTTGTGCAAATGTTGCCTGAAAAAGATGGGACAACAGAGAAACCCCACTGCAAAGACCTTTTTGTTCACACAGCAATTCTTCATTTCCATGTAAAAGGGAGTTATGAAAACAGGATCGTATAGGCACAGTTGTTACTCAGAAAGACCGTGCATGCTTTCTGTTCAGCCTGAAACATGCTTGCCTTCCTCTGATGGGTTGAAGGTTCTGAGTTGAAACTTGCCTAGGGAAGTCTTTTTGCTTAGTTTCTGAAGCCTCCAACAATGTCTCAAGAGGATTAGGAAACCCCACTGTGAAAAAGCTGCACAAATCATAAGGAAGAATGAGGCCAAGATACCAGCTGCTACATTTCCATGGCATTTCAGGCTAATGGCAGCAAAGTCTGGGATGTGATCCGTGGAATCCGGCACTGAAATGGGCTGCCCAGGGAAGTAGTGGATTCTCCGTCCCTGGAGTTATTTAAAAAGAGCCTGGATGTGGCACTCAGTGCCATGGTCTAGCAACCGCAACGGTGGTAAAAGGGTTGGACTCGATGATCTCTGAGGTCCCTTCCAACCCAGCCAATTCTATGATTCTATGAATCATACACCCCTGGGCAGTGGAAGTACAGAATGCTAAAGGCAAGGTGTGTGCCATGGCTTTGGGAGGTGCAAGGCACTGGAGAGCCAAGCCAGTGGTTTTCAGCAGATTGCATTTGGAATTTGGGAGACAAGTACAAAGCTAAGCAAGGCTGCGATACTCCTGGGATGGTTTTTGAGCTATTGAAGGACACTGCAGGGAGAGAAGGATGTGACCTCAGTGCTGCTGCTGGGGCTGGGGCTGGGTTAAGGATTTGATCAAGTATGAGTAGCACAGAACAGCTTTGCAATTTTGAATGCTTTATAGCTGTTTGAGAGTACAATGAAATGATTATGTAAACTTCCTGTGAGGACATATGTTACTGATTTCAATAACATTGAGGCTTTAAAAGTTTTTGCTTCTGATGCCAGAATAATCTGTAGCAGCATTGTATGCTTACTGATGGATGGACTAGAGCATGGTTATCACAGGGAGGCTTGATAAATTCAACTCAATTTCTACAGATCAGAGAGAAGGTGGTTTTTTTCCCTTTGTTTTGGAAGACTGTATTTCAGTCACTTTTTAAAAATCTAAACCTCTCCTAATACCACTGCATTTGTTTTCAGGTTGACCTTTAAAAATAAATAATATTCACGTCACCAGCTGCTTTTGTGGTATTGCTACTGGAGATTTATTCAGCAGATGCAGGCATGCTTTGAGACACTTAGCAAGTTTAGTGGATTTAGGGTTTTAATTCCAGGTGAATTATTTGAAATCATCTTCCAAAAGAAGCAATGGTTTTCAAGCTGATGAATGAGTTCAGGGTTGTGGTGTTGGGTTTACTGAGTAGCTTGAGCTCAGAGGAGCTCTTGGAGATTTGTTGTGGTGAACCCAAGAGCAGGAATTTGCTCTCTAGGTCTGGTCTCCATCCAGGAAAATTTTGGCTCAGCTAATCAATCCCTGAAGAACCAGGATGATGGGAGAACACATTATTATTTCTCAAACTCGTTTGTAGGTGTTGTAAGCCAAGCTTGTACTTGCCCTGTGCTTTTCCTCCAGTCTTGAGGAGTGATGACAAGATGGGAGCATCAAATTTCATGGGAAAAAATCCTAAATGGTTGTGCACAAGTAGGGAGTGTGTTGCCAAGACCCTCACAGAAACACAGAGCTACTTGCTAAGTTCCCATCCCTGCAGCATTATCTGGAGACAATTGGAATGCAGGTTTCAAACCCTTCAGTTTATTACTATTATTTTTTTTAAATCAACTATAAATGCAACTTTCTAGGCTCGAGGTGAAACTAGGGGAGTCTCTGTGAGTTTCTTTGGCACTTTTAGATACTAAAAACATGACATTCAGTGCATGGGCAGCTGTGTAGGTGTGTGAGTGCAGTAACTTTCTGAAGGACACTGGCTTGGCAGCCCCAGGGGCTGTAATCCTGTGTGTTCCACAGCCACAATGTGCACTCTGACCCCATGCTCTGGCTCTCTCCTTCAAACCTCACCTGCCTGAACCAAACAGAGGTGAGCAGGATATCTAATTGCTTTGCCCATTAATTCCTTTCCCTTTTTTTAAAGTTCCCAGCTTCCACTCCCCATCACTCAGGATGGGGCATTTGTTCAGTGGGATTGAATTAGCCCTTGTGTATGGTAATGGAAGCTGTAAAGAAACCTCTACGGTGTCCTCTGGTTGTTTCTGATGTGCCGCCAAGATGATGATGACCAAGTGCCACCAGCTTTGTGCAGTGCCTCATCTTTTTCCTATCAAACTTGTCAGTCATATTCTCTGCCCTATTTTTGAAATAGATGCTGTCATTTTCTGTACATTTATATAATGCCTAATGCAGGAGAGTTCTGATGTCAGAAATGTGCCTCATTAATTTCAGTCTTGGTCAGAGATCATTTGGGGGGGGGGGTTGTTACAGTATTTGTATATTTATAGTGGGTTTGCTTTCCTACCTCCCTAGTAAATTGTTATTAAGAGCTTCTTATTATTAAAATAATCCACCCCCGCAGAGGATGGATTCCTGTTAATTCCATTTCTTGTTAAAAAGTCACAAGACCCATCTCCCTGCTCTGGGCTGATCTGTCCCTCTGCACTTGATGTAAACGTTAAGCCCAGGCAGTGCTCATACATCCTCACACAACTCCTTGCTTTGCTCTCACCTCCTCCCAGTTGCCTTTGACAGATGCAGTGGAACTGGAGCCACTCTCAGCTCTTGCAAACTCTTAAATTCTGTTTTCACCAGCCAGATTATTTCAGAAATATTTTCAGAAATGCAGGTGCAGGCATTATAGGAGGAACTTGCTTTGAGTTACCTTGCTGTTTCACCTTACAGCAGCAGTGCTCTCAAGGGCAATTAGCTATGTGGTAATTAATGATGGAGTTTTTTGATGCTGCAACAGGATACATGCAGCTTCCAAAATATGAGCTTGTTAGTTAGCAAATAAAATATTTGCAGATGCACTTTGCTGTGATAATCCTTCTGACTGGAGATGACTCAGTTACATCTGCAGGGCCAAAATGTGACAGCATGACCCAGAATTTCAGGCTCCTCCATCAGCCACCACAACTCCAGAAGCAGCAAGAGGAACCTGGCTCCTGGCTTTAACTTACAGCAAAGTTCTGCAGTTGGGGCTGGGGGTATGAAAAAAGTCCTTTTGCCTCTCTTTTCTCCTCTTTGCTGCCTGCTTCTGCTGGAGGCACAGCAGTCATTTGCTCTCCATAAGAAATTCAGTGCTGTTGGGAGCAGGGGGTGAAAATATCTTGGTTTGCTTGTCCCCTTTCCTGAAGTATTGAGAGTAAAAATGGACCAAGTGATACTAGATGCTGCAACAAGGTTTATGCTTTCTTAGTATTTTGTTTCATGGACTAAAGGTGAGCTTGGGACAGGCAACTTTAGCCCCGTGAGAAACCGGTTCCCATTAGTTTCCATATTCTTTTATTTTCTGGAGTGTTTTTGTAAATATTTTTTAATAATCCTGTTATCAAGCATTGGGTTGCATTACAACCACGCAGCAAGTACCCAGGATACAGAATACAGAACCTAATTTCTTTGTCTGCAATACTAATTGTAATCAGCTTGGAGTGGAGTTAACCCTAAACATGCTGCTCTGGACATGTGCCAGAGTTTGCTGTAGGAGAGTCAGAGCTACATGAATCAAACTGCAATGGGTTTGAGGCTGCACAGTTCTAAGTTGCAAAGAGTAAGGCAGGAAAAGACTTGTTAGCAAATAATTCCCAGTCAGTATGTGCTGTGTGTGTGTAAGCAAAGATCCCCCAGCACTGAACTGAAACCTGTAACATGCAGAGGTAAAGATGCTTTAACTCTGGGGCCTTTAGACCTCTGAGCAGGAGCAGAGGACTGATGATGTGAACTTCATGAAGTGATCAAAGGTCTAGCAGCAGAGGGGAAAGCTGTTTCTTTTCATGGCTGTGTGAAAAAACTACTTGGGAAAGAGTTCATTGATTTGGTTTGATATTCTTTATATTGACAGGGAAACATTAGGAACAAGCATATTACTGAAAGCTCCTTCTGTGGCAAAAGATCTTCAGTTAGGAAGTACAAGACAAAATAAAAAAACAATTCCTTAATCATACCTTACCATATCATCTGTAAATTAATCAGTTTAGGATTGTCTTCAGCTTTGTGGGCCTAATAAACATCCATCAGAAACATTTGTTTCACTGATACAGAAATGAAAACAACTGCTTTCCTCCATCTGTACTGAGGGGTTTAGAGAAAAGACAATTCTGTACCAGAATTAGCATGACATTTGAAAAAACTCCTCAGTGTTTTAAGTGGGTTATGAAATGAGCAGTGTAATTCCTTCATATTACTCTTAATGTCAGATTTTTGCTCATGGATGTATTGGCTTTGGTTGATGGTAAGTTCTGCTTTTGTAATTTAATTTAATTCTTATTATAGGCATGCATCTTCTAAATCTAATTTTAAAATTCTGTAGTGATTACTTTGGGAGGCATCTGTTTCTTGAGAAAGAGCAAGTTTGTAACAGAAACACATTGCATTGGGTCCATCATGAGCTTTCTTAAATCTGGGGACATCAGGGAACAGCATTTAGGGAAGAGATTATCAGGGGCATTCCCAGTGCCTGAGGTCTCTGCACTGGGGGAGCATGGGTGCCATGAAACAGCTCCAAAAACTCCTGTGCAGGACACCATGGCCCAGAATTTCAGAGGGGTGAAAAGCCTGAATTTCACTGCAGAAATGCCTGTTTTAAAGAAGTCTATTAAACAAATCACAGAAGAGAGGTATCTGAGGAGATGTTTTCATTAATACATCCTTTATTCAGCATTCTGCAGTCTCCTTGCTCCTGACGTGGCCTTTCCCAGGTGTTCAGAGGGTGGAGAAAAAGCAAAAACCAGAGCCCAGGTTATTCTGTCCCTGGCTGTGGGGTCGGACTCCTTGCTGAGCTCTGGGACTGACAGGTTCTGAGAGTTCAGTGGCACTGAAGCTATTGGGCTGCAGGGTTTTGGCTGCAAAGAGGTTCTCAGAGGGCAGTACAAAGCTGTTCTTTTTCCCCATGGTCAATAAAGAGAAGACATGAGTAAGAGAACTATTTATTACCTTTATTCCAAGATCAGAAGAAACCCTATAACCATACTCTTTTATCTTCTAGACAGTGCATTACAGATTATGTAATAGAACATACACGTTAGAAATGGGTCCTATAAAAGGTACCTAATCCACATTCTGAAGTCCAAGAATCTCTATTTAAGAACTATTCTAGAGGTTTGGTTGTGGTCCTGGGCAAGTGGCCCTGCTTGAGCATGGATGTTGGACAAGGTGACCTCATGGGGTCCCTCCCAACCTCAGCCTTTGCTGTGAAGATATGAACTCCATGCTCATCACTGTCTCCTCTGATATAATGTCCTTGTATTGAGTTCCCCACTATTTAGTCTGATATCACAGCAGCAGTAGAGTATTCTGAGCTTTTAGTTGTTTTGGGATTTTTATTCCTGTCCTTCTCCAACTTAATGTTACCAGAGATGGACATTGGTTAAGCCTCTGCTTTGATTTGATGCCTTTTGTGCATTATCTTTGTATAATGTACTTTTCCAGTGTCAATGGGACATTACACATGAATGGAGTTAAAGAAGTCAGTATTTGCATTTCTGGGTTAGGACTAGGAATTTTGAATTCATATAAATAATCTTTTATTTATATTTTGATTTATTAAAAGGTAGGAAAATAGAATAGAAAAGATTGTAGTTTTCTGATGGTTAAAAACCTGATACTTGGCAAGAGTGTTATTCCTTTCAACTGAAAAAAAAAAAGGGAAAAAAAAAAAGAAAAAAGAAGCCAAGAAGTTTGATAACTCTGTGAGAGAACTGAGTGAGATGACTGCCCAGGTATCTCAGATATGTGTTATGGCATGAGGGGACCAGGCTGATTTTATGGTACCAGCACGAACACCTAGAGGATGATCTTTAAGAGCCTGAGGGATCCAGGAGGGGCTGAGCAGAGAGGGATCAGTTTTCCCTGCATACCCCATAAGGATGATGGGAAGCCCAACCCTCTTCTGCTCCCTTCTTCTTGAAGTGGCTCCTGTTTTGCCATGAACTCTCCATGTGCTCTGTAGGATCTGAGTTCATCCAATTTCTGGGAAGAGCCAGGGGCCTCTCTTCTCACCTGACCCTGCTGCCAGAGACCCTTGGACACTGAGATTTCCTATCATCAAGATTGGGTTTTGTAGATGTTTGATCCTCATCCCATATGTTACTGTCCCTTCTTTGTTCCAGTTTTCATTTCCAACTTTTCAGCCTCTCTTCCTTATTCCCCTTTTATCTTCCCTTGGGAATGTGGAGGGGGGGGGGTAATTGAGAGCAATTTTTTCTCTGGTTTTCGGTTCACCCTGACTTCTAAACCAAGAGGCTGTGTTAATTTGTGCCTCACAAATGTGTACCTAGAAAATTCTGTTAGATATTTGTGTCAGGTACACTGTGTTATGTGTACCTAACAAATTATGCCAGCATAAGCAACTTCAGTTAATTCTTAAACAACTACCTGTGATTTGTGAGAGAATTGCCATGGTGTAGCTCTTGGAAGAATCTGAATCAAACTGAAGCAGGGTGACATTGTCAGACATGACCAAAGGTGGCTGAGAGGTAGAGAGGGATATGATTTTATGTGCCACTTTTGAAGGGAAACATTTTAAATGACATTTCTTGTAAACTGTGAGATTTGAAGGAAATAGCAGTGGCTTAGTCTTAAGAAAAAGGAAGCAAGTCTTGAGTTCCTTCATCCATTCAAATAGAGCTTGAATTGTTTCTTTTAAAAGGGATCTTGGAACCACATTGTCTCATCTCAGTGTCCTGTGGATGGCTCACTGTGGGCTCTCAGATTTAGATGGGATCTCTTCCTGCAGCTCTCTCAAGGTAAGTGTAGATATCATCTCTTTGCCAAATTACACTTAAAACTGTCTTCAGCTGATACTCATCTCTTTACTTGTAGTCAATGTTTTCTTGTCACCCATTATTATTCTGAAGGACTTTGGATGGAGGCTTTGAATTGAATGTTTTAAAAGATTAAAAGATGCTAGAGTATGTTTTTTTAAATGAAGTGTAGCTGATCCTGAAGATGCCTGATGCAGTGCTATGTAATATTTCTGATATTACAAAGTATTTGGCAAATTTGAGTCTTACTTGTGCTTTACATATTTATTCTGTTTACTTCTGCTGAGGAACTCTACATAGGCCACAACAATATCTCTGACCTGAGCCAGCTGATCTTGTTGGATTACCTGGAGGTTTTGGACCTGGAAGGGAACAATATTGAGGACATCAACCAGATGCAGTACCTGGGACTTTGTTCCAAGCTGAGACGCTTGACAGTGGAGGGCAACCTCATCTGTCTGAAGCCAACTGCAGAATCTGCAGAGGTGAGGCCCTGTTTTGTACACTCTGTGTTGACTTTTGGCACTGCTCTTTTAGATTGAGTTGGAAATGAGAAATGTTTCTCCATCTTCCTATTCTGTCATTCTAAGCTATGACACGGGATGCATTTCCCATCTTTTATTTCTGTTGATTTTGTCCTCTCATGGCTACTGTTTCCAGGATGAGCACAAATAAAATACAAGGAGTGCTAGTAAAGACTCAGACCTGTTTCCTAGCAATGTGCTCCTTCTTACCTGTGAGGTTGGGATTAAACTAGGAATCAGATGTTCTAATCCCTATAGAAGGAGTCTTCTCCCAGCTTGCAGTGCAAACAGCCATCCCAAAGGAGACTGCCTCAGCTGTGTGGATCCCTCCAGCCTAGAGGGGTCTTGCAGAGGGTTAAAAAGCAGCCCAGATTTTTCTCATGAAATGTGCCAGTTGCAGTGTCTCAATTAGCTCTCTGTCTTTGCCTTTTTACATTTCTTTTGGGGGCTCTGCAGTCCAACAGCAAGTATTCCAGGACCACCCCTCTCTGAAGCTGAAGCCTCAGAAAAACAGTGCTTGAGATAACTAGGAAAGTAGGTAGGAACTGCTTGTTGTCCTTTCCTCTGAAAGGTTTAAAATGGAATTATCAAAAAGACCTTCAGCAAAAGCTGAAGATACAAAATACACAATTTATCATTTATGTACTGCAATGATAAAATAATTTCTGTAGAGGTATTTGATGTTGAGGGCATGAGGTGTTATGTATCACAAAGATGGAAACACAGCAATACATGATCTGTTTTGGAGTTTCAAGGTACTCAGCAAGAAAATGGAGAACTAATTCTACATTAACAGTCTCAGAGTTGTATTACTGTCTTTCACTTTCCCTTGCTTCAAAAAAGAAAAAGCATTGTTGGGATATAAAACCAAGCAAATTGGGAGGTACTGAAAAGGTAACTGGAAGAAAATGAGAGTTAAAAGAACTTGTTCAAATAAGAGTGTTCCTCATTCTGGGTACATGGTGTATAGTGCCAACCATGGTGACAGTTCCTGGCCTACACTGTCATGCAGGTGTTGGGGAAGGTCACAGCCCTGTGCATGCACACCGTGATGCAGTGCAGAGCACTCCCTAAGGATGGCACAGTGTTTATACTTGAAAACTCATATACTGTCACTGAAACTCAGTCATGGCTGTGTCTTCCATACAGGTAGTTGCATCCAGATGCCAGCCAGAATGGGGTGGGAAGGTCTCTGCAGTGTTTTACACTGAGCTGTAACAGAGGCAGACTGTGATTGCACTGCGGCCTCCCACCCACTCTTGCTGTTGGGAAGCTGCTCAGCCCTTGGGTGGGTACAGAGTTGGCCCTGCCCTAGACTGGCAAGGGTTTCTCCATGGGCTTTGTCCCTTTCTTGGTTTTAGCTAATGTTACTTGCATTTCTTCAGTGTATATAAAATCACCTGAAATATTTCTCTATTTCTATATTTCTATATAGAAGTATGTATATATATAAAAATAAAGAAATATATTCTATATATGTCTACATTTCTAAGAATAGGTGTGGGCTTGTTTTGGTATGCCCTAGACGGCCAGCTCTAATTCCTCAAGCTCCTTCTTGTAGCCTTGCTACAGCTCTGTAAAAGCCCTCCTGTTTATTTACTCTCAGTCTCCAGAACAGTCCACCTAAATTTACTGCTTTCTTCAGGCACTGTACTTGCTCTCTGTAATTTGATTTTCAGATGACCTTATCTTCCTCTGTTATCTAAACCCAGAGCAACAACCCGATCATAATTCTGCAGCCTCTGTTGCAGTAATGTAACATGAGCATAACAAGATGCTCCTTTCCAACAGGACCTGGCTGAAAATTGGCTGTAGCCCAGGTGTATATGTGGTGCAGGGTAGCATGGTGATTGGTTGACTTGTTTTCTAAATTAAGATAAAAAGCTTAGTTAGAGAAATTTAGTCTCTTCCTCATAACAACCACAAACACTTGGGTTATTTGGTGTTTGCTCTGCCAGCCTTGGTGCTGCATTCTGCACAGCCTGGTCCCACTGAAAGATTTCTGTTTCTGACAACTCCATGTTGAATGAGGAATTGGCTTTCTGGGATTTTCTAATATTGCATCCAATGTCTTAAAAAGCAGTGCACTCTTAATACTCTTAATACTTTGTTTAAGCAGAAGAGATCACTGTTTGCTGACTTGTATTCTGAGACTTTTTAAACAAAAAAAATACTCTGATTGCAAAGCAGCACGACCCGGTCAGCCCTGTTGCTAAGGTGCCACGTGGAGCTGCCTTCCTATCACAGGAATCCACCAAAGCAGCTCAGTTCAGGTGTGCTCTGAGATCTGTTCTGGAACTGCTCAGATATGCATCTGCTCATGAATCAGTTTGTATCTCAGCTCCACTTGTGCACTGAGACCATGGGCATTGAGAACAACCAGCTTGTTTTTCCAACACAAATTTAAAAACCACAACTGCAGTCCTTTTTAGCCTTCTGTGTACCTGCTGCTGGCATGTGAAAATGCACTTTGGGGTAAGCCATCACTTCTAGCAGGGTATAAAGTCACACTGAGCACCTGAAGACTGCCCAAGAAAACCAGTGCAGTTCTTTTGCTATAGCTGGCTTATGAGTGTGCTGGTTTATGATCCATGGAAATGCTCTTTCTTTTTCTATCAGCAACACTCAACACATTTTCAAGTAATACCCAAGTCACCCAATTATTGATGCATCAACCAAAGAATCACAAAGGCAGGAAGAGGCTGGCTGAATGCTGAGCATGCTTAGGCCTTGAGCATCAGTGGCCTTCTGTGCTTTTTATACGTTGTACATAATACAACAAATACAAATGATAAATCATCAGTGATTTGGTAAATCAGCGATATGATAAATAGCAAAGGAGCTTTGGGGCATGGGGGGCATGTGTTTGTGCTGCTCAGGACATGTTTTGCAGAGGGACCTGGACAGACTGGAGAGTTGGGCTGATTCCAACGGGATAAGGATTAACATGGCCGGGTCCTGCACTTTGGCCACAACAACCCCATGGGGAGCTCCAGGCTGGGCAGAGTGGCAGAAAGGGACCTGGGAGTCTGGATTGCCAGGAGGCTGAAGAGGAGCCAGCAGTGTGCCCAGGTGGCCAAGAAGGCCAATGGCATCCTGGGCTGGCTCAGGAACAGCGTGGCCAGCAGGTCCAGGGAAGGGATTCTGCCCCTGTGCTCAGCTCTGGTGAGGCCACAGCTTGAGTCCTGTGTCCAGTTCTGGGCCCCTCAGCTCAGGAAGGAGATTGAGGTGCTGGAGCAGGTCCAGAGAAGAGCAAGGAGGCTGTGAAGGGATCCAGCAGAATTGCTGTGAAGAAGGGCTGAGGGAGCTGGGGGTGTTGAGGCTGGAGAAGAGGAGGCTCAGGGGAGACCTCATCACTCTCTCCAACTCCCTGAAAGGAGGTTGGAGCCAGGGGGGGTTTGTCTCTTTTCCCAGGCAACTCTCAGCAAGACAAGAGGGCAGGGTCTCAAGTTGTGCCAGGGGAGGTTTAGGTTGGAGATGAGAAAGAATTTCTTTCTGGAGAGGGTGATCAGGCATTGGAATGGGCTGCCCAGGGAAGTAGTGGATTCTCCGTGTCTGGAGAGATTTAAAAAGAGCCTGGATGTGGCACTCAGTGCCATGGTCTAGCAACCGCAACGGTGGATCAAGGGTTGGACTCGATGATCTCTGAGGTCCCTTCCAACCCAGCCAATTCTATGATTCTATGATTCTATGATTCAATCAATTTGAGAAGTAATCATGTGAGGAGAAAACACACTGATATTAAACTCTTGACTTTATTTCTATTGAATGAGATGAAGAGACTTGCCTTGTAGCAGACAGTTCAAGTGATATGGCAGTCATATAAACTGAACATTGATGTGCTGGTGGTGGAAGTCCACATTCTGTTAAATAAACTGTTCATGTGACCATTTTCTCAATTTCTTAAGGAACCAGATTATAATTACAGACTCGAAGTGAAAAAACTCATTCCTCACTTGGAGTATTTGGATGAAATACCAGCAAGCCAGACTGCTCTCCTTCCTTCCAAAAAGATGCATGAGGGTTGGCTGACCATCAAGGAGTCCATCAAGGAAGGTGCTTTAGCTGGAGACATTTCATGGTTAGGTATGTAAGGTTTCCTTTTGGAGTTCATTTTCCAGGTTATAATGTGTGAAAAAGAAGATGCAGAGCAAGCTGCCCTCTTCAAAGCAAACATTAAATTATAGCAAAGAGCTCTAGTGCATCTTCTCCAGTTGAGAAGTGAGGAAGCTGGAATTCAGCACAGTGCAGATTTGAATGTTCTAAGATCTTCTGAGATGGACATCTGTCAGAAAACAGAGAACTTCCACAGCATCAGGCAAAGCCAGCAGTAGCTGTGAGTCTGTGCTTCACATTCCTTTTGTGTGATGAAAAGAAGCAAAGCTTGGAAAGGAATGTTTCAGCCACAGCTGTGCACATCCCTTTCTGTGGTAGTAGTCAGTCCCCTGTAGTGTGGGTGTAGCAGGATTTCCTCCTCCAATTTCATAACAGGAAAGGCAATTTTGTCACTACCCCTCAATGGCAGCAACATCCTCACAACTGAGATTGCATGGGCTCACAACAGATCTGTTCAGATTTCTCTGTCTCTGTGATTTATGTCCATTACATTAATTAATAGAAACCAAATGGTTTGAAAAATATCTTTTGTCCCCTTGCCTGTAGCCTTGGTTATAGTTCAGATGTCCATGCCCTTACCTGTCATGGTACATGCACTTTACCACATACCATGAAATACTGCAAAGTATTTCCTATAATTGCTCCTGTTGCTTCTTCCATCAGCATGGGCAAGGCACTTGATTTCCCAGCCCTGTAGTTGTGGTTTGCCTGCCAACTGTACTCCATTAAAATTCTAATTTGTTTTGGAAGAAGTACATATGTTTGTCATTTATTTTATCTCTGTGGGTCCAAATCAGGAGTTGTAATAGTAGTTATGGTAGGGAGAAAATTCACTCAAATCTTATCCCTCATTGATGCTGCTTTGGCGGTATCAGCTATGGTTCTGAAAACCAAATAACAAACTGGGATGACAGAAACAATAAGGACAGAATACAAAATGTTCTGGTGTAGCCAGACCTACGTTCTTCCTTTCAGTGTTAAAATGATGAGCTCAGATGGTCAGGTTCAGACATTCTCATATTTTTTCTATCCTATAGCAATATTGGCTTGGGTACTTCTCACACACCATGAAATCATGGGTTTTCATTTACAGCTGTCACCAGGATATTTTAAAAGTCCCTAACACTAACTCCTAAAGGAATGCCCACACTATTGCAGAGCTGATTGCTCCACTGTGGAGCTGCTCAATACTCAGAACACACTGTTCATGTAGGTACTGAAATGAAAGTTGCTGTGCTGTGGATTGCTGGCTGCACATGCTGCTTGTACAGTGGTCTGTATGCCTTTGCTAGCTTTTGTATAATCCACTCATCCCTGTAGTGCCATGAACATTTTGTTTTTCACCTTTCTCTCTGTGGTAGAGAAGTATCTCTGAGTCAGTACTGGAAAAATCTAACACTGCCATTGCCAAATTTCTGTAGCTCCTGGTACATGGTTTGCCCTGGTTAATAGCTCTGGTAAGGTGGCTGCCCCCATCTCTGTTTAGCCTGGACATTTAAAGCAGTATATTTTTACCTTGGAGCTTGGACTGTCCCTCAGGCAGGTGGGCAGCAAATGAGAGGCATGAAATAGCAGATTCCTGGACACATCCAGGCTCATCTGCAAGGCAAGTGGTGAGCACAGAGTATTTCCTGACCTCATCTGCAATCAGCAGCCTGGCCCTGGTGCCCAGGAGCAGGAGGAAGGTGGGAAGGGACTTAGAGTCAGCTGGGAATCCCCAGGTCATGGAGTCTGCAGAGGATGGCTAGGAGTGACTGCAGCACCAGGAACCCCACTGGCATGGAACCCCAGCATCTTTCTTGTAGCTGCAATGACAGATTTTTCTGTCCCCTGCAGCTCCAAGTGTGCAGCAGCAGTCACTGCGTTGGCAGTGTGTGGTGATGGTTTGGTGTGGAGCCTTGTATGATGGTGATGACACCAGTGAAACATTGCTCTTAGATCCATAGTTTGGGGCAGTAGCAAGGCAGTCTGGATGAGGGCCAACACCCTGACAACTTCCAGACCTGGAACTGCACAGTGGTCTGCAAATGCAGGGAGATACAGCAATGCCTGCCTGTTGTACAGTGACTTTCCTCTTCCAGATCCCACTGTTCCTGATGAACTGGTTCCAGAGGATGACTCCAGTTATTTGACACATGGTAATACATGTTTTTTAATCCTGTTATTTCCCACACATCCACCTCCTTCTGAGTATTATTATAATTTCTGGTGATAACTATAATCCATCCTGGCTGCTGCTACCTCAAGTTCAGCATATGGTTCTGTCCCAGACTCACCATCTCTACTGTGGGCTTTCCTTTATTTCCCTTGCAGCAGAAGGTGTAAAGTCATCTGGTCTTGCCCTTCCTCAGCCCATCACCCCCCTGTGTTATGCATTTCTGTGTCTCCTGACAGCCCTGTACTGAAGTGGTCCTCTCTTGCTGAAGTTGCCTTTCACACCTTACCAAAACCTGATCTGAGCAGTTATTTAAGTTACACACCAGCCTAGCTGAGGTTCACTTACATCACATCTGTACATACCTTGTTCAGTCCTCCAGAAAGCAGTGGTGATGCCCATCACTCCCTGGTGGATAATGTGCTCAAACTGTGAGTACTGCAGCAGCATCACTGCTGAGAGTGAGCACTTTCTTTTGGGTTTCTAGGGGGTGGGCCACTCAGCAAGAGGAGTCAGTTCCTACACATCACATTCCTTAACACTGCATCTTGTGCCCAGGCCCCTGGCAGTGCTGCCAAGTTAGCAGCTCCTGGGGACAGCTTGATGGAAAGGGAGTTCTCTTCTGGTGCAATATTTGGCACTGCCCAACACGTCCTTCCCTGGCTCCTGGAAAGACCTCGGTGATGGAGATTAGATAGGAAGATGGGTGTTTGTTTTTCCAGCATTGTGGGCTGCTTCTCTGGAATGCAATTCCCCCTCAGGCCCTTGGGGCAGGCAGGGTGCAGGTTGATGAAGCAGAGGAAGCAATGCAGTGTCAGCAGCTGAGTTCAGATGCAGAAAAGTACAGGAAAACTGGAGTACAGCTTGCCAGGGAATGAGACTATAATTTCACATGTACTTTAGGTAGCTGACACTAGTGACAGAGACAGTTTCATCCAATGTTCTCTGCTTCTTCCTGCCCTTTGCTGCCTTGTCTCCTGAGAGGAGCATCTGCATAGCTATAGCTGCATGGGGAGCCTGGCTCTGGTTGAAAGCCAGCTGAAAAATAACCCAGCAAAAAAAAAAAAAAACACAAAGAAATGTATTTAGTTTTAATCTGGATCTGTTCCCTGGTCTGCCCCTCCATGTGGCCACACAAATGTCTGCACCAGCACAGTGGAGGAGGCAGGACAGGAGCAGGAGACAAATTCTGGTAGAAACAGAGCAGTTGCCTCTTAGCAGCAGTGTCAGGCTGTGCCTGAGGACACTGTGAACCTGTGCCATGAAATATTAAATCCTCCTGTCTGTAAGAAATTATGTTGACTGATTTCAAAGACAGCACCATTTGCTAAACACTGGAGTAAAATGATTTATTTTTTTCCTTTTTCCTTAGGACTCAGTCAAGTTATATGTGGGAACCCCACCAAGGCCCTTTGTGCAAGGAGGCAAAAGTTAGGTGTATGTTTTCCTTGTGTACCTCATATTCCTGCCTGGTGTCCCCCATAAATCCTGAGAGAAACTGAACTCCCACAGGGCTTGTGGCATCCCCCATCTTCTTTAGCCCAAAAGGCCCACAGAATGCAGTTGACTTTGAGAAGGAGAGAGGGTCCCTGGCCCTGATGTTACAAAGGTGCCTATGTACTTGCATCAATTGACCACCAGCTGTAAAGGAACAAGTGAAAATCATGTATCAGCTTCTGGCATCACATTTCCTGCTGTCCTGGCAGAGCAAAGCATAAAGCAGGATGGCAAAATTTGATGGTATTTCTACAACAGTTGTAAGTGAAAAACTTTTTTTTTTTCAGCAGTGTTTTTTTGTTTAGTTGATTGGTTGGTTGGTTTTTAATGTTGGTGTAAATAGCCAGATAGCTGATGCTGCAAGGTTGCTCCTAAACAAACCCAAAGCCAAAGTTTATTCCTCTTAGCAGTGGGGTGGTACCTCAGCCTGGTGGTGACCATGCTCATTTGGGCAGTGTATTAGTGAGGTGATTACACAAGTGTGTAAAGGGGTGCAGTCTGACTACTCCTGGTTAGCTTCTGTGGGCTCTGGAGTTGCACATGGCATTGGATGCTTGTGCAGGTGTTCAGATTGGCTGCACTAAATCAGGGAAAGTGCATGCACAGGACACCTGCATCACTGGGCTGCTGGCAGCCTCACTTAATGCTGCCAACACATGTTAAAGAACTCATGGAAAAAAGGTGTCCCTCCCTTGTCTCTGGTGCTACCACCTGAGCACTGGAAGCTTTTCTGAACCCAGTTTGAACATTTGAGTGAATTCTGTGTGTTATAAACTAGGATGTGGAAGGGGCCTGCAGTGATATGTTGGATGATGCAGATTCTGTCTTAATGTGCTTACTGGCATAGATGCAATAGGTTTATACACCAGCAAGTTATAAATGAACATTTTTGTTACTGCCACCCTGTCTTGCTCAAGCTGTAACACTGCACACAACTGGGGTGTGGGCCTTCTTAAAACTGAAGAGCAAGAAGGTGGTTAAAGGTGGCCTGAAAACTCAGAATTAACTGCAGACTTGGATGCCTTCTAAAATCCATACTCTAGAAACAGCTGGGAAGAGCTTCTGAGGTTATCCAGGTAACTTCTGTTATTTTTGCAGCCACCTGCAGTGAGGCCTTTGAAACTCTGTGGTCTGAGGACAGAAAACCTTTATGGCTGTGGAGGAGGAAGAGAAGATCTGCACCAGGAAGATCCATTCTCCAAACTGAGCATGCAGAGAAAGCAGCAGAAGTGGTGAGGCCATGGGAGAAATCTTGTGGTGCAGTAAAACAGGCATTTATTTTCTGCTGTAACAGTAAAATAAATTCTTTGGCCACCTGATGGTGGTTTCCAGGAATTGTCTTGGCCTCCTGCCTTCAGTCAGTCCTGTTCCCTCTATCCCTGGTAGACCATCTGTGGGATGGGCAAGGTAGAAATAACCAGGGGAAGCTCTGACCTCTCTCTGGAGTGGCTGAAGACCTTTCAGGCAGTGTGGGCTTGCTTAGCAAGAGCAAGGAAATTATTTTTCAGAACTGGTAAGACATTCTTGCCCTGACAGTGAAAGAAGTGAAAGTGGATGAGTTTTTCTGGAAGCATCACATTGGTCTAACCAGATGAAAGTCTGAAAGGAAAATATCATAATACTGAGATTCCCCCATCTCACAGGCACATGATCATTTTTTTGGAAGTAAAAATGGCTTTATTTCTGAGAGGTTACTTGACTTATATAGTGTCTTGTATAGTGACACTATACTTGACTTATATAGTGTCTTAAATCTCCCCATTTGACTCGATTAACTTTAGGACCCTTTGAGATAATCAGACACAGGCAACTTAGATGGCTGATGCATTTAGAATGTTTTTCCATATCTCCAGGAAAGTAGGAAATCAACAATGAGTGAGTAAATCCACTGTATGTGTGTTTGCCTGTGTAGCCATGCCAAGCTGCACTTGACTGGCTCCATTTTCAGAGCTCAGAGGCTAACTGAAGGTGTGATACTTGATGGTGTCCAGGTGCCTGCAAACATCCCAGCAAGAAAAAGCTGCCCAAGCACTGAAAGTGCCTCTTGTTGGTGAGGAAGAGAGTGAAGAATGCAGCCTGCCTGGCAGCTGTGAAGATGAGTTGAGAGAGACCTGTGAGAAGGACCTCATTGAAAGGATTTCTCTTGAGTCTTCTGGCCACTCCTGTCTCTCCCAGTCTTCCTCAGGTACTGGACCTGAACCTCTGATTAAGGATTAACATCAGATACTGATGTGCTACCAACCACTCAGTAGATAGGGATGTCAGTAACTGCAGTGTTTTATGAGATATGGATGAGAGCAGCTGCCCAAATGCAACAGCTCTAGAGCAGCAATACTGAAATATCATTGCAGACCCAGACCCCAAGTCATCCAGTCCAGTTTTTAAGCAGGAAATGGTGGCCAGCCATGTTTACTATCAGTTGATACGTTTCAGGATGGAACTCTAGAATTAAGAGCATCAAAGCTTATCTTTTACCAGCTTAGCATCAAGTCTAGAGGAAGAATGCACCTCTGTCTTTTACCTTGTGCCATTAATTTCTGGCAGTGCCAGGTGAGTCTAAAATACTGTTGTTACAACTGAGCTGTATTTTAGCCCAGTTTACATTGGTGGAAATAATGGCTGAGTTAATGAATAAGGTTAATTAGAAATTCTGGATAGATGCACAACCAAATGAATGCATTCAGTAAAGAATTTTAAAATTAAACACACTCTTCTTCACAGGAACAGAGCCAAAGACCTCTCTGGAATTACCTTTTCATGAATGAAAGCAAATTTCCTGCCCTTCACTACTTGTTGAACATCATAATTAAGACTAGAAACATTAATAATGGTTATTCCAAATACTTATCAAATAGAGAAGCTTACAGAAGCACAATTTGTTCTGTTTCTGTCTGTAATAATAACTTTTTTTTGGGCCATTAAGTATGAGCATTTGAGGTTTTGCTTCATGTTTCTTTCAAGGCCAAAAATGGATTATTAAAATCTGGAAATTATTTTGAAAAAACAGAAGTATCCTTAAAGAAGTATCCCTGTGTAATAGTAATATAAACATTATCTCAATCAGAACAGAAACTTTTTTTGACAAATCTAAAGGAATAGCCTGTTGGCCAGTGACCACAGAAGTCTTCAGTTAGGATCTCATGCTCTATTTAGATTTAGTCTAATATTTTCTAGATTTAATGATTTCTTTAGATTGGAAATTATTTACTGTTATTTCATCATGGCTTTATATTGGGTAGACAATGTCCCAAACATCTCATGGCATAGCAGTGTCATTCCCTGTAGGACTATAAAGGTGAATGGTTGGGCACAGATCTGCCCATCTCGTAACCAAAACCACAAATTGATTTCCAAGTCCACTGAGTGGTTTGAAATCTAAAGATACCTAAATGTGGGGGTGAGATGACCTGGATCCCAGGTCACAAGCAGCTGGCAATAAGAACCAAGATCCAGATAATCACAAATAGCACCCTTTGTGTCACTAATGGATGTGTCTGTGTTTTGTAGAGCAAATACCTGATAAAAAAGAAATCGACAACTGATAGACTGTATTCATCAAGGGAGTTAAAAATACACTTGACCTCTGTGACTTGAGACTGTGTCAGGATTTGGAGTGGTATTTAAATGCCTCAGCACTTCACAAGTGTGTCCTACCCAGTGTGATGTTCTTACAGAACTTGGTGCTGGAAAGTCCTTCTGACTGGGGAAGAATAAGTCATCTGAGCAGAATTACTCTGACATAAAAGTGTGTGCAGGCACCAAATCCATATAATCTCTACTCTTGGGAAGTTGTTGAGTGTTGTTTCAGGCTCTTGAGTCAGGCATACAGGTCTTTCAGAGTGTCTTTATTTAAAACTAAATCCTATGGAATTTGGACATTCAAAAAGCATACAGTATTATGGAAATTGTTCAGTGAAATTTTTTATCAGATTTATGTGTTTAACTAAGCAGTAAAATACATCCCTGACAATTAGGAACCATAAAACTGAACTTCCTGGGCCTGAGTTTAGGTGGCATATTCTTTATATTGTGTTTCTGCCCTGGACTTTTTACAACAGGTACTTGGATACATTTGGGTCTTCTAATAGACAAGAGCAATCAGATTCCCTCTATAGACAGAGTAGTTTTATGCATATATGCATTTATGTTCATAGAATCATAGAATCATAGAATTGGCTGGGTTGGAAGGGACCTCAGAGATCACCAAGTCCAACCCTTTTACCACCGTTGCGGTTGCTAGACCATGGCACTGAGTGCCACATCCAGGCTCTTTTTAAATATCTCCAGACACGGAGAATCCACTACTTCCCTGGGCAGCCCATTCCAATGCTTGAACACCCTCTCCAGAAAGAAATTCTTTCTAATATCTAACCTAAATTTCCCCTGGCACAACTTGAGACCCTGCCCTCTTGTCTTGTTGAAAGTCGTCTGGCAAAAGAGACCAACGTCCACCCGGTTACAACCTCCTTTCAGGGAGTTGTAGAGAGTGATGAGGTCTCCCCTGAGCCTCCTCTTCTCCAGGCTGAACAGCCCCAGCTCTCTCAGCCTCTCCTCATAGGGTCTGTGCTCGAGTCCCTTCACCAGCCTGGTTGCCCTCCTTTGGACCTGCTCCAGCACCTCAATCTCCTTCCTGAGCTGAGGGGCCCAGAACTGGACACAGGACTCAAGCTGTGGCCTCCCCAGGGCTGAGCACAGGGGCAGAATCAGTTCCTTGGACCTGCTGGCCACACTGTTCCTGAGCCAGCCCAGGATGCCATTGGCCTTCTTGGCCACCTGGGCACACTGCTGGCTCATGTTCAGCTTCCTGTTATATCCATGAGTCAACAACAAGACTTTTCTTTGCATGTTACACCTGACTATTAGATGGGCTAAAGTATGAACAGCCAGATAGTAACCCTTCATGTAGTGCAATATTTTACCTAGCACTCAGGCACTTTCCATAATTTTAAGGCTAACTGCATGATTTTATTCTTACACATCTGCCTCTGAGCTTCTAATTAAAAAAGAAAAAAAAAAGTGGGTCCACTCATCTGTGATCATTTCTGTGCTTTCAGTCTCAAATTGCTGTGTGAGGTTCTCAGGTATTTAAAACAAAGCTGTGCAGACCCTGGCTGGGAATGATGCAGGTAGGAGGGTGGGTGAGCTGGTCTGTCCCTGGGGCTGTGCACACCTTGGCAGCACTTCTGGTGCTTGGCAGTACTGCCAGGGAGGTCACTAAATAACCCAAAGCCCTGGCTTATGGAAGGAAGCAATCCAACAAGTCCAGCATTGCTCTGTACCCTGGGACACATCTGCCCACTCAGCACTGTGTTCTCCAAAACCTTTTGCTCACTGAGCTGCTCATTTAACAGTAAGACAAAAAGGTAAATCACTGCATTTGCCCCTGTTTCAGGTTCATCACAGGCTCAGAAAGGTGCAGTGTCCTCCAACCTGAACCACTGCCTAATTCCATCCCCTCCAAAGTGTCCTTCACCTGCATCTCTAGCAGGTGTTGCAGCAAGACCCTGGAAAATGAGGAACCAGAGGGTAAGATGCCTGAAAACACCCAGCCAAGAGGAGGATGGGCAGTGGACACAGCAATGCCAGTCCAGGGCTCATGGAGAAGTTTTGTCCCAGCCTCTGGGTAAGGAAGTTGCTTTGCTGAGCCAGCACAGCATCCTGACTGCCTCTGCATCCACAGGGCTGCACAAACCTGGCAGCACCAGCCAGCAAAGGCCTGCTTCAGGACCAGAAAACGTGGGGTCAACAAGCATCAGGTATGCAGACTGCCAGCAGTGTGTCTGAGGAGAACAGAAGGGAAGGAAGGAAAAAGAAGACTCCTGTATTGTCTCTGGAGTCTCCTCTCAGTTCTATAAAAAGACACCTTTTATGTGTGCTGACATTTACCTTTGATGTCTAACACTAAATGAAACATTTTTTCATGTTCCTTATAGCCTGAGTGTTGGAAAAATTGTATTTCTTGAACTGCCTAGAATTTTCCTGTGTTCACATTGTTGCATTCTCATTTTATATATATATATACACACACACACACACACACACATCTCACTTTGTTGTTTTTGGGTTTTTTTCCCCTTGAAACTTACATTAATTGATGTTTGTAAGAGCTTCAGGTGGGCATTAGATAAGTGTCAGATGCACAATACATGGCTATTCCTGAACCAGCTCACTGGAAGATTAACATGCTACTTTGAAGAAATAAAACTGAGGAGTTGTGACATAAGACATGGGTTTTGAAGCAGTCATGATAGGGCTGTGTGGGAAGAGGGTGAATGTCTTGCCTGGGAAGCTGGTGTGCTGCTCCCAGGCCTGCCAGCTTTTGGTTCAGTTTTAAGAGCAGTAGATGGCAGAGACAGTGGGGAGAATGCAGATCTTCAGCCACAGAGTGCAATTTCACTGATGCTCCTCACTTTTCCTCAGGCCCAGCATGGATGAGAGGTGTCCTGAAGAGATCATAGAATCATAGAAGCATAGAATGGGCTGGGTTGGAAGGGACCTCAGAGATCACCAAGTCCAACCCTTGATCTGCTCTCCCCGTGGTTCCCAGCCCATGGCACTCAGTGCCACATCCAGGCTCTTTGGAAAGATCTCCAGACACGGAGAATCCACTACTTCCCTGGGCAGCCCATTCCAATGCCTGATCACCCTCTCCAGAAAGAAATTCTTTCGAATGTCCAACCTAAACCTCCCCTGGCACAACTTGAGACCCTTTGTGCCCTCTTGTCTTGCTGAGAGTTGCCTGGGAGCAGAGCCCGACCCCCCCCTGGCTCCAACCTCCTTTCAGGGAGTTGGAGAGAGTGATGAGGTCTCCCCTGAGCCTCCTCTTCTCCAGCCTCAACACCCCCAGCTCCCTCAGCCCTTCCTCACAGCAATTCTGCTGGATCCCTTCACAGCCTCCTTGCTCTTCTCTGGACCTGCTCCAGCACCTCAATCTCCTTCCTGAGCTGAGGGGCCCAGAACTGGACACAGGACTCAAGCTGTGGCCTCACCAGGGCTGAGGACAGGGGGAGAACGAGCCAGTTGTCTGCAGAACCCTCAGAGATGTTTAGGTTGATGGACACTGCTGCAGGCACTGCCTCAGGAACATCTCAGAACATGGTCCACGGTCCGAGAAGACACCAGGTGGCAGTGTGTGTTGGAGCCATGGACACAGCACAGTTTTGATGGTGTCTTTCAGCTTCTGCAGTTTAAATGCAGAGCTGTGCAAGAAGTGCAGTTCACACAAATGACATGATTTACTTCAATTAAGGCTACAGCTGGTTCTGAAATGCTTTCTTTAAAGAGTACACACTGATCAACAGAAGAGCCAATCAGCCTCTTATTACAGAATAACATGGGTGTTTTTTAAGCCTTCATGCACTAAACCAGACCAAGTCCTGATGTGTTTCTTCTTCTCTGGGTCAGGCAGGGACACTGAAGCACTGTAGCAGAGGATGGAGCCTGCTGTTTGTGGGCTGGGCTGGAGGAGGGGGAGAACATGCAGCATTCCTTCTCCAGACCTAGCAGTAGCCCCACAGTGCATCTTTCCCAGTCCTGGATGTTAAATGTGCAAGGGATAAAGCCCAGGGCTCACAAGGAAGCACTGACCAGAGGGGGTTGTAAGGGAGGAATTGCCCAAGGAAGTGCCCAGGAAAGCTGGATGGTTTCAGAGCTGATGACCCCAGAGGAGCTCACCCTATGCATAAAATCATAGAGAATCATAGAATGGGTTGGGTTGGAAGGGACCTTAATTATCATCAAGATCCAACCCCCTGCACCAAGAGCCAACCCTCTCCCACAGCCCAGGTGTCACAAAGCCTCATCCAACCTGACCTGAAACACTTCCCAGGAAGGGCATCAACAACTTCTCCAGGCAGCCTATTCCAGTATCCTGCCACTCTCATGAGGAAGAATGTTTTCCTCATATCTAACCTAAATCCACCCCCTTTCAGTTTAAAACCATTCCCCCATGTCCTGTCACTCCTCTCTCTGGTGAAAAGCCCCTCCCCAGCTTTCCTGTAGCCCCTTCATGGACTGGAAGGTTCTCTAAGGCCCCCCCAGAGCCTCCTCTTCTCCAGGCTGAACAGCCCCAACTCTCTCAGCCCATCTCCCTAGCAGAGGTGCTCCAGCCCCCTGCTCACTGTGGACATGCAAAGCAGTGCCCTGGAAAACAAACACCTCCACTCCTTTTGAAGCTTTTTGTAGTCCCTCAATTCCTGACAACACCTCTCTGGAACTCATGGAGTTTGGACATCTTCCAGGTGTAAGGCATCTGAGGTTCTTGTCAGCATCCCTGTGGGAGCAGACGCTTCTCAAGTGGCTCATTCCATTAATTCTTTACCCCATAGCTACCTGAAAGGATTTCTCTTGCTTCCTCTGTCCAGACACTCTATGCCAGTTTCATTAGCAGAGCTGACCAGTGCAAGCAGGAGTCAGAGCATCATTCCCTGCATGTGCCTTTACAATCAGGCATCTGACTTCCACCTTTTTTAGATCAAATAGAATGTCTAATTTCATATGGCTGACTAATTTGGGTGAGATTCAAAACATCTGTTCAAGTTACTACAAATGATGAGATGCTTATGCAAATACCTGTGCCTTACACGTAGTTGATTCTGCTGTGTGAACCCAAGCACCACCACATTTTTTCTAGTTTAAGTTACTATGTTAGATATAAATTTTTTAATTGTTGATAAAACAGTAGTGTTAATGTTAATAGTGTTAGTATTAATGTTAATAGTGTTAGTATTAACATAATGTGTTAATGATTTAATGTTCTCTGTGCCCCTGCCCCCATGCAATCAGATGAGGGGGGGTCTCTGACATTCCCCCCTCCCTGGATGACTGGGTGCTGGACACAGTGACTCAGGTGGGGCTGGAGGTATCACTGGGGGTGGTAGATGTCACCTTCCTGCTGGGCACCCCCTGCCCCCCTCCCTGGTTAATGGGGGTCTGGGGAGGTTGAGGCAGAGCTATGAAACCTCCAGTCTGGGCTCCCCAACTTCCACTGGGGCTCAGGGGTTGCTTTAGCACTTCATATTTCCCATGTCTGTTCCCTTGGTCACTCTCTGGT
The DNA here is from genome assembly GCF_003957555.1 of Calypte anna. NCBI lineage: Eukaryota > Metazoa > Chordata > Aves > Apodiformes > Trochilidae > Calypte > Calypte anna. The sequence continues at coordinate 15,231,975 of NC_044250.1, forward strand.
TCTGGTCAGTGGCCCTGGGGGAGGGGGAGTCAAGTGGAGGCCTGGGTCCCCTCCCCTCACCCCACTTTTTTTATAGGTTAATAAAATCATGTGTTTTGACCTCAAAAATGTGTCTCAACTGCCCCCTGGAACCTGGGTCCCCCCTCCCAGATGCACCCCCTGCACCCCCCCTCCAGTGCCACCTCTCCCTTCTCCAGCTCTGCCTGGGGGGACAAGGGGTCACTGGGGGGGTCCAGCCCCATCCCTGCCCACTTACTCATGGAGATCATTGATGGAATCATCACTGGCCCTGCCTTCCAGGCAGTGTTAGGCAGGGGGACAGAGGGTCCCCAGATACCAACCCCCAAATTATTCACAGCCCCCCCTGGACTTTCCTTTACTTGAATGCCACAAATACCTCTGAAGAAAGTCTTGGTGGGGCTTTGGTGTCAGGGAAGGATGAGAACCACCAGAATAGTCCTGGCACCTTTTGTTTTGGAGCAAAAGCCAGTTGTTAAGAATTCTGAAACTAAACTTGGCCAGAACCTGAGAGTGATCGTGGGGACAATGTTTGAAACTTTATGTGCTCAGGCAATCCCTGAGCCCCACGGGTGTTGGGGCTTTGGAATGGAATCAAGGGGGGGAGGGTAAAGGCCAGCATCAGCTTTGGGACTTGGCACCTTTTGTTTTGGAGCTAAAGTGGCCTGAACGGGAGAATGACTGAGGAGACAAACATCTGAGGTTTTAGGAAGCCCAGAGCCTGATTATTGGAGGTGCTGTGGATAGGGTTCCATGGGAGGGTGAGGCAGAGCAGGAACTTTCAGGTCTCATGTTTGGGAGCCAGATCCAAATGTTCAGAATTTTGGAGCAAAAATTGTCTATAATTGGAGAATGGCCTTTGAGGTTTGAGGTGCTAAAGCAAACCCTGAGCCACAGCCCTGGTGTGGCTTATAATGGGATTCCAGGGGAGGGCAAGGGCTCCTTTTTATTCATTTTTTTCCCCATTTCGGCTGCTAAATTCAAAACAGGTGGCTTTCTAACAATTGAAAATGGTCTGGATTAATACAATTTTGCTGCAACATTATCATCAACTCTTTAAGAACACTTGAATACTGTGAATATTCATAGAGTAAACCACTCTTTGCAGTATTTTATTTTGCAGCCATCTTCAGTTTTATTACCTGGAAGAGGAAGAGTTTGTAGATGGCTCATCCAGAAGCCACTGATTCACTCCACACAGACTCAGCCCTTAAACCCACATGGAGGGTTTTATATGCCTTACATTATATATATAATTGTCCTGCCTCACCTCATTCCCACATTCCCCTGGAAAAAACCCTCCTCTCCTTCACTGTCTCCACCTGGGATGAAGGAGCCTCAGCTGGAACCCATCTGAGAACACCACCCCCTGACCCCCTCACAGCTGCAGTTTGACCCCTGGGGACACAGAGAATCAGAAAATGTTCCCTAAAGCACATCAGAAATTTCCATCAGTGAGGTGGGGACAAGGTTCAGAGCAGAATAATATGGATTTATTAAGGCTGAATCTAAGGTCATCTGCACCATGGGTGACCATGGGTGACCAAAGTCACCAAGGTGCAAATCTGCCGGAGTGTCACACATCTCCTGGCATGCCTACTGCAGTCCCAAAGTCCCTGGAAATGTAAGTTTTATCAATTTCTAAACACTAACACTAATTTTATGCAATATTTTAGGCTTAGGAGCATCTACATTTATCCATGGGTGGCCAAAATGCAAATATGATGCACTGTCACGTAGTACTTGGAAAGACTTAAAAAAGTCCCTAGAATTAAAAAATTATATGATTACACCAAACCCAAGTTACAACATACTGGATAATTTCATCTCCAAAATTCAAAATATCTGTACCTGCATCTCAAATGCAAAGAGTGACCACTGAAAACTTTGGCTGGTCCTAACCCTCACATGGGACCCTCCCCACAGCACCACCAACAATTGGGTTACGGGTTTGCATTTTACCAAAAACCTCAATTATTTGACCCCTGGGCCACTCTCCCACTGTTGCTCAATATGGCCCCAAAATCCCACACAAATGGGCCTGGCAAAAAAACCACAAAGAGGGTTCAGTAATTTTTTTCAGCTGGGACAGATGCACTGTTAGAAAGAGTCTCTGAGCCATTTCCATGTTTTCCTGGAAGTCTCAGAGATGAGTTGTGGTATGTATTTGTATTTTCCTGGGAGGGCAATCAAGATCCTACTAAGAAGTTCTTCCTGTTCCTTGTAGTGCAGGCTTCCTTTGGTGGTCTCCTGGCTTAGGATCATAGTTTTTGTGTCAATTTCTGCTTGGGGAGTGTGAAGATCTTTGATCCCGAGGCAGAAGAGTTAAAGAGTTGTGTGAGGTTTGCAGGTGCTGAGCAGATTTCATCCCTTCTCCCTCTCCCTGGAGTGTCCTCTGAGCCTGGAGAGTTGGGAAGGGGCAGGTTGGAGCAGATCCTGTGCTCTTTTCATCAGCTGAAGGCTTCCTGGTGCCAAACGAGTGCCTGAGGAGTGAAATAAATTTTATAAGTGCACTTTTTCCACAGGAGAACTTGTGCTATAAACCAAGCTTTGGCCTAAATTTTTTTCACAACCAAATCTCTGCATTTAGCATCCCAGGGCAATCTATAAGATCAAGTATCCCCACAAGGTGTGCTTTCTGTTTCCTTCTCTGCTACCTGACTTTTGGGATGACCTCACAAAAGTCCCATTTCCCCAGTGTGATGCAGCAGTGGTTGTGCTGGGTTTTTTTTCCTAGATATGACTGCAGCCTTGGTCAGTGGAAGGGCTTCCCTGGCTGGGGGAGTTCTTGCTCATGGGAATCAGTGTGGTCTGGGAGCTGACTGAAGTTCATAACCCTTTTTGGGGGCTTTCCTCTTTTTCCCTCAAGTCCAGTGTGTGTCTCACACAGTGACATACAGGAATTCTGCAGGAAAGAATTTAAGAGCCTGTCAAATAAATTTATAATCTAACATGGTAAGGGACTGTTCTTTATTTAGGTACAAAGCCAGATTTTGTGAATTTTCAGCTAAATGTTTGTGTCCTGCTGGAAAGCTTGCTCCAGAGATGTTCTTTCCTCAGCACCAGCAGTTTGCTAGGTTGGAACAATACAGCAGGATCTGTAGAGAAACAAGATAAACCAGGTGCCTCGAGTTGCCAAAGAGTGGGTGTGAGTCCACCTGTGCCTGGTTAGGGCAGGCCCCCTATTACCAGGGGTCAATAAAGGTGGGACACACACCCACAGAGAGAAGCTCACTCTGGTGCGAGGCAATGGAGAGGCTAGCAGCTCGTGGAGCCTCAGGAGCAAGAAGGGCTCCTCCTGCTACAATCCACAGCAGAGCAAGTGGTAGAACTCCATCAGGTGGAATTAATCTCCTCCAGAACACAGGGCAACGACCAACTAATGTGAACAGGAGAGTTCTGTTGGGTCATCTTTGTGGTCTCCTCTGGACTGGTCCCAACAGATCTCTGTCCTTCTCATGGTGGGAACACCAGACCTGGATGCAGGATTCAAGGTGGGGGTCTCAGAGGAACAGAGCAGAGGGGGAGGAGAACCTCTCCTGATCTGCTGGCCACACTCCTCTTGATGCATCCTAGGACAGGGTTGGCTTCTGAGCTCATGAGCACACTGCTGGCTCATGGGGAGCTCCCTGTGCACTTATGATTGTTTTATTATTACATTAATGATGTTCAAATAGATATCTGCTCCTGTTCTGTTATAAAACTCTGGTTTAATTTGGCTGGCTGCAACAGAGCTGCTCTTTTTTTGCAATAGCAGAACAAACCCTAGAAAACTCTCTCCTTAGAGTTGGGTTTTGCTAATACCAAGTCTGGTTTTCATTCTTGAGTTGTCTTTTATCAATCTTCTTCCTGGGTTGTGCCGTGAACAGCTCTGAAGTTTTTCCATAGCTGTTTTCAGAATGTGATGTGGCTTAAAAGCTGCCCATGGTGCTCTGAGAGCCAAGTAAATGAGTTGAAGTGGACTCCTAGGCTCTAAATCTGAGTAAAGATGTAATTTCAGGTTTTATTTCTGTGTTACAGATAGTTACAAAGCAGAGTTAAAAAGTGATTGTTAGTGGTTTTTACTGGACAGTTGAGAGTTTTAAATGCTGTGTGGAAAAGAGGAGAAAGCCCAAACGTGGCCATGCAGTAACTGGGATTACCCACTGGAAATCCTGAGTGGGGAGCAAGTGTCCAAATGCCCAGGGAAGGATTGCTGGCAGCCTGCACTGAAATCAGACCTGAAACCTGGGAATGTTTGTTGTATGGCTGCATGCAATGTCCCTGTGCTAAGGGAATGAATTCTCTGCTGTGGTTGGTTTGTGTTCCAAAGAAAAAAATATCAAAAGTAAAATGATGTATGAACAAGTCTTGGCTCGTTCTGTAGGACTGCTGCCTATAGATTACATTAAGACCAAAGTTTCTCTTAATGATTCAGAAATAAGGCAATATTTTCTCTATGGCTCGATTCAAAGGGCCTGGAAGAAACCCTTTGAAAGAAAAGATTTTCATGTGGGTTTGTAAAGTGGGAGCACAGAGCTCTCTGGTGTTAGGTTTGCTGTAAAATACATTTTATTTCTGTACACCAGAAAGGTTCAGTCTGACCTGCACGATGTTCTGACCTGTGACAAAGAGTTTTTTACACTTAATTACAGAATCAGAGGAGTCAGAGGAGTGGCTGTGCCTGTCCTTAAAAAGGGTCTCATCCACTCAGAAGCCTTAGCTTGAATTTCCCTTCTTTATTTCATTGCCTCCTTGTCTCCCTATGCCAGGACCAAAGCAAATCCACTCCTTTGCTTCTCCTGTTTTTTTTCTCCTTCTGCCATCAGCTCTGGGTTAATCCTGGCCTTTATTGCCTGTCATTATTGCCTCTTGTTCTTCCCATGTGCCACATACAATGTGTCCCTCGTTTCCTTCTTCCTGGCATCCTAATTTTTCCTTTTTCTTTGATTTGTGCACCGTGGTTGGTGGCACAGACTTCACATGCACAGAGTTTTCCAGGGAAGAGGGTTGGTGCAGGGATGCTGAGGTACAGGCATTGTGTGGAAAACCCACCAATGATCTTGGAGCAGCATGCAGGGAATCTGATATTCCAGGGACTGAATTTAGGACTCACTGTGGGCCCAAACAGTGCATACTGGTTGATTTTATACCATAGATGTGGTCTCTTTGTCCAAGGAAGTGATTCTGCCCCTGTCCTCAGCCCTGGTGAGGCCACAGCTTGAGTCCTGTGTCCAGTTCTGGGCCCCTCAGCTCAGGAAGGAGATTGAGGTGCTGGAGCAGGTCCAGAGAAGAGCAAGGAGGCTGTGAAGGGATCCAGCAGAATTGCTGTGAGGAAGGGCTGAGGGAGCTGGGGGTGTTGAGGCTGGAGAAGAGGAGGCTCAGGGGAGACCTCATCACTCTCTCCAACTCCCTGAAAGGAGGTTGGAGCCAGGGGGGGGTCGGGCTCTGCTCCCAGGCAACTCTCAGCAAGACAAGAGGGCACAAAGGGTCTCAAGTTGTGCCAGGGGAGGTTTAGGTTGGAGATGAGAAAGAATTTCTTTCTGGAGAGGGTGATCAGGCATTGGAATGGGCTGCCCAGGGAAGTAGTGGATTCTCCGTGTCTGGAGATCTTTCCAAAGAGCCTGGATGTGGCACTGAGTGCCATGGGCTGGGAACCACGGGGGGAGTGGATCAAGGGTTGGACTTGATGAGCTCTGAGGTCCCTTCCAACCCAGCCCATTCTATGATTCTGAAGAATGAATGGGAGAAGAATAATTTTCCATTTTGCCTGGGAAGTCAGGAAAATCTGTCACTGCTGAGCCAGTCATTGAGTCAGTAGTGACACTGCACTGGAAGGAGTCTCCTAGAGCCTCACTGGGAAGCAAGAGCCTGGGAAAAGACAGAGGATTAATGGAGAGGTATCTGGGTAGAGGCAGGAATTTTTTGCCAGCAGGAAGCATGATGTTACTGGTGATCCTCAGGGAGAATCAGTGCTCACCTCTGAGTGGGAGAGTGTTTGGGTTGTTTGAGTTTTACAAAAGAAACCCGGGTAGGAAGCCTGAGCTGCAGGGAGCCTGTGCTGTTACCCATTATTCCCTCTACCTGAGGCTAGGAGAAAGGTCAGCACCTCTCATTTATCCTCGTTGGCCCTGCTGATCCTGGAGGAGACAGGGCCAAATGGTGTAAAAGATCTTGTTTGGGGTGACACCATCCACAGTCGGGTCTGTGATGGCTGATTCCAAGTACAGTGTAACTACAGCTGCACAGCAAGCTGTCAGAACTTGGAGATTTACAGCAGTGCAGTTTCAGCTTTGGGATTTATGTTTGTTGCAGTGGGTCTAAAATCTAAGACTGGTGTGGAATTCTTTGGGGAGCTCCTGGCAGGTAAAGAAGTTTCAGGGCTCCAGAATGAGCAGAGACTCCAAATGTGTTTGCTGACTGGGAGCTTGAGAGCATCCAACACAAATAACGTGGTGTGAGCCCTGCTGTGCTGTGTTTCTGGGTGCCTTTCATTCACAGCAGCATCAGAGTTCCATAGGGATCACATCCCACAGTCCAGACAGACTTTTGACTTGGAACTATTGAGAAATAGGTGTAATAGGATGGGAAACAAGTATTTTGCAGAGTCAGCAGCTCCCGTGTGACAGATGCAGAGAAAAGCCAAAGGAGACACATTGTAAAATGCTTAAAATTTATTAATCACCATTATTTGTTTTCATAAGGAACAAAAATAAAATAGTATGCTAAAACAAAAGGAAACCTTCCACACCCAGATAGCTTGACTAAGACTAAGAAGTGACATTAATTCTAACTGAAATGACCCAACAAATCAGTCTTCCAAAAACAAAATAAATAGTAATGGTTCAACTTCTGAAAACTTCATAGAAAAGAATGTACATATTATTATTATTATTATTATTATTATTAACTTTTGTTTTTAAAAAATCCTTCATATACCTTATTGGCAAAAAAAAATATATATTTTTTTTTTCTGTAAACAGTTAACCACAACCCCCCCAAATATCTATATTTTCATACAGTTACTATGCTGATGGTGTTATGTAAACAAAGGGTAGTGTGCAGCAGCTTCTCATGATAGGATTTCTTCCTTTTCCTCACCAGAATATCTAGGAAAACATGCCCATCATAAACTGTGACCATGTTGAAGTTGCTGTTTTTCAGAAGGTATGGCTTTCTGCAGTCTGTTTGCCTTGATTCAAACATAAAAATAAAGAAATGGAGAGGTACAGTTTTCCTTGGGTCTGGTTTGTTTGTTTGTTGGAGTTCAGCTTTTGAGCTGAGATGTTACCAAGAAGGTTTGGCTGCATCAGTAGCAATTCCAGGCACTGCCAGGTGCCTGTTGTGCTGGGGTCCCGAGGAGGCTCCTGTTCTCGCGCTGTATGTGTGGAAATCCAGGGTCTTAGGATCCCTCACTTTTTAGAATACAAACAAAATAGCAGAAAATGTTCTGCAGTACCTCTCAAGGATTAACAGCAAAGACATGAAAAACAAGGGGATGTACATTGGTAAAGAAAACTGCAATAATACAGACGTACAGATTGTGGCTTTGTGGAGAAAACGTCATCTGCTCATCCCAAATTTTAGCTGCTTTTGATGCTTGTGTATTTTTTTTTTTTAGGTTTTTTTGTTTTGTTTTATTTTAGTCTTGTGTTTAAACCTCATTTGACTTCTGTCTATTCCTAATTTTAGACATTCAGTTCTTCCTGAGAGGTCTTTTTCTGGTCTGTTTCCTGCTGGCTGCTGACTTGGCCAATGCACTCAGCACCCACGCAGCTGCATCTCTCCACGTAGGTGTAGGAATGCTCAAGGTTGGTCCCATCACTGCAGGTCAGAGTCACATTCCTTTGGCTAGTCTTGGTTTCCTGACAACACGAGCATTTATGTTCCATTGTGTTTGCCTCTGAGGAATATCTGAGTGCAAAATGAACAGAAGAGAAAAGCTCAGAAACAGAAATGCCACTGCCCCTCCCACCCGTGGTGAACATAACCAGAAGTTGTCTGCTTGCACGTGAGGCTATGGTTCAATATTGCCATGGGTCTAGCTCTTCATTAAGGCACAGAAAAAGTAAATTAATTAATCCAGATCACACATTAAGCCAGTGCAAAATGTGAGAATAGTGAGGAGCTAATGACCTCACTTTTAATCTGAGCAAAATCAAAACTCTAGGCTGTTACCTGGGACACTGAACAGACTGCAACAACACTGTGAGACTTGAGGTAATTCAGCATCATGTCTATTAAAAATTCTAACTCACACATAAAAGGAAACAGCTGATGACTGGGTGAATGTTGGAATTTGTGGTATGCAAGTAGAGTAGAAAACAAGAGATCACAATTATTTTTTTAATCACTTACCGTGAAAAAGCATCACAGCTGCCTTCACAGTATGGCATCTCAATAGGGGCAGGTGACACACATCCCTGGTATTTGATGACAATAGTAGTGTTGTGCTTCTTACAACCTGATGTTGTCACAAACCAAGGGGAAATAGGTTAAAATATATCTGCATATAAATAGAGACCTGCATGTTACAGGTTGTAGTAGAAAACAGAGAGCTGGAGCTGAAATAGGACATGAGGCCCCAGTGCATTTCTCTTTTAATTGCTGTGGGCCAAATGGTGACTTTTGCTGCCTATCTTATCAATAAGTGAAAAAAATCAGTTTTGTTTGTGCAGCTTTGCTGCAGGATGCAGAAATCAACAGGAGCTCTGTGCTCAGCTGCCTCCCAGGACTGGGTTCACTTTCCTCATTAAAGAGAAAATATCTGTCATAGTTGGGGAGCAGTTTTTGTCTTCCTCCTCCCACAGAAAGGCAAACACTGAACACCAGGAGATGGGAAAGCTCACTAGATCCATTGTTTCCAAGGACCTAAAGTACAGGCTTGGAAAAGTTCTGTTCCTTTCTTTTTCCACCTCTTTCCTTTCTCACCCCAGTGTGATGCAGGGGTCCCAAACTTGGTCTGTCCACTCCTTCTGTCTGTGCATCTACCATGCAAGATGTACTAATAAATCTAATAAGGCACACGTTACCAGTGCTTAATCTCATAAAAATTATCATTACTTACCCTTTATTTTTTGGCACTCTTTACAGCAGCCATCATCAGATATCCTGATGTCATCCTTCAGCAGGAAAACAGAAAAAGACAGCTCAGGTTTCATATTTGCATACTAAAGCAGAGACTTTCCCAGCTTCCAGAGTTTCTCTGGCACCATACATATATATATTATATTGACATGGAATCTAATTTCAAGCAAGACTCAATATTAAGGCCACTTAACTACTTCAATATCAGTAAGAGTTCTTTGAAAGCTGATACTGAGGAGGACTGGAACTGCTTTGCTGTCATTTGAGTTCAGTAGTAAAATTTTAGTAATAAAGCTTGCAGCACATGTAGGATATTTTGAGTGACCAAAGTCAGCATGGATGGAGGATTATGCCAGACAGGATTACAGAATTAATAAAATAACTGATGTGTGGGGCTGTTTCTAATCTACCCTGATCTGTATTAAGGTGAATGATGCTGTGAACTGAAGTAGGTTACTTTCCCTCGCCTTTGCTCTCAGAAAGGAAATTCTAAAAAGGAATTTATAATCTTAAATAATACAGTAATTAAAATCCAATTCTCAATAAGATTCTTGCTTCTAGGTCACAAGTCACTTTTAGGAACCTAAAACCTTAAACTGTACCCTTTCCTCTAATGCCCAGTTGTCACTGAGGATTGATGTCTCACCCATTTTTTTATTTCCCCTACTGAAATGTAGTTTTATGAGGAGCAGATTCAGAGGGGATAAATTGACAATTAGTTACGTCCTGTGTTAGGCTTCTGCTATGTGTTTTCTTTGGACACCAGGATCCTTTTGTCACTGGTTTTGGGCACTGGAGGCTTTTCAAACATGGGAACTGGTAGGAGAATACTCACTGGATCACACTCCTCCTCATCAAAGGGGGGGCAGCTGCTCTGCAGGACCACTTGGGCAAAGTGCTCACCGTGTTTCTCACACGTGTAAGTTGTGCAGTTATCACCAGGTTGCTTCCAGAATTCTCCAACCTGAAAGTTTGGTAAAATTAAGGTGAATAAAAATTTTCTTACATAAAAAGGAAACAAAAACCCCAGCAGTGTCTGATGATTTCTGCCTACTGTAGGTTGATTATTGGGAGCACTTTCCTTGCATTTCAGCTGTTACTTGCCAGTTGTCAGATTGCTCTAAGTCCTTTTCAGTAAGCAGTGGAAGAGGCAATATTTTCATCTGGCTATGGACAAGATTTTTATGTAAGCAGAACCATTTTGGAAAGATCAATGTGTGTTTCAGTGTTTCTGCCATCAGAATTTATGGATATGTCCAGTCAGGTCCATGGCTTCACTGCCTCATCCTGTCCTAAAGCTCTCAGCCCACTTCTCACTGGCTCTGTGGACCAGAAAACTGCCTCCACAGGGAAAATTCTTCTTTCAGCAAAATATCTCTATTTTCAGAGCTGAAGGCACCCCATGGCTTTCACCTCTGTGTTTTTCCATGTTGATTTCTGAAAGCCACTGTATGTCAGTTAAAACTGGAGTTTCACATCTCAAGGTGCTGTGTGAGAAAGTAGAATCCCTGCCTGAATAAGCAGTTTTCTAACAGGAGAAGAGATGCAGGGGGGGGGAAAAAAGCAAAAGCAAAAAAAAAAAAAAAAAAAAAAAGTGACAAAGGAGAGGAAAGAAGGATAAGCCTAGCAGGAGTGACCAAAAGTGAACCAAACCAGGAATAGTTACTTGAAGCACACGTGTGATGTTGCCTCCTATGGTCATTACACAGCCTGCTGCCCTGCAGGTCCCACAGCACTGCCCAGGGGAGTTTGTGTACTCATAGCCCTGCTTGGGAAGAAACAGAGAGGAGATGACAGTGATCAGCACACTGGACTAAACTGGCAGGTATTTGGGGACAGGAATTGCTGGCAGCAAAGTGTCACTCACCTCTGGGCAGGACGTGTCACAGGTCACAGGCTGGCACTTGACAGCAGCATGGGCTGGGTAAAAGGACTGGGAACAGGAACATTCTTCACAGGGCCCTGAGGGGATGGAAGCTCCAGGCTGGGGGAGGTCAGAAAAAAAGTCATTACTACTTAATGACTTAATTACTTAATTTTACTTTTACTTAAATAAAATTTTTTATGTGCATCCCTGATAATACAAAGCTGAGCTCTGGATGGGCTGACCTATCCTTAAATACCCTTGCGGTTGATTTATTTAGTTAAGAGTTTCTGGCTGATGGTGGTGATATTATTTTTGGAATTCATTGCAGAAGGGGGAAATGCAGAAAATGGTTTTTTAGGGTTTTTGAGGATTTTTTGTTTGTTTTTTGAGGATGTCGTGATGTGGCCCCCTTTAAATAATTAACAATGTTTTATCTCAGGTTTTCTGCAGAATCTCCTCCATGTTGGGAGTCTCAAACCCTTTGCACTGGGAGCCCATGGGGAGGTATTTTTATAGAAATATAAAAATGTGTACTCACTGCATAGTAAGTTTGATTGACAACACAGCCAGGCCCTGGGGAAAGGAAGAAAAATGGTGTCATAGAAGTGAAAGCTTTAAGAAGCGTGGGAAATAAAGTGCTGCTTGGTTGGTGCAGTGTGATAACACGGCTGGTGAGCATCCTTCTGTTTTAAGGTTTTTGTATGTTTAAACTTAGACAAATATAACTGGGAATAATAGATGAAGCAGTGCAGGGTACTCACTGCAGGCAAAGCTGGGGCAGCATTTCCCAGGCTGCATTATTGTTAATATTTCCTGGCCCTCCAGACACTGGGGAGTGACGTCGAGGCAGAGGGTGGTGTTGCAATCTGTGAAATGGCAGAGAATATAGAAAATAATGAACTCAGAAACATTAAATGACAGAGGTCTTGTATTGCATGAACTCCAGAAGTTTTCCCATGGGGCCAGTCTGGTGGTGTTTAGTTGCACTGTTTAATGATTAATTCAGTATATTTGCCCATCTGGTTTGAACGTGAATGGGCATTTCCATCAGCATTAAAAAACCCCATTTTTTGAGAAGAACAGAGTGGGGATTGCTGGGAAGAGTTACTCCCAAAGAGAAGTTTGTACCCATTGGGAAATCTGATGACTTGAGGCTAGAAAAAGCTCTTAAGCAATGTGTAAATGTTCAAGACATTATTTTTTTAAAGATTTTTTTTTTTTCTGGGCTTTGAAAGAGAAAATGCTTTGGTTAACGTTCAGATACTCTTTCAGGTGGTGGCAGCATTAAAAGTTTTGAATGTTAAATTATAGAAGATTTCCAGTAGCAATGTAAAATCTTTTTGTTCTCCTCAGGCATCTGGTCAATGTTCTTCATGAAGGTTTCAATGAAGCAGGATGAGAGAGAAAAGAATTATGATATTCATGCAAAGTATTAAAAATATAAAATGTATTTAAAATAAAAAAATAATTAAAATGTTTAAATATTGCTGTAGTTCCCCTAAATTCTTATTACATTCTGCATGATAAAGAGGTAAGGCAGTCCTTACAGCACTGAGTCCTGGTACAGCAGGGATCTTCTGGTGTCTGGATTTGAACAGGCATGTAGCCTGGTTCCTCACAGAAAACTTCCTGGGTCAGAGAACATTTGTGTGGTGTACACTGCACTTGAAGAGTAGTTTTGTCACAGACACATTCCTGGCAATTTGTTGTCCATTTTTCTCCTGGCTGTATAGAAAAAAAAAAAAAAAAAAAAAAAAAAGAGAAAAATAATAAATTTTAACCCAAATAATTCCATTTGTTTCTAGTTGAGTTATACATGGATACAGTGATATCTGATGAGATGATGAGATCAGCCTTCTCATATCTCTCATCTTTTTAGGATATAGAAGTAACTCTCAAACAGAGCTGATAAAAGGAAGATACTGGAGGCCACAGAAGGTTTTGGGCATGTTCACACAATTATCACTTTCTGTTTATTAGTAGTATTAATGGGAGGAATTCCAGAGGCATAATGGAGAAATGATTGAGCTTTGAATGCACCTTTGAATAAGAAACTCCCATTTGGCTTACTCAGTTGCTGAGGAGCTAAGAATGCAGATTATCAACATTGTAAATGTTGATAAATTTGTTATCCATCTGTCCCTTCATTTTCGAGTAACTTTTGCAAGCCAAATGTGTGGAAACACAGGCAGCACACACTTCAAAGTTCCACTACTACTATCCGTCTCTTATTTCTTTTTTTTTTTTTTTTTTCTCCCCAGGGAGTGAGGAGATGCTTTGTGAAAGAGCATCCCATCACTTGCTGTTAAAATTCTTAAGGAGTAATGTGGTTCCTTTACTTTCCCACAGAATGTTTTTAAGACTCAAGGGAATGAAAATCTGAGGGGGAAAAAAAAAAAAAAAAAGTCTTCCCCAACAAAAGCAAAAGCTAAAAACGCTAAACGCTAAATATCCTCTTGATTCCTTCTCTGTACTTGGCAACCCACATGAATTGGGATACTCACCTCTCTGGACACTCCATTTGGTTCCCTGCAAGCTGGAAAAAAAAAAAAAATTATACCCCTAAGACATAAAGAAGGAAATCTGGGCATTTTCAAATAGAAATACTGTCAAGATTTATTCTTCTGAAATGCAGAATTCTACCCTCTTGGTAAGGAAAGAAGATGGAAAAAAGGTTCTTATTCAGTTTTTCCTTGGGGAGGCTCAAGTAGCTTCAAGAGGGGGATTTGCCCTCCATGTGGAGGCTGGAAGCAGGACAGAGGCCTCTTCTCTATCAACCCTGATGTTTATTTCCAAACACAGCTACAGGTTACTTACAGCATTCAGAGACACAGATGTTGCTGTCTCTGCTCAGGAGGGTCTTTCCTTCCTGGCAGAAACATCCTTCAGTTACTCCATAGGGAGGGAGCTCAACAGTGCTGGAGGGGGAGGAATTTACACGTTTGAGTCCAACATTTTTGCAGTGAATTGGCAAGAGAAGGAGGTGTAGGAGATCAGCAGATCAGATAGCAGGGAGATGAAAGAATCTGCATTTTCCCAAGTGCAACAGGAAGTGCATATTCATTGGGCTGATTATTAATAAATCTTGGATCAGTTTATCAAGTTCACAAGACGTAACCATTTTCTAAGGAAAGCAGGAAGGTAAAAATAGGAAAAATATAGAAAATAGAAAAATAGAAAAAAGGAAAAAAATATAAGCAGTTGTTTTGGGATGAGTTTTATTTGTATTTCCATACCTTGGCTCACAGGTAGCAGGATTAATGGGTCCACATGGCTTGTATACCATGCTTGCTGGGCAGGTGTATGCTGGATGGAAAAAGAAGAAAAAAGATCAAACATTTTGACAGTGGATGCATTTTTGCAGCCAAAGTGACTGCATCTTCTTCATCTGCATTCTGAGTAAAGACGTAGCTGTATTTTCATAGACAGCAGCCTGGTGTTAGATGTAAGGTGTGTTCACTTAATAAAAAAACCACCAATTTCTAGAATTTCTCAGCATTCTGAGCTGTGCAGTACTCACGGCACGTGTTGTTGGTCCTTCCTCTCCAGTCAATGCAGACACCTCGACTGGCACACTCTGTGGCATAAATCTCCAAGCTGGAACATTGCATGGATTCATCAGATATGCGACAGCCATCAAAAACACAGCCCTTGAAAAATGGTTCTGGTGGTATCACTGAGTGGCAGTCTGCAAAAATCCTGCAGACACAGAAAAAGGAAAAAAAAACCTCTTTAACGTTAAGCAGTTAATACATAAAGTCTGTTCCTCTGAGACTGCGCTTCCCAGTTAATGGTGCCTGACTCTGCTTCAGGAAGGAATGGATTGCAGGAAACAAATCCCTAAGAATGGCAAAGTCTGGGAGATAAACTCAGGAAAGGAAAGGTTAGGAAATTTGAAGCTCCATGTTTTCTTTCTAAGAAGGGCAATGGTCAGAGTGCTTCTGTATGTGTGTGCAGTTTTATCAGTCTGAGAGGAGAAATTTCTTGGAGAAGGCAACTGCATTGACTTGAGGGAAGAGGGATTATAAAAACAGCTGGGAGATACAAAACTAGCCTATCCAATAGCTAATAATTTATTAGACACTGCAGCAAAATGTGTGAGAGGGCCTTTAAAAGTGACCCTGTTGAAAAAAAGCTTTTGTTAAAGCTCAAACAAGTGTAGGAAATCTTGCAGGAAAGAAGCCTTGGTACTTCTGGAGCTCCATGGTTTACATCAGATGTATAAAGAACAAAGGACACTTTTTGGCTGAGATGTTTCTGTCTGCTTCATCAACCCGCTTGGTGAGGAAGTTCTTGATGGGTTGTATTGAAGGCCCACTTGAGATTGAGGGTTCAGCCTTAAGTTACTTAAGAGTGTAACAAAGAATGAGTGAGCACAGGCTGGGAGGTAGAGAGGGAGAAATACAGCAGAAGTTTGTGTGGTTCCAAGGAGTTTGGATTTTAGTGCTTGCTGCTTCCCTGGTTTTCTGACTTTACCTCTCCTTGTTACCTTGGGCGTGGAAGTCATTACACAAGAACAGTTTCTATTGCCAAGGCCTTTTACTATTTATATCCTGTCACTGAGCTGACATTTTCAGCTGTGATCGTATGCTGGGGCTAGGTTCTTACTCTAGTAAGATTCTGAGAGAGTTTTGTAGAGAAACAAGATAAACCAGGTGCCTTGAGTTGCCAAAGAGTGGGTGTGAGTCCACCTGTGCCTGGTTAGGGCAGGCCCCCTATTACCAGGGGGCCAATAAAGGTGGGACACACACCCACAGAGAGAAGCTCACTCTGGTGCGAGGCAATGGAGAGATCAGCAGCTCATGGAGCCTCAGGAGCAAGAAAAGGCTCCTCCCGCTACAGAGTTTTGTCTAGAAAGTGAATTAATTCAGCTTTTTTCTTACTCGCTCCAGATGAGCTTGCAGAGAGGAGGTGTTCCACAGTGAGGCTTTGGTGGAGGGGTGGTTACAACTGGGGGTATTGGTATTCCATGGCAGGACTTGTTGTTGTCAACGATCCAGTGATGAGCCATTTGGGGACAGGAAGAGATGATTTTACCACTTGGTAATCGGCACTCGTCTGATTTATCATTTGTACAGGTTCCTGCAAGAGACAGGGAAAGGCTCCTGAGACACACCAGGGGTGCACAGTTAGACAGAATGAGCCGGTGAAATATGTAAGGGGCTTTCTTTACAGCTACATGAACTTAATTTAGGTTAGGGAAAACTAAACAAACCTAAAACCCCAGCCCCGAAGGAAAAGAAGAGGTTGTTGAAATGTTGAGCATTTGCCCGTACAGAAGTAGAAGAGCAGAACTGATTTCATTTCCATTTTAAGCTATTGAAATATTTCAGTCAATCATGAGGCTGCATAGCCAGAGTGGGAGAAAATAACCTCAGTAGGTTGGGGAGAGCCCCAGCTCCCATTGGAGCATCTGTCTTACCACACTGTCCTTCAGTGTTGTTGCCAAATTTGCTGTGTGGGAGCTTCACAGAGAAAATCAGCCCACTGAAGGTGATGGTTGCCCCAATCTCTGGGATTTCAACAATCATGTTGATGCCAAGTTGGGAGAAAGAAATGCCATCTTTCTTGAAGCCAGGTTTGACAATCTTTTGGTTGAAGTACATCTGAAAAGAGGGATTGAAAAAGCCACAGCAATTTCAGGATAAGCACTGCTTCTGCCTGATTGTTTTAAATTATGTATTTTCTAATCTTCATAGCTGTGCATAGCTCCATGTTCTTATGCATCCCATTCAGTTGTAATTGGCATACAAATAACAGCAGATATATGCAATAATATCTTAGCTTGGATTGCTATATTGCTATGATAATATCAAAGTAGTCTCTAAGTAACACATTTGTGAAGATTGGGTGCTAATGCACAGCATTCTAAATCCAAGTATTTTCTTTGTACCCTTCTTCATTTTTTTTGCTGTAAGTATTTTTCATATGAGAAGGTGTGGTACAGAAATATTCCTGCCATTATAGCGTAATAACTTTGCTGAAAAATCCCACTGTCCCTGGTTTCTATGTTGCTTGGCTTGGGAACAGTTGTCTGGATTTAAAATGAAGTCAAATGTCCCTTGTGACAGTTTTATGTAGCAGTCAAACTTCTTCATTACTCGAATCTGTTCCATTTGCAGCCTGTGTTTTATATGATCTAGGAAAGGTGGAATTATTTACTTAATAAATTTTTGTCAGGAGTTATTCTGCAGTTTTCATCTTGAACTGGGATAAAGTAACAGTTAAATCTATGAATTACTTCTTTCTTACATGGAGTGTCACCAGACATTGTTTCAGCACACCTTTCCTGACTTCAGGTATGGGGAAATTGCCATTTGGCTCTGTAGGAGAAGGGTGCACATTGATACAGACTTTTATTCCCCCCTCTTTGTGTTCTCTAATCAACTCCTAAATCCCCTGGTATAGCAGCAGGACTGACTTTTTATTTTAACTGGCTTGCCAGCACTGCTTAGGATGATGAATGAGAAGTGGCACCCTCAGTCACCCCTTTTCTTCAGTTATCCTTCCCTTCCCAGCAGGAAACTGAAGGGGGAATCAGGATCTGTTGGTATATTGGATCTGTTTGGTGCCTGAGGTTCCCCATGCAGAGCAGGCAGTCCCTAGGCTTCTTTTTGTCTTTTCAATCAGCTATGTAAGTCCATTTCCTAGTATTGTTACATGCACATTGTCATGTTATGTTGATATCTGCCTATCTGATCTGTTTCTGACATTTTGTTCTTAAAAACTACTGCAATCTTTTCTTTACCCAGTGCTCCCCTCTGCCCTCATCACCTCCCTCATTGCTGTTCAAAATATAGACTGTATTTTAAAGGAGAAACAGAGAAAAAAAAATAATAATTGTGTTTTACCACATTGGTCATCACACCATCCATGAGTTTACGGGTCAGCACCACTTCTGCAGATTTGTAGAAAATAATAATGGATTTAGGGCAGGAAAGTCCATCTTTTGCATCACAGTAGTAATTGTCAATGTAAACACGGAAGTTGTCGTATTTAGGAACAATCTGTTTCACCAGGACATAGGTGCAGTTCTCAAGGAAAGTGTAGTAGGTTCCATCAAAGGTAATGTAATGAGGATCACCCCATCCACTGCACACACCTGGCAGAGAAAAAGTATTGAGATGATTAACATGAAAACTAATGTAGAAGAAAAAATGTAGAAACTGAACTGAATATACTGTAACTTGTAGAGAAACACTAAGAAAACATAATATCCACATAATCTGTGCTATGTTACTGTTGGGTTTTTTTGGATTTCTTTGTTGTTTTTGTTTTTTTTTTTAAAAAAAGAAAGATTATTATTGATGTAGTGATGCTTACATTGACACTCATAGTGGTAGCAGCAGCCGTTTTCATCGGGCACCAGGATTGCTGGGTATCTGTTTGCACAGGTAATTTCCTTTACAGGTGGGCAGTGTGTTGGAATTACTTCTACCTTGTTGTCTCCCTTACAGAGGAGTTCTGTACAGTTGGATAACTTGTGTGTTTGTCCAGGCTGAAGAATGAAAAAAAATTGTGTCACAGGAGTCTGCAGACAGGTAGGAGCTTCATCCATATTTTTAATTTAATGGTATATTATTTCCAGTAATGGTGGTATTGGAGAGTAAATCATAGAATCATAGAATCATAGAATTGGCTGGGTTGGAAGGGACCTCAGAGATCATCGAGTCCAACCCTTTTACCACCGTTGCGGTTGCTAGACCATGGCACTGAGTGCCACATCCAGGCTCTTTTTAAATATCTCCAGACACGGAGAATCCACTACTTCCCTGGGCAGCCCATTCCAATGCCTGATCACCCTCTCCAGAAAGAAATTCTTTCGAATCTCCAACCTAAACCTCCCCTGGCACAACTTGAGACCCTGCCCTCTTGTCTTGTTGAAAGTTGTCTGGCAAAAGAGACCAACGTCCACCCGGTTACAACCTCCTTTCAGGGAGTTGTAGACAGCGATGAGGTCTCCCCTGAGCCTCCTCTTCTCCAGGCTGAACAGCCCCAGCTCTCTCAGCCTCTCCTCATAGGGTCTGTGCTCGAGTCCCTTCACCAGCCTGGTTGCCCTCTTTTGGACCTGCTCCAGGACCTCGATATCCTTCCTGAGCTGAGGGGCCCAGAACTGGACACAGGACTCAAGCTGTGGCCTCACCAGAGCTGAGCACAGGGGCAGAATCCCTTCCCTGGACCTGCTGGCCACGCTGTTCCTGAGCCAGCCCAGGATGCCATTGGCCTTCTTGGCCACCTGGGCACACTGCTGGCTCATGTTCAGCTTCCTGGCAATCCAGACTCCCAGGTCCCTTTCTGCCTGGCTGCTCTCCAGCCATTCTGTGCCCAGCCTGTAGAGCTGCATGGGGTTGTTGTGGCCAAAGTGCAGGACCCAGCACTTGGAATGTTGAACCTCATCCCATTGGGATCATCCCAACTCTCCAGTCTGTCCAGGTCCCTCTGCAGGGCCCTCCTGCCTTCCAGATGATCCACACTTCCCTCCAGCTTGGTGTCATCTGCAAATTTGCTGATGATGGACTCAGTCCCCTCATCTAAATCATCAATGAAGACATTGAACAGAACCGGGCCCAACACTGATCCCTGGGGGACACCACAGCCGCCAACTGGATCAGCCCCGTTCAGCACCACTCTCTGGGCCCGGCCCTCCAGCCAGTTCTTAACCCAGCACAGGGTGCTCCTGTCTAAGCTGCGGGCTGATATGAATGTGTTAATCTCTTCAATTTGGTATGATTTGTAATATTGATCAGAGTTATTCGTATTTCTGACCACAGTGTGGCATATCAAAACTGTTATGTTTTCCAAATCTGAAACAAAGACTAAAGTCAAAATCTTCAGGGATAGTACAAAGTAGTCAATATTCTACACAAATTTCACTGCTAAAAGTAGGTGAAGACCTCAATTCCAGTTATTTCTTCTGCATGAGAATCTCTGCTGAGATATGAAGGGCTGAGTCCTACGTTAAGGGAATTGGTGTCCTTTTTCATAGCAGTGTATGCTGTATTTCACAATTGGCACAGACCATCATGACAGAAAGAAAAAAAACAAAAAATACCTGACCCCAAAAGTGTGTACAGAGCTACAAGTAAGAGGACAGGAGAACAGAAACAGATACAGGACTCCAGAGGAGCTCAAATTTATCTGTTTAGTAAAGAAACAAAATGCACAAGAAAAACCCCTGTGTTAATGCAGCAAATAGTTAATTAACTATGAAATGCGGTGCATTGGAAAGTGTGTTAAGAGAACTGAAGTAATTAGAAATAATTACTGCAGATTGGTTTCTCAGTTTGGAAAAAAAAATATCAAGAATGCAAACAGAAATTTTATATAATTTAAATTGCCCATAATTCCTAATATTTGTTCTGGTGCCATGCAAAAAAAAAAAGGTTTAAAGACTACAAATTGTACCGTTCTGGTATGAAGCAAATATTCACGGAAGTTCAATGATCACAGAATCATAGAATCAGCTGGGTTGGAAGGGACCTCAGAGATCACCAAGTCCAACCCTTGATCCACTCCCCCCGTGGTTCCCAGCCCATGGCACTCAGTGCCACATCCAGGCTCTTTGGAAAGATCTCCAGACACGGAGAATCCACTACTTCCCTGGGCAGCCCTGATGATGGACTCAATCCCCTCATCTAAATCATCAATGAAGATATTAAACAGAACTGGGCCCAACACTGGTCCCTGGGGGACACCACAGCCACCAACTGGATCAGCACCATTCAGCACCACTCTGTGGCCTCCAGCAGTTCCTAACCCAGCCCAGAGTGCTCCTGTCTGAGCCCTGGGCTGACAGCTTTCCCAGGAGAATGCTGCGGGAATGGTGTCAAAAGCTTTGCTGAATTCCAGGCAGATTCCATCCCCAGCCTTCCCCTCATCCCCCAGCTGGGTCACCTCATCATAAAAGGAGCTCAGGTTGGTCAGACAGGACCTGCCCTTCATAACCCCGTGCTGCCTGGGTCTGAGCCCCTGTCCCTCCTGGAGCTGCTGTGTGATTGCCCTCAGGATGAGCTGCTCCGTAACCCTGCCAGGCACTGAGGTCAGGCTGAGAGCCCTGGAGTTTCCTGGGTCCTCCTTTTTGGTCCTTTTTTGTGGATTGCTGTGACATTCACCAACTTCCCATCATCTGGGACCTCCCCAGTGAGCCGGGGCTGTTGGAAATGGAGAGCAGCTTGGGGAGCTCTTCCCCAGCTCCCTCCTCACTTTGGGGTGGATCCTGTCTGGTCCCATAGACTTGTGAGGATCCAAGCAGCTCAGCAGGTCACTGACAGTTTCCTTCTGGATTACAGGGGGGCTGTTTAGATTCTTGTCTCTTTCTACAAGCTCCAGAAGAAAGATGTCCTCAGAACACCCTGTCTTACTGTTGAAAACTGAGGCAAAGAAGGTGTTAAATACCTCAGCCTTTTCTTCATCTTTGATAACTCAATTCCTGCCCACGTCCAGTAGAGAATTGAGGTTTTCCCTACCCCTCCTTTTCCTATTGATGTATCTGTAGAAGGACTTTTTGTTATCCTTCACAGAGGTGGCGAGACGCAGTTCAAGTTGTGCCTTTGTCTCTCTAATTTTCTTTCTACACAACCTAACTATATTCCTAAATTCCTCCTGAGTAGTTAGCCCTTTTTTCCATAATCAGTAGGCTCTGTTCTTTACCCTAATTTCTGTCAAAATCTCCCTGTTCATTCAGACTGCTCATCTTCCCCTCTGCTTTGCGTTTCAGCACACTGGGACAGCTGCTCCTGTGCTTTCAGGACTTGCTTCTTGAAGTACACCCATCCCTCCTGAACCCCTCTGTTTTCCAGACCTGTTTCCCAGGGCACGCTCTGAATCCGTCTTCTGAATAGGCCAAAATCTGCCTTCCAGAAGTCCAACATAGAGGTTTTACTGATAGCCCTCCTAGAAAACTATTATTTCATGGTCACTGTGCCCCAGACAGCCTCCAACCACCACATCTCCCACCATACCCTCTCTGTTTGTGAACAGGAGGTCTAGCGGGGCTCCACCCCTGGTGGGTTCATTTATCAGCTGGAGCAGGAAATTATCCTCTAGAAACTCTATGAATTTCCTAGACTGCTTCCTCTCTGCTGTGTGGAGTTCCCAGCAGACATCCAGCAGGTTAAAGTCACCCAGGAGAACAAAGGATGACGATTTTGAAACATCTGCAAGCTGCTTGTAGAATAATTCATCACCCTCATCATCCTGACTGTGTGGTCTGTAACAGACTCCCACCAGGATATCAGCCTTGTTGGCCTTCCCCCTGATTCTGATCCACAGGCACTCCATCTTATCGTTACTGACTTCAACTTCTACAGTTTCAAGAGACTCTCTAACATACAGAGCTACCCCTCCACCTCTCCTACCCTGCCTGTCCCTTCTGAAGAGCCTGTAGTCACCCATGGCAGCACTCCAGCCATGGGAGTCTTCCCACCATCCATGATGGTGACTCCATCACAGCTTTCCTGCTGCACCATGGCTTCCAGCTCCTCCTGTTTGTTGCCCATACTGTGTGCACTGGTGTACATGCACTTCAGCTGGGCTGCTGATTTGGCTCTTAACTCGGGCTTTCCACTCTTGGGCTCCTTTATGGAGAGCCCAGTTTCAGTCCCTACCCCTTCAAACCTAGTTCAAAGCCCTCCTGATCAGCCCCAACAACTTATGGGCTCAGAGTCCTTTTGCCCTTGCTAGATAGATGAAGCCCATCTGGTTGGAAGAGACTGGGTATGCTGAAATTTAGCCCATGGTGAAAAAACCCAAAGATCCACCGGTGGCACCAATCCCTTAGCCACCTTGATCATAACAAAACAAATCCTACATACCTGTAGGGGAGGGTAAGTAGGAGAAACACAGCCATGAAAAGGAATTTCTCCAGAAGTGGGAACCAATGGAGCAGGTGTTGTGGGAGACCATTCTTGAGAAGTAGTGGTAGGAAGTGTAGTGATGTTACAAGGCACAGCGTGTCGTTCAATGTCACAGGTTGGACTGCAGATGGCATAAAACCTACACCCATCACTGTCCATCCTGTTGTAAATCAGATCACCTGAAAACAAAAAGAAATTAACTGAAATGCAAGCAGAACTAAAGATATTTCCATAAAAGAAATAAAATTCAAAAAGGAACTAAAAAAACACATTCCTAATACGTGAAAGGAAAGGTAACAAAAAACAACCAATAAAAATACTGACTAAATGTATATACATGTTGAATGCCTAAATATATATATATATATGAGAGAAAAGGAGGTACACTTACCAGGTGAAAAAAAAGAATCCCCAATTTTGCAGAAACAGGGTGTTGATGGAGAGGGAGAAGAGCTGGTAGTGACTGTGACGGTGGTGGAGGTTGGAGTTCCAAGGGCTGTGGTGGTGGGTGTGGGTGTGCTGATTGGGCAGTTGGAATTGGGGCTGCAGCAGAGAACACGGATCCTGTAGTTGAGGCACATCCTAAATTTGCCCTTCTGGTCCTCGTTCTTGCACACCAGTCCAAAGTGGACATCACACTGCACAACCTGTCCCACCTGTGTGATGGGAACATCCGGGTATTGTTCCGCCTGACACTGGATTTGCTTTGGATGCTGACAGACTTCCTGCCCAGCAGCCTGGATGTGCTGGTAGGTTTCAAAGTCTCCCTGGTTGGGCCCAGCAGACGGGAAGTCAACGTCAAACCACTGACTCCAGGTGCAGACCTCGGGTTGACAAGGGGAGGTGTAGGAGGTTGTAGTTCTTCTGAGAGGGACTTGTGTGGCTGGTGTTGGTGTTGGAGTGGTGGTACTGGTGGAAGTTTGTAGTGTGGTTTCTGAGGAGGTTGGAAGTGTAGTAGTTGGGAAGTATTGTGTAGAGGTGGAGGTGGTGACTACCGTAGTCGAGGTTGGAATTCCACGGGTTGTGGTGGAGGTCCAGGTGGGTGTTGTGGTGGGTGTGGGTGTGCTGATTGTGCAGTTGGAATTGGGGCTGCAGCAGAGAACACGGATCCTGTAGTTGAGGCACATCCTAAATTTGCCCTTCTGGTCCTCGTTCTTGCACACCAGTCCAAAGTGGACATCACACTGCACAACCTGTCCCACCTGTGTGATGGGAACATCCGGGTATTGTTCCGCCTGACACTGGATTTGCTTTGGATGCTGACAGACTTCCTGCCCAGCAGCCTGGATGTGCTGGTAGGTTTCAAAGTCTCCCTGGTTGGGCCCAGCAGACGGGAAGTCAACGTCAAACCAGTCACTCCAGGAGCAGACCTCAGGTTGACAAGGGGAGGTGTAGGAAGTGGTGGTGGATCTCTGGGTAGTTACAGGCGTGGTGGGTGTTTGAGAGGTTGTGGTGGTGGAAGTTTGTAGTGTGGTTTCTGAGGAGGTTGGAAGTGTAGTAGTTGGGTAGGGTGTAGAGGTGGAGGTGGTGACGACGGTGGAGGTTGAGGTTCCAAGGCTTGTGGTGGTGGTGGTCCAGGTGGGTGTTGTGGTGGGTGTGGGGTGTGCTGATTGGGCAGTTGGAATTGGGGGCTGCAGCAGAGAACACGGATCCTGTAGTTGAGGCACATCCTAAATTTGCCCCTTCTGGTCCTCCGTTTCTTGCACACCAGTCCAAAGTGGACATCACACTGCACAACCTGTCCCACCTGTGTGATGGGAACATCCGGGTATTGTTCCGCCTGACACTGGATTTGCTTTGGATGCTGACAGACTTCCTGCCCAGCAGCCTGGATGTGCTGGTAGGTTTCAAAGTCTCCCTGGTTGGGCCCAGCAGACGGGAAGTCAACGTCAAACCACTGACTCCAGGTGCAGACCTCGGGTTGACAAGGGGAGGTGTAGGAAGTGGTGGTGGATCTCTGGGTAGTTACAGGCGTGGTGGGTGTTTGAGAGGTTGTGGTGGTGGAAGTTTGCAGTGTGGTTTCTGAGGAGGTTGGCAGCGTGGTGGTTGGGAAGTAGGCTGTGGAGGTGGAGGTGGTTACTACTGTAGTCGAGGTTGGAATTCCACGGGTTGTGGTGGAGGTCCAGGTGGGTGTTGTGGTGGGTGTGGGTGTGCTGATTGTGCAGTTGGAATTGGGGCGGCAGCAGAGAACACGGATCCTGTAGTTGAGGCACATCCTAAATTTACCCTTCTGGTCCTCGTTCTTGCACACCAGTCCAAAGTGGACATCACACTGCACAACCTGTCCCACCTGTGTGATGGGAATATCCGGGTATTGTTCCGCCTGACACTGGATTTGCTTTGGATGCTGACAGACTTCCTGCCCAGCAGCCTGGATGTGCTGGTAGGTTTCAAAGTCTCCCTGGTTGGGCCCTGCAGAGGGGAAGTCAACGTCAAACCAGTCACTCCAGGAGCACACCTCGGGTTGACAAGGGGAGGTGTAGGAGGTTGTAGTTCTTTTGAGAGGGACTTGTGTGGCAGGTGTTGGTGTTGGAGTGGAGGTTCTGATGGCTGTTTGCAGTGTGGTTTCTGAGGAGGTTGGCAGTGTGGTAGTTGGGTAGGGTGTAGAAGTGGAGGTGGTGACGACGGTGGAGGTTGGAATTCCACGGGTTGTGGTGGAGGTCAAGGTGGGTGTTTTGGTGGGTGTGGGTGTGCTGATTGTGCAGTTGGAATTGGGGCTGCAGCAGAGAACACGGATCCTGTAGTTGAGGCACATCCTAAATTTGCCCTTCTGGTCCTCGTTCTTGCACACCAGTCCAAAGTGGACGTCACACTGCACAACCTGTCCCACCTGTGTGATGGGAACATCCGGGTATTGTTCCGCCTGACACTGGATTTGCTTTGGATGCTGACAGACTTCCTGCCCAGCAGCCTGGATATGCTGGTAGGTTTCAAAGTCTCCCTGGTTGGGCCCAGCAGACGGGAAGTCAACGTCAAACCAGTCACTCCAGGAGCAGACCTCAGGTTGACAAGGGGAGGTGTAGGAAGTGGTGGTGGATCTCTGGGTAGTTACAGGCGTGGTGGGTGTTTGAGAGGTTGTGGTGGTGGAAGTTTGCAGTGTGGTTTCTGAGGAGGTTGGCAGCGTGGTGGTTGGGAAGTAGGCTGTGGAGGTGGAGGTGGTTACTACTGTAGTCGAGGTTGGAATTCCACGGGTTGTGGTGGAGGTCCAGGTGGGTGTTGTGGTGGGTGTGGGTGTGCTGATTGGGCAGTTGGAATTGGGGCTGCAGCAGAGAACACGGATCCTGTAGTTGAGGCACATCCTAAATTTACCCTTCTGGTCCTCGTTCTTGCACACCAGTCCAAAGTGGACATCACACTGCACAACCTGTCCCACCTGTGTGATGGGAACATCCGGGTATTGTTCCGCCTGACACTGGATTTGCTTTGGATGCTGACAGACTTCCTGCCCAGCAGCCTGGATGTGCTGGTAGGTTTCAAAGTCTCCCTGGTTGGGCCAGCAGACGGGAAGTCAACGTCAAACCACTGACTCCAGGTGCAGACCTCGGGTTGACAAGGGGAGGTGTAGGAGGTTGTAGTTTTTCTGAGAGGGACTTGTGTGGCGGGTGTTGGTGTGGGACTGGAGGTTCTGATGGCTGTTTGCAGTGTGGTTTCTGAGGAGGTTGGCAGTGTGGTAGTGGGTAGGGTGTAGAGGTGGAGGTGGTGACGACGGTGGATGTTGGAATTCCACGGGTTGTGGTGGCAGTCCAGGTGGGTGTTGTGGTGGGTGTGGGTGTGCTGATTGGGCAGTTGGAATTGGGGCTGCAGCAGAGAACACGGATCCTGTAGTTGAGGCACATCCTAAATTTGCCCTTCTGGTCTTCATTCTTGCAAACCAGTCCAAAGTGGACGTCACACTGCACAACCTGTCCCACCTGTGTGATGGGAACATCAGGGTATTGTTCCGCCTGACACTGGATTTGCTTTGGATGCTGACAGACTTCCTGCCCAGCAGCCTGGATATGCTGGTAGGTTTCAAAGTCTCCCTGGTTGGGCCCAGCAGACGGGAAGTCAACGTCAAACCAGTCACTCCAGGAGCAGACCTCAGGTTGACAAGGGGAGGTGTAGGAAGTGGTGGTGGATCTCTGGGTAGTTACAGGCGTGGTGGGTGTTTGAGAGGTTGTGGTGGTGGAAGTTTGCAGTGTGGTTTCTGAGGAGGTTGGCAGCGTGGTGGTTGGGAAGTAGGCTGTGGAGGTGGAGGTGGTTACTACTGTAGTCGAGGTTGGAATTCCACGGGTTGTGGTGGAGGTCCAGGTGGGTGTTGTGGTGGGTGTGGGTGTGCTGATTGTGCAGTTGGAATTGGGGCTGCAGCAGAGAACACGGATCCTGTAGTTGAGGCACATCCTAAATTTACCCTTCTGGTCCTCGTTCTTGCACACCAGTCCAAAGTGGACATCACACTGCACAACCTGTCCCACCTGTGTGATGGGAACATCCGGGTATTGTTCCGCCTGACACTGGATTTGCTTTGGATGCTGACAGACTTCCTGCCCAGCAGCCTGGATGTGCTGGTAGGTTTCAAAGTCTCCCTGGTTGGGCCCAGCAGACGGGAAGTCAACGTCAAACCACTGACTCCAGGTGCAGACCTCGGGTTGACAAGGGGAGGTGTAGGAGGTTGTAGTTTTTCTGAGAGGGACTTGTGTGGCGGGTGTTGGTGTGGGACTGGAGGTTCTGATGGCTGTTTGCAGTGTGGTTTCTGAGGAGGTTGGCAGTGTGGTAGTTGGGTAGGGTGTAGAGGTGGAGGTGGTGACGACGGTGGATGTTGGAATTCCACGGGTTGTGGTGGCAGTCCAGGTGGGTGTTGTGGTGGGTGTGGGTGTGCTGATTGGGCAGTTGGAATTGGGGCTGCAGCAGAGAACACGGATCCTGTAGTTGAGGCACATCCTAAATTTGCCCTTCTGGTCTTCATTCTTGCAAACCAGTCCAAAGTGGACGTCACACTGCACAACCTGTCCCACCTGTGTGATGGGAACATCAGGGTATTGTTCCGCCTGACACTGGATTTGCTTTGGATGCTGACAGACTTCCTGCCCAGCAGCCTGGATATGCTGGTAGGTTTCAAAGTCTCCCTGGTTGGGCCCAGCAGACGGGAAGTCAACGTCAAACCAGTCACTCCAGGAGCAGACCTCAGGTTGACAAGGGGAGGTGTAGGAAGTGGTGGTGGATCTCTGGGTAGTTACAGGCGTGGTGGGTGTTTGAGAGGTTGTGGTGGTGGAAGTTTGCAGTGTGGTTTCTGAGGAAGTTGGCAGCGTGGTGGTTGGGAAGTAGGCTGTGGAGGTGGAGGTGGTGACTACTGTAGTCGAGGTTGGAGTTCCACGGGTTGTGGTGGAGGTCCAGGTGGGTGTTGTGGTGGGTGTGGGTGTGCTGATTGTGCAGTTGGAATTGGGGCTGCAGCAGAGAACACGGATCCTGTAGTTGAGGCACATCCTAAATTTACCCTTCTGGTCCTCGTTCTTGCACACCAGTCCAAAGTGGACATCACACTGCACAACCTTGTCCCACCTGTGTGATGGGAACATCCGGGGTATTGTTCCGCCTGACACTGGATTTGCTTTGGATGCTGACAGACTTCCTGCCCAGCAGCCTGGATGTGCTGGTAGGTTTCAAAGTCTCCCTGGTTGGGCCCTGCAGAGGGGAAGTCAACGTCAAACCAATCACTCCAGGAGCAGACCTCGGGTTGGCAAGGGGAAGTGTAGGAAGTGGTGGTGGAGCTCAGATAGGGGAGTTGTGTGGACGATGTTGGCTTTGTTGTTGAATACCTTTGCTCAGTTTGTCCTGTTGTAGGTGTGCTTGGAGATGCTGTGATCATTGTTTCTGTTTGGATACTCCGCACTGGTTGCGTGGTGGTTTTGGAATGGATATGTTCAGTTTCTGGTGGAGGCACTGATATCGTCGTTGTCTTATGTTTAGTCTGAAGGTGTGGTGTTGTTGATATTTCTGTGGATGATGTACCTAAAGTTGTAGAAAATATCGTGGTTATTTTTGGTACTTGTGTAGTTGTAGTTGATACCGTAGGTTCCTGGCATGGCACTTCTACATTTGAGCAGCATTTAAACCTCAGTTTATAGTTATAGCAGATCGGTGGCAGCTGGTTTTTATTGTAGCATGTCAAGCCTTCTTCTGTATTGCATGTTATGTTTTGCTCCAGAAGTGGATATTGAGTGTTTGGGAACCTTACTGCTCTACATTCCACATCCTTTCTGTTATCACACACTCTGTATCCTTTTTTTTTAATGTTCTGAATCGTGTCAAAATCTCCATCATTGTATCCAGACCCTGGATAGCTGACATCATACCACATCGACCAGTAACATTCTTCTTGAATGCACAGAGGAGTTGTTGAAGGAGAAGTGGTAATAGAGCTTATTTCAGCTGTGGTTGTTTCCTTAATAGTTGAAGGTGCTGATGTTGTAGTTTCAGAGACTGTAATAACTGGTGATGTACTGGTTGGAAACAGTGTAGTTTCTTCAGCTGAACTAGATGTTTCTGTCCTCTTAACTGGGGTTGTGATCGGCGTTGGTGTGCTGAAATGTGTTGTGGAAGAACATGGTACAAAAACACAACAGAAGATTCTGATTTCGTAGTTGTTGCACATGGTTGAAATTTGATCTTTGTTGTAACATATAAGCCCAGCTGTTGTACTGCATTCTACTTGTTGGCCAAGTTCTTCCAGTGGCATATCCGGGTATTTTTCTGCTCTGCACTGAACATCCCGGGGAGCTTTACAGACTTCATAACCTTTAGCTCTCAAATCTTCAAAGGTTTCAAAATCTCCACCATCATAGCCAGGGGTTGGCAGACTCCCATCGTACCACTGTGACCACTCACAGACCTGACGAACACACACTGATGTAGTTGGTGTCACTGTGAAAGAGAAGACAGCAGAAAACTTGGAATTAATTCCTGTATTTGTTTCTTTTTTAAATATTAAGTGGACAATTTTCCTAAGGTAATTTGCTTACGTTTTGAGCCTAGAGTGCATCACTTCACCCTGGGTATAATTTAGTGGGAAGTAGAACAGAAAATCCATCACCCAGCAATTTAATATATGAACATCCTTGGAATTCTTGTGTCCTAAGAGAATGCTAATTATCTTTTTAAAAATCAGTCTAGGACATAGTTGAGGGAAAAAAAGCCTCACTTTTTTTTTTTTTTTTCTTTAGATTACCTGGTTTGAATCTTGCTTCAGTATTTATTAGTCTCTCAGATATTTCAAAGCCAAGATCCAGTAAAAAGAACAACATTTACTCTCTGCATCAAGATTCATCTCTACTTTTTTCTTAGAAATAAACTGACTTCTCATGTAATGTGCTCCGTTGTCTTTGCTACTCCATTTGAAGCAAAAAGTTTCTAATGCAGCATCCTGAGCACCCTACACCTTGTACTTCAGCTGTGGGCTTATGAAACCATTTATTGTCCATAACATCTGCAGGTGAATTCTCATGATGAAATGGCTAATGAATTCCAGTAGTTTTAATGACTTCTGTGGTTTCAGAATGTGTAACTCCAAATTGAATACAGAATATTCATTCTGTTGCACAACATATGCCCATAGTTATTAGAGACTGCCAACCTGAAGGATGCTGAGCAGGCATTTTAGAAATGAAAATTTCAGTATCTTGGTGCCAATATCTGAGCAATTCTCTCTAGTACTGTAATTATAAGTACCATGGACCCTAGCAGGAATTTTACAGCAAGTAATAATTATGTAATTTAGTAGGAAAAATCATGAATTATCCATTCAATAAAGATAATTCAAGGTATAGAAATAGTTACATTTACAGGTAGTAAATCTGAAAATGGGTTTTTTATTTTTCACTTATGGACATAAGCAAACTAATACTATGAAACCAGTGTGCAATGGTTTATAGTTTGGTGTTTCAGGAGTGGTTTTAGTTTCTGTTTCTTCTCTTGTGTAGGTTTGGTTACACAATATTGACTGAAGCTAGATAACCAATGAATGAACTCTCATTCATTTTGTAGTGCATCAGCTCATTTAGGTGTGAGTGTGGGCATGGTCACTGATCAGCAGAATACACTTTTGGAGGATGTACCTGTGGAAGAAGGGGCAGGTGGTGTAGTGCTGAAGTGGAATGTTGTTGCTGGTGTGGGTGTTGTTGCGATGGAGCACTCATAGACATCCCTGTGAAGTGTTCCATTGAGACCACAGGTTGCAACAATGCACCCTCCCGTGCCATCTGTTGTGTTGTAGACCACCTCTTGATAGTTGTATTTCTGTCCCTCATAAAAGCAGATGCATTCTGTAAATCAGAAGGGTGTGTTATTCCTTGGTATCCATAACACAGAGCAAAGCACCTCAAATGTTCAGATAAAACCAACTTTGTCAACATACCCGATTCATCGTAGTTGCAGATTTTGCCATGTTTTGTGCATTTACTGGAAAAGAGAAAAAAAAAGAGATGATGAATGTGAAATTATTGTTTCGGGACATTGTTTTATTGTGTCATTTTTTCTATCACTCCTTTGCTGTTTGTTGTGTGTTTAAATGTAGAAATACTATTTTCTCTGAGTTAGATGCTCAGTGCTGCTGTACAGCTCCAGGCTAGGTAAGATCATTCAATTTTCTGTCAAGAGAGCAGCTCTTCTGTGCTAGCGTACCAAAAATGGGGTGTCCTTCTTGGTGCTTTCAGAGGCTGGGAAAAGATGTGGGGGGGAGGGATGATTCTAAATGCCCTAATCTCCCTGACAGGTGTACTTATTGCTTGGAAGAAGTGCAGTAAATACATCATTTGAGAAAGAATCACTGTATCACAGGTGTTGAGGCTCTCTACATAGTGCATTTCCGTTAGACTTCCAAAAGATGCAGGAATACCTTCTGGTTTTAAAGGGAATTTATATATTATCTGTTAAGAATTGAATCTTAA
This sequence comes from Calypte anna, assembly GCF_003957555.1. Taxonomy (NCBI): domain Eukaryota; kingdom Metazoa; phylum Chordata; class Aves; order Apodiformes; family Trochilidae; genus Calypte; species Calypte anna. The sequence continues at coordinate 15,263,702 of NC_044250.1, forward strand.
TATATTTGTTTAAGTGACTAAGGGCATCCAAAGCAGCAGCCTGTGACTGGCCTGCTTCCTTTTGGCAAACAGAAACCTTAACGTATGGTGTATCATATTCCACATCTTTAAACTCAGTGCTTAAAAATCTTGTCTAAACTTACCATGACTGACAGGCCTGATCTGAAGGCATCTGCATTCCAGGTTTGTAATTTTTTCCATTCTCATAGCAACCACAATTAGAAACACAAGTCATGGTTTCTTCATCAAAATAGGGCTTGTTCTTTGGACAGTGTGGATAGCAGCCTACAATAAAAAAAGGGGAGTTATTTGTGACACCAGACTTTACACAAGTAGAAGTAACACAATATTGTTTATCTTTTCTTTTCCCAAGTTATCCCATATGGCAAGTGGAATTTCAGATGCTGTTCCTGCTATTCCTTTCATTGCACATCAAGCTTTGGAGCACTTTATCCTCATTCTCACTCCTTTCAAGTGCAAGTTCCATTTGGGTGTAATATACTGATTAGAAAATAAGTTACAATTTCTAATATAAACGCATCATATACTGACTAATATAAATTTTGTTAATTGTTTGCATTTTAGATACTTTTTATAAGTAAAATAAGGCATGCATGATTTTCTTTACCTTCCAAACCTCTCAGCTCATGAAGACAGCTCCCACTTGGATTATTGCAGGTCTTCATACAAGGGGCTCCACAGGGTTTGTAGTGCCATTCACATTCCCCTTTTGGATTGTAGTAATCACAGAACAGAGCTAGAGAAAGGAGAAATTACAGGAATAGACTTTAAATCTTTTTACATTACAGTCTTTCAGTTTTGATGCATGAAAATCCTATGTGATTGGGATAGTCATTTAGGTGGTGAATAGGGTGTATTCTTACTTCTAATTCAACACAATGTTATCCTTGTACCACTTTTTGACACCAATATAATTCTAAAGCATAGAACGTAGTTATGCATGAACCCTGAAAAATCAATTAATTGAACCACTGATTTTAGTTAGTATCCAGTAATATTTATTTACACTGAGCCTGATGGTGGGAGTGTAACATACTAGAGTTCACCAGCTGTGTATCATGATTGGCAAATAAATCAGACACTAACGACTTTTGGTAAAGTTATTATCAGTGGTTTCATTTTAAGAAGATAGATTGACTTCCAGGGATCTATTCAACACGCTTTCTGTTTTTTGTTTGTTTGCTTGTTTTTCTTTTTTGTTTTTCTTTGTTTTTAGAATAGAGCAGTTCCTGTTACAAATAAAATTTTCCTCTTTCTTTTCTAGTTTTTTCTTCTCTGTTTCCTTTCCCTCCAAAAATTAGCAGAGTGTAACTCACGACAAATGGATGGGGTTCTCCATGAAATGCAGATGTCCAGCTCATTGCATGCTTGAGCATAGGCAGCTACTGCTGTACAGAAACATTCACAGTCTCCCCCCGTGTCACAGGCACAGGCATCATCCACACATGCTTGATAATACTCATTTGGTTCAACCTGGTGGACAAAAAGTTGAGTTTTCATGCATTTGTCCTCTTTGAAAAGGCATTCACAGTCCTAAAAAAAGCTGGATAAAACATCTGGAAGTGACAACTCTGTGTATGTGAGAAAGATAAGAAAGGAAGAAACTGTAGAATAACCAGAAACTGTAGTTATTACTAGTACGTAGTAATGGTAAAATATATTTGATGTTGAAGATCTATTTGCAGAAAGAATAGTTCCATGACTCCAAACTTGCACACGGTCATACTTATCAGGTGGCTGATGTTTAGATTAGTGCAAATGGTGTCATGAGAAAGCACACAGATCCTGATATTTATCTGTTGTTGTCATTTCTATCAGCAATAGAACTCCCTGAAAAAACCTTTCCATTTCTTTAGTGTACTTCTGCAAGGAACAAGCTGAGAAAATGAAAGTGAAAATACTTCCTATGCAGCCCCCGTGGAACTTGCTCTGACTTCACTTGGTCGTGTATGACAAAGTATAATTTAGTGGGTATTTCCTACATAAAAATAATGTAGTTTCTGGCTTAAGAGGATTGAAGACTGAAGTTCAGGTGATACCTGGGAGTGACACTTGGCAAAGACTTCACTGGTAATGATGCTGCACTGCTTCTGTGCCCAGGCTTTCCTGTATGGATTTGCAGTGCAGGGATCCTTGGTTTGGTTGGCATTTGGGCAACTGGAAGACACTTTCCAGCTGTTGGCGAACTCCATCACATTTCCTACCACAGACTGACTGCGAGTGGTGAAGTCATTATTGCCATTGCCATCATAGTTTCCACAAAGTCCACAGATTTGTCCCTGCATGGAGATCAAAACAAAATGACAAAGAACAGTGAGGAACAGTTTCTCAGTATCTTTGGGTAACAGACCCTTAAATGTTATTTATCTGGGCCTCTTCAGTAACAGTCTTGGACATTCTCATATAATGCCTTTCAAAAAGAGGTGTCTCTAACTTATTGTTAGGAAGGATAAGCACAGGGAGCAGAGCAGACCCATGGCTTTTGTTCTTAGTATTGAGCTAATTAGTTTTATCTAATTACCAGCACGCCCATTCAGTGAGGGCTTTTTGTGAAGAAAGGTACCCATACCATTGCTCTTACACCGTTGCTGAACAATGTAATTTGAGGAAAATGAGCACAGCAACTAAATCAGCACTACAAGGATAATAATGTGCAATTGCTGCACTCTCAGTCTTCTGGTTATAGCCTAAATTTCCATTTTTTCCTTTGAGAAGTAAAACAAATGCATTTCAGAAATAATTTTATCTGGTTTTAGATTTAAAAATGTACCTGAAAGCTGGGACTAAGTTTGATGAATATGCTGGTTTTCCTGTCCCACATAAGCATAAGGCCAACAGTAGTGTCCACCACCAGGTAGATGCCCATGGAATGGATTTGGAATGGCATTTGTCCTCCAGGTGTCCTCTGGATGACATCGGAATGTCCATCAGTGAGTACAAGCTCATAGTTCTAGGACAGAAAAGAAAGAGTTCGTGGTCATTTTAAAAAGTCACCTCTTGGGCAGTTTTATATATTGCCAGCAACTACTGTAGAAATAATACCTCTATTATAATAAAAAATTATTCTATTGACATCATTATTATTATTCTATTAACATCATTATTATATTAATAACATCATCTAATATTAACATCATGTTAAGCCATTTCTCTTTAGAGTTCTTTGCTTTAGCAGAGAGCAGAATCATTAGCAGTGAACAAAGAAGTTTAGTAACATTTTCAGTGTCTTGGAGGCCACTTGTGTGATGGAACTATCTGGGACCTCCTGTTCCATTCTCCTGGCACATCAGGCCCATGATACAACTCATGAAAGAAAATCCTTACCCCCAGGAAAACTTTAATAGACTTAGAACAGGTGGTTCCTGTAGTGCCACATGGAATGTTCTCAGTAATGACTCTGAAGGTTCCCTGATTCAGACCTTGTTGACCACAGTAGTTCTGAAACAGAGAAATGATATTCAGGCTTCAGTCTGCCACATGGTCATGTGTCGGATGCAAGGTCCTTTGACTGGGGACAAGTCTAGGAAGGGCTCTTACCTGAACCAGAACATATTCACAGTCTCCTTCAAAGTCAAAGCGTTTGCCATCAAAGGTTGTGTAGTGCCCATCTCCATAGACAGAACAGGTTTCCAGGCAAGGGTTCTCAGAGCACTGCCATTTTCTGTTTGTACACGTGCTACACAAGACAAAGAGCACTCCAAATGTACAACCAGACATACACACAATACAGCTATGTCTACATGTCTGTGTGTGCATCAGTTTTATTTTAAAATGCATTAACTCTATGATGAAAAAATAAGGTATTCTCAGAAATACCGCACAGCTCAAGAGCCTTTGGGGTTTACCAGAAGACTGTGCTACTTCATGATGTCCTGAATAAATTGGGTTAGGAAATGCCTTAAGTCTTTACATTTCCAAATCTTTTTGGAGGTCTTGAAATGTAGGATTGCTTAAGAGGAAAAAAGCTTTCTTGACTCAAATGAATATGACATCATCCAAGTCATATTGTTCTGCTGAGTACTTGTAATTTCTGTGCGGTGTTCCATTGTAAAAACAGAGTCTGATTTTTAGGTACCAAGGGGATCATCTTCCATTGGTTTCCATCCTATAAATCTTTACACTGCTGGAGCCAAATACTGTAATTCCCCTAGAGTGAAAACTATTCCCTTTTAGATGCTTGAAGAGAATATTTTTCAATATGCTCTTACCAGTTGTTACAGCCAACTCTGATTGATTCTCCAGGACTGTAGAAATTCCCATTGTGAATACATGGACAGTCTTCTGGAGCTATGCAGCCACCTTTGCCATCCAGCACTTGGTTGTGAGGGCAAACACAGCCAGAGACACAGTGGGTTTTGTACTGTAAGGACCACATAGAAAACATGACTTGAAACATTTCCCTGATGAAAGTCTCCAGCTGTAAAAAGAGTTTATGTGCTGTCAGCTGGGGATGGTGAGCCTGTACTTACACATTCCATATCCAGAGTCTGGCAGCTCTTCTGGCATCCTGCTCCTACCACATCTCCAGTGACATTGCTGCAGTCAATGTAGACCATGGGAGCTTTGCAGACTGAAAGAGAGAAAAGCCATGAGGAGACCTGCATAAAATCCATGCATTCTGGCACTAACTTCTGAAATAAAAAAAAAACTTTTTTGAAATAAAAAAGGATGCTATGTGAAGGAAACTACTGCATATCTAAAGTCAATAGCAATATTCACAAGCCCTCAAATTCAGGAAAATTTCACCTTGACTGCTCAATAAGGACTTACTAACACCACACTATGATTTAAAATATGATAAAAAAAAAAAAAAAGGAGGAATTTAACAGCTCAGAACAGAAACCAGTATCAGAAGCCTATGGTTATTTGAAGTTTACAGAAAAAAATTAACTCTTGTTTCAGCCACATGAAAAGTAAGACTTCATTTCCTTTTTGTTTTGGGACTATCTTCTGCATTACAGAAGTCACCAGTTCATTTTCTCGTTGTATTATAATATTATGTTTTGTTTTCTTCCTGTATTATTTTGCATCATTATGACAAAAAAGAGAGAACTGAAAATGGTGACGATGAAAATGGGGATTAAAGAAAATATTAGTGATATGTTACCTGGTTCAGGTTTCTCTCCAATGCAGCTCAGTTTCCCGCTGGTGCAAGTGCTATGTAAAAAAAGATAACAGATATGGTTTTGCTTTTCAGCTTTTTTCAGCTTGTTTCCAAATAAATTTGAAATAGTTAAAAAAATTACTGTGATTAAACAGAGAAAATGCATCATTTATCAGAATAGCCTGTTCTAGTCAAAATTACTTTATGCTAGAGCAAATCAAAACACAAATCTATTCTATATAAAGAGAGATCTGCTGTATCCATTTGCCTGCTTAAAAACTGTCCTTCAGAATAACTCAGATTCCATCTTTTGGGGACAATCTGCAATGGGGTTGGGAAGCATCTTTCACCAGGGGGCAAGTCTTTTACAGTCTTGGATGTGAAAAGTTGGTGTGGTGAGGAGAGAGAGGAGTAGAGACTGAGTGGGAATTTGTCCCACCGGAGTGAGGTTTGTTGAATTCATGTGGCAACCTGTGTACAATCTTCCAGGCATGGATAGCTCTCACAATTTCTAAGGATTTGAGATTATTAGGGAGAGAAAGGCATTTGATTTGAACAGATTGCATGATGTGTGTGTGTTTCCATTATTATTGCCCACAGCCCATGCTTTCATGTAGTGGAACAAAGCAATCAGCTGCCTCTGATTACCAAGAAGTGGGTGTGAGCCAGTATCAAATCCACCTGTGCCCAGTTAGGGCAGGCCCCTATTGAGCATGTGCAAGACCAGGGGGCCAATAAAAGGTGAGGCTCACACCCACCGAGTAGCTCACTCTTGGGCTAGTCACAAGAGATGCTGGTAGCTCTTTGAGCCACGGTCTGATCTTGTTAGTGCCACTACGTGAGTGATAGACTTAGAGCACAACTCTCAAGACCTTGAGGCATCGATCCCTGAAGAAAGATTCGTCCTGCTACGTTTGGTGGAGAATGTGGGCACCATACAGACGTCTAAAGAAGCAGCAGTGTGAGGAGCTGGCAACAGGAACGTTCTCCCTGATTTGAAAACGTGCCTGGGCTAACACTCTCCCTGAAAGGTATGACCAGCAAGCTCTTTGGATTGGAAACCCCTGAGCAGAGGGAAGCCAAGATAAGGATTCTCTCTTTGGAAACCCCTGAGCAGAGGGAAGCTAGGAGGATGGAATCCCATGAGGAAGGGTTAAATCCCGTGTATGGAATCCCATGAGGAAGGGTTAAATCCCGTAATCCCATGAGGAACCAGAAACCCATGAGGAACCAGCAAGCTCTTTGGAAACCCCTGAGCAGAGGGAAGCCAAGAGAAGAGCAGATACAGGAGGGAGAAGAACAACTCAAGTTGGAAAGGCAGAGACTTTGTGAAAAGTATTTGTAAGCTAGGGTTAAATCCCGTAAGCTGTAAGTGTTAAATGTTTGTGTCAGTCGAAAAAAATATGTAAAAATCCTGTAATCAGTGTTGTGTTGTGAGAAGCTACAGTTAAATCCCATAAGCTATAAGTGTATGTTTATCAGTGTTGTGTGTATGTTTGTAAGCTAGGGTTAAATCCCATAAGCTATAAGTGTAAAATGTTCGTAAAAATCCTGTAATCAGTGTTAAATGTTCGTAAAAATCCTGTAATCAGTGTTGAAGAAAAAAAAAGGGGGGGGGGCAAATGTAGAGAAACAAGATAAACCAGATGCCTTGAGTTGCCAAAGAGTGGGTGTGAGTCCACCTGTGCCTGGTTAGGGCAGGCCCCCTATTACCAGGGGGCCAGTAAAGGTGGGACACACACCCACAGAGAGAAGCTCACTCTGGTGCAAGGCAATGGAGAGGCCAGCAGCTCGTGGAGCCTCAGGAGCAGGAAAGGCTCCTGCTACATTTTCATTTACAAATCTCTTACCAGACAACACCATTATCATGAGCAACTTCTCCAGAAGACAGAGGCATTCCTTTGTAGTAACAGGGACAGCTGGAAGCAGGGACACATTTGCCACTTTCATCCATGTAGGTTCCATTCATGCAGGTGCAGCCATCCACGGGGACAAACTTGATGCTGCAGGTGACATCGGGCTGGCTCAGGGAGCGGCAGCTGGGCTGGCAGGAATCCACGGTGTAAGTGTACTCCAGGGATTTGGGACACAAGGTGGTGTACTTGGCTTGAGAGTAAAAAGGTGAGTTACATTTCTAGTTCCTTCCAGTTAATGTACAAAGCATTGTAGGGAGGTAGGATAAAGATGGCAGTGTCTGGACATGGGCTTTGCTGGGGTCTTCCATAGTGTAATGTTGGTTTGGAACTGCTAGAGCAGAATTTTCCTCTATAAATGTCATATGAATACAAATGTTTTGTCCAGATTGAAAAAGAAAAATGTCAACTGTATGAATGCATGGTGTGGTTTTGTTTTGTTGCTATTTTTATATTTTTTGTCTTAAGCAGGTTGAGAAACATTCTGTTTATTTTAGTCTTAGTGCAAGGTTATTAAGGGCAATGCTGCTTCCACTGGCTCTCACCAAGCAAACTAACAAACCCTCTTTTTATGGATTCTCCCTGCTTCCTGATTATCTTTCCTAGTATTCCATTCCTACACAAACTCTTGAAAGTCAACAAAATACTTCAAACAAAGTTTGACACAATTTACTGTGGGAATCTGCTGGGTTGTGGTGCAGAGGGGTTTAGGTAGAACTTACTGCAGGCTTTGCTTCTCCACCCAGCCAGGAGAATTCCTTTCATGGCACAGGCCCTGACATAGCTGGAAAGGGCAGCACACATGCACTCCTCACTCTTCTCACAGTTGCAGGTGTCAAAGATGCAGTTCTAGAGACAGAGGATGATTTGTGATCAGCAGGGTCATGGCAAAGCCAGGGATGGCATCCTCTGCTTCTTAGGTCATCAGAGCTTGGAGTGAGTGTAATCCACATGCACAAGTAAACATATCCCTGGTTTTCACTGGAAGATTTCATTGAGCCCTTTCAAAAAAGATTCTTTGCAAGGAGTGAGAGTAATTAGGGGTCCATAATTTTAAGCAATTTTTTCTTGTTGTTTTCTACTTTTCCATGTGTTGCTAGGTTACCCTACTACTTCCAGTTTCAAGCAACTGTACCAGAGATGCTTAGACCAAGGATATTTGATGCCACCCAGCTTGTAAGGTTTTGGCACAGGAGCTTAGGCTCTTTGCATCCGAGGAACAAAGAAAACAATAACTCATTTAACACGCTGCTTTGCCAAGCAGGGTCACTATAATGTTGTTGTTTGTTGAAGGTAATCTTACAGATATCCAATAACAGAGAGATTCTGTAAAGTTCCCAGGCATTCTGTTTCAAATTTCATCATCTTCAATTCCTGGAACATTTTTCTTCACATCCTACCTAATGTCTTTGCTGCTTTTTACAGACATTTCTGGCTTTGTTCTTGGATATATGCAAAAGCCTTTTAAGAGCAGTTGAGAGCAACCAAGCAAACTGCTGGTTTAGATTCTGACTAAAGATTTCCTTACATCTCAGGAGAGATGGCTTCTGGACTTTGACCTGGCAAGGAGTCTTGGGAGCCAAAGTTCCTAACTCAGGCCTTTAGGATGCTACATAGAAATATGGACAACGGGAATATGCCAGGAAATTTATCTTCCTGGGAATGGAAAGAAAGATCCCTTTACTAAGGAGTAATTGTTAAGATGTGTAGAAAGGAACCCTTGGCTTGAAAAAAATAATCATGAATATATCTCCTCCCAGGTGTCAGCTCCATCTCTAAGGTGCCAGAAATCTGAATGTCTTTGGAGTGTTAGTTAAGAGCCAAGTACCTTCTGGTAAACTTCTGGATTCACTGTTGAGTGACATTCAGCAAAAGGTCCTGTGGTGTCAGAGAGCAGTCCACACCAGTGCTGAGCATACTCATCTGTGAAGTGAAACCACAATAACAATTTCTATTGCACTTCATTGCTTAAGCTCTTGTCTCAGGGGAGCTACACTTCCTGCAGAGACATTGCAGAATCTCAGCTTTCCAATGGAAATCACTTCTGCACTTGCAGTCACAAACAGTCTGGCATTTCCTCTAGACAGAAATAGGAACTCTTCATAAACTCAATGCTCTTAATTCAAATTAGCTGTCATGGAATTGGCTGAATTTTGAAAAAGAATGTTCACATTGTCAATTAAAAATTCTCTAGTTCATGTCAGGAAACAGAATAGTTGCTTCTGAATGCTCAGAATTCTGTATTTCATTGAACTGGAGCCTGAGAGTTGTGAAGATCTGGATTGTAAAGTCTGGTTCTCAGTTTACCAGTGGCAAGAGCAGAGTGAAGGCTCCAGCTTTCTGTGCACAACCCTTCTGCAATGTGACCCCAGGCCTCTCCAGGAATGGGGCCCTGATATACTAGAGAGTTCCAGTTTCTCTTATGTACATTGGCAAAAAAACATTTTTATCCAAAGGAATATTTTTTAGATCCAAAACATTATTCTAGTTACTATTTACTAATTGAAGAACTGTCACCTGATGAAAACAGTATGTGTGCACATGGGCCCCTGTTACTTGGGCTGAGTGCTTGGTTGTTGATCATCAGATTCCTTCTGTCCATCTTAAAAGAGACCAGGAGAGGTTACTGAGTGCTGAGCTTACCATTCTGTATGCTGGCAGTACAGGGGTTTTCAAAAGTATTTTTGACATCAGGACAATCAGCCCGAATTTTCCAAGTATTGCCAAAGGCAGCTGAAGTTCCCTCTATTACACCACTGGTGGTTTTGAAATCATCCATCTGCACATCATTGAAGTTTCCACAGAGACCTGAGAGGAAGGAGATGGGTGTGAAAATCTTCTACAGCATGAAGCAAAGGGATGGAGGCAGCATTAGGGTAAGGTCACTCACCACAGGTCTGTTCTTTGTGGGATGGGTCTAAGTCTATAAAAAGCTGCATGAGAGGCACGAGCTGAACCTGTAGCTGAAGGCCAAAGGTTGTTTGCAGAATGATGAAGAAAGATGAAGGCCTGAAGATGGTGATGTTTGCTGGGAACATAAGAACATAAGAGCTATAATTTCTTCTGAGATGAGCAGTTTAAAGAACTGCTCCTTACAGAGAGGGATTCTGCAGCTGTGTTTGATGTGATCCTAATTTCTGAAGAAGTGGGGAAAAAATGTCCATAGAGAATTTCAAACCCAGCACCAACACAGAGTGTAAAATGTATAAATACATAAAACCTCTGCACTTTCTGTCAGGTCTTTTAGAATAAGTTGCTGTTTAAAAGACCACCTTTGCTGGATGAAAACAGCACAGCATGATTGAGTGGTACAACCTGGACCTCTTCTCTCCTTCCATGGTTTGCTTTTTGTTCTGGTTTAATAGTGTCTGAGAAGAACTGACCTGAGAGGAGCTACCCAGGGATGAATGTGCAGAGGGAACACAGGGAACTAGACAACTTGAGATACTGGAGTCCTGTTGCATATCAGAATTTTTCTTAAGGCAATGTTTCTATCTTAAAGTGTGCACTGATAATATTTGCTTGAAATGATTCTCAGTTTCATTAGAAAACACTAAAATTAGATCATAGTTTTGCTAAAATTATGAGTTGAATAAGCAAACTATATTACTTGAAAAATTATACATTATGCATTAGTACAATACTTTGGGTTTGTTGCAGTGTTACCAATCGTAGAATTTGGCTTTAGATTAACTAATAAAATACCATTTTAAAGTAAAGTCTTCCAAAGGAACTTACCTGCAGAGAATGGCAGCTGTGTGTAGATCATATTCACAAACACACTGCCAGAAGGCTGGATGATAATGTTCTGTTCACAAGAAAAAGCAATGATCAACAAGCATATTTAGGAAAAGTAGAACACTTTCCAAATGCTTTCTGGCTATTATTGTTCACAATAAAGGAAAAAAAGGCAGAGGAGGCTGTGATGATGTTCTGATTCCTGTCCTATTTCTTTAATCTTTGTTACTCTGATGTCAGAACAAGGAAAAGCCCAAAACCTACATGACAGAAATATACCAGGCTGCCAGCTTCTGAAGGACCTACTTTATTCTCAGCTTTCTTTGAATGATATTGAAATGAGATACAAAAAACCAATTAAAAATCCCTGCAGATTTCCTGCCCACGCTGTTCTGTGTCATTTGCAAACTGGAAAAATCCCTGCAGAATGTTTGATGTGAGCATTTGGTACTCACAGTCTGTCCCCCGTTCAGGCTGATGGCTACACCCTTCAGGCAGGTCTCGGTGTCAGTGAGGCCACACTTGTGGATATCTCCCAGAACAGTGAACTCATTGCTGGCACAGAGCTACAATTAAAAAAACCAAAGGATTTGTTATATTAAAATGTTTTTGTGCCAAAAACGTTCACACCCCAATGGTGTTCATAGGGAACTGAGCCTTTGAAATGATTTTAATATTATTAAATATTATTAATATATTATTTCTTCCTATGTCCTTACAAAATATGCAGTCACCAAGTAACCTGGCATTCCTACATGCTGCTGCCCATTCCTTCTGACATTCCAGGGGGAATTGCACATATTAGGCTGAACATTAAAACTTTCTACTGTTAAGGTGCTGGAAGTTCCTGCTATTTAGCTAATACAAGTTTCAT